>NC_057802.1:316577605-317177605 GCF_018294505.1 Triticum aestivum
CCGCCCCGCGCCGCCCTCCGCCACCCCCCGCCGGCGCCGCGGAAGCCGCCGGAGCCGCCGCCGAATCCGATCCGATCTTGCCGTTCGTTTTTTTCGGTTTAGGTAAAAACCGTCGTTTTTTTTATAAAACCCTAGTTTCGTTTTTTTAAATCGGTTCGCCGGTTTTCTCGATTTAGTTTATTTAGCGGACGTTCGTCCATATGTTCGTTTTAACGAACGGTTTTCGCTCGTTAGTTACAGACAACGAACATTAGTTCGTTAGCCTGTTCGTCAGTTTTTTCTCGGGTTTTTTGCGATTATTTTCGATCGCGATTTCTGATCCGATTTTCGTTTTAGTTTATCATTTCGCTCGTTTATCGGAATCAGGCGATTCAAGCGCCTAGATCTTCGTCTCGAAGCCCTCCTTCTGTTTAACCAACTTGAACAAGACTTTGGTAATGTAAAATTTGACTTTAGTTCAGATTAGTAAACGGATCTTGTTTCTCTCGCAGTTTGAGTTTCGTTGCTCCGTTTGATTTGATTCTTTTTGCAAACCGGAGTTCTTAAGTTGAACTTTCTGGTCAATTCTTCTTATTTGAGTTTTTCCCATGCATCTGTGATTGATTGCTTATGTATGCTATTGTTTGCTTGCGATAGAATTCCCGAAGTGCGAAGCGTGCTACTACGAGTCCCTAGGTTTTGCGGATCGTCAGCAAGGCAAGTAACACATTGATCATACTCTTTTCATACCCAGTTTTTATGCATTAGCTCCAATTCTCAAACATTGCATGATTAGGATGTGATTAACTTGTGGGTATTGGGAAGTAGTTGATGAGGTAGAACCTATTGCCCTGTTATAATCAAACCCTTTGGAGTTACTTCTACGTATTGCTTATATTGCTATGCTATGCTCGTAGACGTGGTTTGGGTGAGTGAATCCATGACAGATGTGAGATTGTTAATTAATGGTTCAACTTAAGGTGGCAACTTAAAGACATATCTGGGTGGATTGCTTGTCGGGCACCTGGAGAATCCAGTGTGGTCCTAGGATATCCCGGAGTACCCGTGTGATCATCCTAAGGTCCGCCACCCAGGCTCAAAGGGAACTGAGATATTTCATGCTAGAAACTTCCGTGTGCAGCCACAAGCTATTATGGGCTCTAGCATAGTTGAATAAGTTGCGTGAGCTCTTGAAGAGGTGGACTAGCAGATGTAGAGGGATGTAGGTTGGTATAGTCTACCCGGAGTAAAGAGTTCATGTTTCTGAAAGACTGTGTCTCGGTCATCCATTTCTCAAACACCATGTAGTGCGAGAAATCCAACGGAGGAGATCGAGTCTTGTGGGGAAAAGTGCGCAAACCTCAGCAGAGTGTACAATCTAATCATGGTTAGCCGTGTCCCCGGTTATGGACATCTTGAGTATCTAGTACTTGGATTATCCTAAGTATCTCATCACTCTAATTTAATATTGTTGGGTTGATAATTACTTTAATTGGGATTGAGTTGGAGGAACCTTCTCAATGATGTTTCAACTACCATGATAGTTAAAATAAAACTTATTCCTTTGTTGTAGGAAAAAATTGGCTTTTCGCAAAACTATAACCATAGAGCTTTCCACCAGCCAAATATGCATGTAGTGATAGCATTATTCTGTTCTTGCTCTACTGTGTTACATTGCCAGCATATTCCATGTGCTGACCCGTTTTCGGGCTGCAACGTATTATGTTGCAGACTTTTCAGACGAGGAGTAAGGTTCGTTAGGTCATTGCCGTGCAGCTCAGCTATGCCGTTGGAGTTGATGGACTCACTTTATCTTCCAAGCCTTCTGCTGTTATCGTATTAGATGGTCTTAAGCCATATTTATTGTAATAAGTTCTCTTCTGAGACATTTGATGTAATAAGTGTGTGATTGCTACTCTGTTATAAATCCTTCGAGTACTGTGTGTGTCAGCATTACCTATCCAGGGATGACACTGAAGCACAGAGACTTGACCGTTTGAGGCCGGGTCGCTACACTAGGAACAATTGATGCGTGTTGTAGGGGTGCCCTCCCCATGTATATAAAGGAGGGAGAGGGAGGGAGGCAGCCTAGGGCGCGCCCAAGTAGGAGGAATCCTACTTGGGCCCCTAGTCTAATTCGGCCCCCCCTTACCATACTTGGACAAGGGGGATAGGAAGGAGGGGGGAGGGGAAGGAAGCAGGAGTCCTACTTCATACTTTCCTTTTCCTCCTCTCCTTTCCCTTTCTCCCCACGTGACTGGCCCTATAGGGGGCGCACCAGCCCCTTGTGGGATGGTGTGTTCCCTTACTTGGCGCATTAAGCCCATATGTTGGCCGTGGGTTGCCCGGAACCCCTTCCGGTGACCCGGTATCAACCGGAACACTTCCGGTGTCCAAATACTATCGTCCTATATATGAATCTTTACCTCTCGACCATTTATAGACTCCTCGTCATGTCCATGATCTCATCCGGGACTCCGAAAAAACTTTGGTCATCAAATCACATAACTCATAATACAAATCATCATCGAACGTTAAGCGTGCGGACCCTACGGGTTTGAGAACTATGTAGACTTGACCAAGACACATCTCTGGTCAATAACCAATAGCGAAACCTGGATGCTCATATTGGCTCCTACATATTCTACGAAGATCTTTATCGGTCAAACCGCATAACAACATACGTTGTTCCCTTTGTCATCGGTATGTTACTTGCCCGAGATTCGATCGTCGGTATCATCATACCTAGTTCAATCTCGTTACCGGCAAGTCTCTTTACTTGTTCCGTAATGCATCATCCCGTGAGTAACTCATTAGTCACATTGCTTGCAAGGCTTATAGTGATGTGCATTACCGAGAGGGCCCAGAGATACCTCTCCGATACACGGAGTGACAAATCCTAATCTCGATCTATGCCAACCCAACAAACACCTTCGGAGACATCTGTAGAGCATCTTTATAATCACCCAGTTACGTTGTGACGTTTGATAGCACACAAGGTGTTCCTCCGGTATTCCGGAGTTGCATAATCTCATAGTCAGAGGAACATATATAAGTCATGATGAAAGCAATAGCAATAAAACTAAACGATCTTTATGCTAAGCTAATGGATGGGTCTTGTCCATCACATCGTTCTCTAATGATGTGACCCCGTTCATCAAATGACAACACATGTCTATGGTCAGGAAACATAACCATCTTTGATTAACGAGCTAGTCAAGTAGAGGCATACTAGGGACACTCTGTTTTGTCTATGTATTCACACATGTACTAAGTTTCCGGTTAATACAATTCTAGCATGAGTAATAAACATTTATCATGATATAAGGAAATATAACAACTTTATTATTGCCTCTAGGGCATATTTCCTTCAATCCTTGCTTCCATGGTCTTGGAGAGCAACCGCAAGAGTTGTTACCCTCCGGCAGAGATCACGCGGATCCTCATCTTCAAGCATCACAAATTCATCGGCCTCATCAAGGACCACTTCAAAGTTGGACTGTTGGATTCTTGAGCTTCCCTTGTACATAGAAACAATGTGCTCCCAACAATCCTTTGCACGAGTGAAAGGTCGAAGGTGTGATAGATCTTCGGGAGGGACCGCATCTTGAAGGATGAACAAAGCGGAGTGATTGTATTGATTGTCCACTTCTTCTCTTGGGGTGAAGTTGCTTAGATCATGCGGGTAGAAACCTTGCTCAATGATTCTCCAAAGGTTAGTTGAGCAATGATTCAAATGAGAGTTAATGCGAAAGACCCAATTGGCAAAATCACCCTTAACAAGCTTGGGAGGAGGACCATAATTATTAATGCGAGGTGTGGGGACCGGTCCTCCATAGGGCGGGGGAGGGGGAACCGAGGCAAAGGTTCCCGTCCCATTCTTGTCATGAGGGGAAGGAACATGAGTACCTTTAACCGCTTCCTTGGCGGAATTGGCCTCCAACTTCGATGTCGTGGGATTAACCACAAGCAAGGGATCATGAGTGGATTTCATCCCCTCAAGTAATTCTTTAAGCATGGACTTGACTTCGGTCGTCATAGACGTCTTAAGTGAAGCCATAGCTTCATTTAAGTCGTCTCAAGTGATCGAAGTCAACTCCACGGCCTCGGGCACTTCCTCCTCAGTGTCAACCATACTCTTCGGGTGGTGAAACCCTTAATCAAGAGACGGGGCTCTGATACCAATTGAAAGGAGCGATATGGTTGACTAGAGGGGGGGTGAATAGGCAACTACCAATTTTTAGCTTTTCTTAACAAATTAGGTTTAGCAACAAATAGATTGTCTAGATGTGCAACTAGGTGAGCAACCTATATGATGCAAACAACAACAACAACAACAACAACAAGTGCAAGCAAAGGATACAACACAATAAGCTTGCACAAAGTAAAGGGAAGAGATAACCACAAGTGGAGCCGATGGAGACGAGGATGTGTTACCGAAGTTCCTTCCCTTTGGGGGAAGTACGTCTCCGTTGGAGCGGTGTGGAGGCACAATGCTCCACAAGAAGCCACTAGGGACACCGTATTCTCCTCACGCCGTCACACAATGCGAGATGCCGTGATTCCACTAGTGTTTCCCTTGAAGGCGGCGACCGAACCTTTACAAACAAGGTTGGGCCTATCTCCACAACTTGATTGGAGGCTCCAACGATACCACGGAGCTTCACCACAATGGAATGTGGCTCCGAGGTGACCTCAACCGTCTAGGGTGCTCAAACACCCAAGAGTAACAAGATCCGCAAGGGATTAGTGGGGGGAATCTAATTTCTCTTGGTGGAAGTGTAGATCCGGGCCTTCTCAACCAATCCTTAGAAAATCAACAAGTTTGATTGGCTAGGGAGAGAGATCGGGCGAAAATGAGCTTTGGAGCAACAATGGAGTTTGGGGGAGGAAGAGGTGAGTCTTCTTGGGGAAGAAAACCCCCTTTTATAGTGGGGGGAAATAATCCAACCGTTATGCATCTCACAGCCCACAGACGAGCGGTACTACCCCTCCATGAGCGGTACTACCGTTCTTCGAGCGGTACTAGCGCGCATTTACAAGATGCACGGGAGAAAGAAGAACGGGGGAAAAGCAGAGGGCCGGGCGGTGGTAGCCGCGGTAGTAGGGGCGGTACTACCGCCTATAGGCAGTACTACCGCTGCTACATCCACCCATTTTCTGGGAAAAATGAGAAGCATGGTAATAACCCAGAGGAACCACCGTAGATCCCGACAAGAAAAATCGAGGGCCCAGCCACGAGCGGTAGTGCGAGCGGTGGTCACAACGGTACTACTGATACATCTCCAACATATCTATAATCTATGAAGTATTCATGCCATGTTTACAACAATTTTATATGATTTTGGTATGATTTGATTAGAGCTAATCCGGATTGACGTTGTTTTCAGCAGAACTACCGTGGTGTCGTTTTTTGTGCAGAAATAGAAGTTCTCGGAATGGGCTGAAAATTTACGGTGATTTTTTATGGACCAAAAGAGACCCCCGAAGCACAAGAGTTGTGCCAGAAGAGTCTCGAGGCAACGACAGGGGTGGGGGGCGCGCCCCCCTGTCTTGCCGCTACCTCGTGGATGCCCTTGACGTGAGACCGATGCCAAAAATTCCTATAAATACCAAAACCCCCGAAAAAAAACCTAGATCGGGGGTTCCGCCGCCGCAAGCCTCTATAGCCACGGAAAAACAATCGGGAGCCTGTTCCGGCACCCTGCCAGAGGGGGAAACCATCATAGGAGGCCATCTTCATCATCCCGACGATCTCCATGACAAGAATGGAGTAGTTCACCCTCGAGGCTAAGGTTATGTACCAGTAGCTATGTGTTCGATCTCTCTCTCTCTCTCTCTCTCTCTCTCTCTCTCTCGTGTTCTTGGTATGGCACAATCTTGATGTACCACGAGCTTTGTTATTATAGTTGAATCATATGGTGTTTCTTCCCCTCTACCTTCTTGTGATGAATTGAGTTTTACCTTTGAGGTTTCACTATTATCGGGTCGAATACTATTATGGATTTGAGAACACTTGATGTATTTCTTGCCTGGGATACCCGTGGTGACAATGGGGTGTTCTATTGATTCACTTGATGTATGTTTTCGCACTCAGCTCATGATTCCCGAGGTGACATTAGGGTAATCTATGCATAGGGATTGATGCGTGTTTTCGTCCTTGTTTCTCCAGTAGGAATCTTGGGGCACTCTTTGAGGTTCTTTGTGTTGGATTGAATATTATGAATGTGAAGTTGTTTGATGCATATCGTATAATTGACCCATGGATACTTGTGGTGACATTGGATTATCTAGGTGACATTAGGGTTGATTGATGTGTGTCATATGGTGTTATTTTACTACGAACTCTATGGCTGTTTGTGACACTTAAAGGAATAGCTCAATGGATTGATCGGAAAGAATAACTTTGAGGTAGTTTCTTACCCTACAAGCAATTTTATGGTGTTATTTTGCTATAAAGAATAAAGATAACCATGAAACATGTCATCATAATTTTAATTTTCAATTGGATTATGCCTCACATGATAGTTATTTTGCTGAGTTTGTTCCCACTACTATCCATGAGAATAAATTTGCTTATGTGGAGAGTAATACAATTTCTATGCTTGTGGATCATGAAAAGAATGCTTTATGTGATAGTTATATTGTTGAATTCATTCATGATGGTGCTGAAATTATTACGAGAGAGGAAAAAATGCCTCTACATATTGCAATAATATCAAGTTTCCTCTCTATGTGTTGAAAATCTTGAAGTTATGCTTGTTTTGCCTTCCTATGCAAGTTGATGCTTGTTCCCATAAGTTGTTTGCTCACAGAATACCTATGCATTAGACTTAAATGAGCTAGTCATATACTTCATGATGCTCTCTTTGTGTTTCAATTCTTATCCTTTATATGAGCATCATTGAAATCATCATGCCTAGCTAAAAAGGCATTAAAAGCGCTTGTTGGGAGACAACCCAATATTTACCCCTTTTGTTTTTGAGTGTTCACGTGATTATACTACTGTATTGATCATGTTTTATAGATTTTGTTTCAATAAAGTGCCAAGTAAAGCCTTTGGGATAATGTGGATGATAATTGACTTGATTCTGTGCAAAAACATAAACGTTTGCTTCCAGTCACAGAATTGTTTAAATTCACCGGAGTGTGATAAAATTCTGATTTTTTTACACATTATTGATATACAAATTTCCTACGTTGTCCAAATTTTTCAGAATTGTTGGAGTAACAGAAGTATCGTTAATGTTCAGACCATTCGAGATTGTTATGTTTTTGACAGATTCTATTTTCAATGCATAGTTTGCTTGTTTTCTAGTTTCTATGGCTTATAATGCTCAATATAAATTGTAGAAATGATATGGTAGAGTAGACATTGTGTGAGAAAATTTATGAATCTTATCTTGACCGTACCAAAGTGAATGATTTGTCTTTATCATACTAACCCATCTCATGAAGTTCTGTTAAGTTTTATGTGATTGAAGTTTTCAAGTTTTGGGTGAGATATCCATATGAGGAGAATAAGGAGTGGCAAGACCCTAAGCTTGGGGATGCCCAAGGCACCCCAAGGTAATATTCAAGGAATACCCGAGCAACTAAGCTTGGGGATGCCCCAGAAGGCATCCCCTCTTTCGTCTTCAATATTATTGGTAACCTTACTTGGAGCTATATTTTTATTCGTCACATGATATGAGTTTTTCTTGGAGTGTCATTTTCTTTTATTAGGATTTGCTTGATGTTATTTAGAGTAATGTTTTGCATCCTTTAGTTCAATAAAAAATTTCAAGTATAGCCTTTACCATGCTTATTTTGCAAGTCCATATGTTGCTGTTTTGAAAACAAATTTTTTTCTATCATTGTCTGAATTGTTATGTCAGAACATGATAAATTCTTGAAATTTTTACACATTATTCTATGATAAATTTTCTAGAGTATGGTAAATTTTCAGAATTTTTGGAGTTATATAAATATGGATTTTCTTGCATTCTTTACAATTTGTTCTGTTTAGAAAGATTGCTGTTATGTTTGCATTGTTTGCATATGTTTGCTTATCTAATGATTCCATTTGAGGATCTGAGTATTAAATATTCAAAGCATTTAGTATGAAATGTTAAATAATAATTTTAGTGATTTTCTACAGTGGTGAATGATAAGGTTTTGCATTGATTTATACTAACTTATCTCACGAGTTCTTGTTGAGTTTTGTGTGGATGAAGTTTTTAAAATTTAGGGAAACCGTGATATGAGAGGAAATAAGGAGACACAAGAGATCAAGATTGGGGATGCCCAAGGCATCCCTAGTTAACATTCCAAGAAGTCTCAAGCATCTAAGCTTGGGGATGCCCTTGTTGGCATCCCACCCTTCTTCTTCAACAATTATCAGTTAGCCTCGGTTGAGCCTAAGTTTTTGCTTCTTCACATGATATGTGCTATCCTTGGAATGTCATTTTATTTTGTTTGGCTTGTTTTAATAATATCCCAAGATCTGAAATTTTCAAATGAGATAGAGTCTTCACATAGCTACATAATTATTCAACTACTAATTGATCTTCACTTATAGTTTTTTTGGAGTAGTTTGTCTGTTGCTCTAGTGTTTCACTTATATCTTTTTAGAGCACGACGGTGGTTTTATTTTGAAGAAATTGATGAACTCTCATGCTTCACTTATATTATTTTGAGAGTCTTAAACAACATGGTAATTTGCTTAGGTTATGAATTTAGTCCTAATTTGATGGGCATCCAAGAGGGATATAATAAAAACTTTCGTATAAAGTGCATTGAATACTATGAGAAGTTTGATTCCTTGTGATTGTTTTGAGATTTAAAGATGGTGATATTAGAGTCATGCTAGTGAGTAATTGTGGATTGGTAGAAATACTTGTGTTGAAGTTTGTGATTCCCGTAGCATGCATGTATGGTGAACCGTTATGTGATGAAGTCGGAGCATGATTTATTTATTGATTGTCTTATGAGTGGCGGTCGGGGACGAGCGATGGTCTTTTCCTAGCAATCTATCCCCCTAGGATCATGCATGTAGTACTTTGTTTCGATAGCTAATAAACTTTTGCAATAAGTATGTGAGTTCTTTATGACTAATGTTGGGTCCATGGATTATACACACTCTCACCCTTCCACCATTTCTAGCCACTCTAGTACCATGCAACTTTCGCCGATACATGAAACCCACCATATACCTTCCTCAAAACAGCCACCATACCTACCTATTATGGCATTTCCATAGCCATTCCGAGATATATTGCCATGCAACTTCCACCGTTCCGTTTATTATGACACGCTTCATCATTGTCATATTGCTTTGCATGATCATGTAGCTGACATCGTATTTGTGGCAAAGCCACCATTCATATTTTTTTATACATGTCACTCTTGAGTCATTGCACATCCCGGTACACCGCCGGAGGCATTCGTATAGAGTCATATTTTTGTTCTAAGTATCGAGTTGTAATTCTTCAGTTGTATAGTAAATTAAAGTGTGATGATCAACATTATTAGAGCATTGTCCCATGTGAGGAAAGGATGATGGAGACTATGATTCCTCCACAAGTCGGGATGAGACTCCGGACAAAAAATAAAAAAAAGAGGAAAGAAAAAAGGGAAAAAGAGAAAAAAGAGAGGCCAAAGAGCCCAAAATAAAGAAATGAGAGAAAAGAGAGAAGAGGCAATGCTACTATCCTTTTTGCACACTTGTGCTTCAAAGTAGCACCATGATCTTGATAGGGAGTCTCCTATTTTGTAACTTCCATATACTAGTGGCAAATTTTCATTATAGAACTTGGCTTGTATATTCCAATGATGGGCTTCCTCAAATTTCCCTAGGTCTTCGTGAGCAAGCGAGTTGGATGCACACCCACTTAGTTTCTTTTTGAGCTTTCATACACTTATAGCTCTAGTGCATTCGTTGCATGGAAATCCCTACTCACTCACATTGATATCTATTGATGGGCATCTCCATAGCTCGTTAATACGCCTAGTTGATGTGAGAATATCTCCTTCTTTTTGTCTTCACCACAACCACCATATTCTATTCCACCTATCGTGCTATATCCATGGCTCACGCTCATGTATTGCATGAAAGTTGAAAAAGTTTGAGAACATCAAAAGTATGAAACAATTGCTTGGCTTGTCATCGGGGTTGTGCATGATAAAATACTGTGTGTGGTGAAGATGAGCATAGATAGACTATATGATTTTGTAGGGATAACTTTCTTTGGCCATGTTATTTTGAGAAGAAATGATTGCTTTATTAGTATGCTTGAAGAATTATTGTTTTTATGTCAATATTAAACTTTTGTTTTGAATCTTATGGATCTGAATATTCTTGCCACAATAAAGAAGATTACATTGATAAATATGCTAGGTAGCATTCATACTTAATAAATTCTTTCTTTTATCATTTACCTACTCAAGGACGAGCAAGAATTAAGCTTGGGGATGCTGATACGTCTCCAACGTATCTATAATTTATAAAGTATTCATGCCATGTTTACAACAATTTTATATGATTTTGGTATGATTTGATTAGAATTAACCCGGACTGACGCTGTTTTCAGCAGAACTACCGTGGTGTCGTTTTTTGTGCAGAAATAGAAGTTCTCGGAATGGTCTAAAAATTCACGGTGATCTTTTATGGACCAAAAGAGACCCCCGAAGCACAAGAGCTGGGCCAAAAGAGTCCCGAGGCAACGACAAGGGTGGAGGGCGTGCCCCTATCTTGCCGCTGCCTCGTGGACCCCCTTGACATGAGACCGACGCCAAAAATTCCTATAAATACCAAAACCCCCGAAAAGAAAACTAGATTGGGAGTTCCGTCGCCGCAAGCCTCTGTAGCCACGAAGAACCAATCGGGAGCCCGTTCCAGCGCCCTGCCGGAGGGGGAAACCATCACCGGAGGCCATCTTCATCATCCCGGCGGTCTCCATAACGAGAAGGGAGTAGTTCACCCTCGGGGCTGAGGGTATGTACCAGTAGCTATGTGTTTGATCTCTCTCTCTCTCTTTCTCTCGTGTTCTTGATTTGGCACGATCTTGATGTACCGCGAGCTTTGTTACTATAGTTGAATCATATGGTGTTTCTCCCCCTCTACCTTCTTGTGACGAATTGAGTTTTACCTTTGATGTTTCACTATTATCGGATTGAATACTATTATGGATTTGAGAACACTTGATGTATGTCTTGCATGGGATACCCGTGCTGACAATGGGGTGTTCTATTGATTCACTTGATGTATGTTTCGGCACTCAACTCGCCGATTCCCGAGGTGACATTGGGGTAATCTATGCATAGGGGTTGATGCACGTTTTCGTCCTTGTTTCTCTAGTAGGAATCTTGGGGCACTCTTTGAGGTTCTTTGTGTTGGATTCAATATTATGAATCTAAAGTTATTTGATGCATATCGTATAATTGACCCACAGATACTTGTGGTGACATTGGAGTATCTTGGTGACATTAGGGTTGATTGATGTGTATCATATGGTGTTATTTTACTACGAACTCTAGGGCTGTTTGTGATACTTATAGGAATAGCTCAATGGATTGATCGGAAAGAATAACTTTGAGGTGGTTTCGTACCATACAAGCAATTTCATCTTATGTTCTCCACGATAGGAACTTTGGAGTGACTCTTTGTTGCACGTTGAGGGATTTCCATATGATCTAATTATGTTATTATTGTTGAGAGAACTTGCACTAGTGAAAGTATGAACCCTAGGCCTTGTTTCCAAGCATTGCAATACCGTTTTTGCTCACTTTTGTTACTAGTTACCTTGCTGTTTTTATATTTTTAGATTACAAAAACCTATATCTACTATCCATATTACACTTGTATCACCATCTCTTCGCGGAACTAGTGCACCTATACAATTTACCATTGTATTGGGTGTGTTGGGGACACAAGATACTCTTTGTTATTTGGTTGCAGGGTTGTTTGAGCGAGACCATCTTATCCTACGCCTCTCACAGATTGATAAACCTTAGGTCATCCACTTGAGGGAAATTAGCTACCGTCCTTCAAAACTCTGCACTTGGAGGCCCAACAACGTCTACAGGAAGAAAGTTGCGTAGTAGACATCAAGCTCTTTTCTGCTGATACGTCTCCAACGTATCTATAATTCATGAAGTATTCATGCCATGTTTACAACAATTTTATATGATTTTGGTATGATTTGATTAGAACTAACCCGGAGTGACGCTGTTTTCAGCAGAACTACTGTGGTGTCATTTTCTGTGCAGAAATAAAAGTTCTCGGAATGGACTAAAAATTTACGGTGATTTTTTATGGACCAAAAGAGACCCCTGAAGCACAAGAGTTGGGACAGAAGAGTCCCGAGGCAACGACAAGGGTGGAGGGCACCCCCCTGTCTTGCCGCTGCCTCGTGGACCCCCTTGATGTGAGACCGACGCCAAAAATTCCTATAAATACCAAAACCCCAGAAAAGAAACCTAGATCGGGAGTTCCGCCGCCGCAAGCCTATGTAGCCAAGAAAAACAAATCTGGAGCCCGTTCCGACACCCTGCCGGTGGGGGAAACCATCACCGGAGGCCATCTTCATCATCTTGGCGGTCTCCATGACGAGGACGGAGTAGTTCACCCTCGGTGCTGAGGGTATGTACCAGTAGTTTTGTGTTTGATCGCTCTTTCTCTCGTGTTCTTGATTTGGCACGATCTTGATGTATTGTGAGCTTTGTTACTGTAGTTGAATCATATGGCGTTTCTCCCCATCTACCTTCTTATGATGAATTGAGTTTTACCTTTGAGGTTTCACTATTATCGGATTGAATACTATTATGGATTTGAGAACACTTGATGTATGTCTTGCGTGGGATACCCATGGTGACAATGGGGTGTTCTATTGATCCACTTGATGTATGTTTTGGCAATCAACTCACGGATTCCTGAGGTGACATTAGGATAATCTATGCATAGGGGTTGATGCATGTTTTCGTCCTTGTTTCTCCGGTAGGAATCTTGGGGCACTTTTTGACGTTCTTTGTGTTGGATTGAATATTATGAATTTGAAGTTGTTTGATGCATATCGTATAATTGACCCACAGATACTTGTGGTGACATTGGAGTATGTAGGTGACATTAGGGTTGATTGATGTGTGTCATATGGTGTTATTTTACTATGAACTCTAGGGTTGTTTGTGACACTTAAAGGAATACCTCAATGGATTGATCGGAAAGAATAACTTTGAGGTGGTTTCGTACCCTACAAGCAATTTCATCTTACGTTCTCCGCGATAGGAACTTTGGAGTGACTCTTTGTTGCACGTTGAGGGATTGCCATATGATCCAATTATGTTATCATTGTTGAGAGAACTTGCACTAGTGAAAGTATGAACCCTAGGCCTTGTTTCCAACCATTAAAATACCGTTTGTGCTCACTTTTGTTACTAGTTACCTTGCTGTTTTTATATTTTTCACATTACAAAAATCTGTATCTACCATCCATATTACACTTGTATCACCATCTCTTCACCGAACTAGTGCACGTGCACAATTTACCATTGTATTGGGTGTGTTGGGGACACGAGAGACTCTTTGTCATTTGGTTGCAGGGTTGTTTGAGAGAGACCATCATCATCCTATGCCTCCCACGGCTTGATAAACCTTAGGTCATCCACTTGAGGGAAATTTGCTACTGTCCTACAAAACTCTGTAGTTGGAGGCCCAACAACGTCTACAAGGATAAAGTTGCATAGTAGACATCAAGCTCTTTTGTCGCGCTGTTGCTAGGGAGGTTAGTGCTTGAAGGTATATGAAATAAAACTACAAAAAAATGGAATTGAGGTTGCCTCCTATGCTTCATTTTTTAATGTCTTCCGTGAAAAATGATGGAAAGGAAAATTGTGCTCAAGTGTTAGAAGAAGAAGTCAATAAAATGTATGGATCTAAATATTTGAATGATGAGCATGATTGCAATGTTGTTAGTATGAATTCTTTGAATATCCATGATGCTAATGATATGCAAAGCCACAAGCTTGGGGATGCTATGTTTGATGAAGATATTTTTTGTCCCCAAGTTTTGATGAGCAAATTTATTATGATGATAGCATGCCTCCTATTTATGATGTTTATATTGATGAAAGTGGGTTTGGAAGAGTGTCACCTCTAAGTAATGAGCCCACTATTTTGGAGGGTGTTGAATCTTATAATATTTATGAAAGTGGATTTGGAGAGGTCATGACTTTATGTAGTGATGAATCCACTATTTCGGAAGAGGTTCCAATTGATTATGAGAACAAAGTTGCTAAAGAATAATGATAACCATGAAACTTGTCATCATGATTTTAATTTTCAATTGGATTATGCCTCACACGATAGTTATTTTGTTGAATTTGCTCCCACTACTATCCATGAGAATAAATTTGCTTATGTGGAGAGTAATAAATTTTTTATGCTTGTGGATCATGAAAAGAATGCTTTATGTGATAGTTATATTGTTGAATTCATTCATGATGCTACCGAAAATTATTATGAGAGAGGAACATATGCTTCTACATATTGCAATAATATCAAGTTTCCTCTCTATGTGTTGAAAATCTTGAAGTTATGCTTGTTTTGCCTTCCTATGCTAGTTGATTCTTGCTCCCATAAATTGTTTGCTCACAAAATCCCTATGCATAGGAAGTGGGTTAGACTTAAATGTACTAGTGATATGCTTTATGATGCTCCCGTTATGTTTCAACTCTTATCTTTTATGTGAGCATCCACTAGTGCAGGTTGCTGCTAACGCGACACTACGATCAGAGACCCTTCGACGAAACTGTGTGCGATGCATTAATCGCAAACAGTGGTGTAAAAAACCTGTCAAAAAAGGTGCAAAACGTTTGCGATGACGGATGCATCAAACACGGTTCAGATTTTAGTTGCGTGTGTGATGCAGGGCATACGGTTCAGTTCAGTTAACTGTTTGCGATGTGGCAGAACAAAAGAAATGGGCAGCCAGATGAAGGCGTGTGCGATATAGAGCTTACGGTTCACTCGGATGAGCTGTTGGTGATTAGGGAACACAACATAAACGGTCAGCCAAATCAAGGTGTGTGCGATATACGACATCCGGTTCACTCGGATGAACTGTTTTCGATTAGGCAACGCAACAGAAACGGTTCAACCAGATCAAGGTGTGTGCAATGGAGGGCATATAGTTCATTCCGATAAACTGTTTGTGTGGAGCCAAGAGAATAGAAACGTTTCACATAAACAAGATGTGTGTAATACGCGGCAAACATCCAATTACATAGGTTGCTAGTACACACATGACATTTCCACACACCAAAGTAAACTATTACATGCATAATTAACTAGGATAAACGATCATCTGATCATCATCTACTTCTTGTGCTAGCTCGATGTTCCTTCTATTCTAAGTTTCCATTAATTGCTGGCATTTTATGAACATGCCACCGTTTCCCGCCATTTCCTCACCGGTTTCCCGCCACCCAGCGATATTGCGCATAAACCTAGGCAGCGCGCGACGCACGGATGCTACAAGCGTAGCCTATAGCACATCCACCTTTTCCAAGCACGCCAACCCACCAAAGCGCTGCCTCCGCCATCAACCATGTCGACGAGGAAAACGAGCAGGCACCACGGCCCGTCAAGGCCGAGGCGCTCCTCGGCAACGCGATGGACGATGTCGTGATGCGCATTATCGCCAAGGTTGAGCAGACCCTTGGCGCATGGCGCTTCAGCGTCGCGGATCAAGATAGGCATGTCAGCGCCGAGAGGCTGCAGCTCACCGCACAACATGATCGATGGCGCGCCGCAGAGTAAGCTAGGCACGTCCGCGCCGATAGGCTGTGGCTCGTGATACGTCTCCAACGTATCTATAATTTTTGATTGCTTCATGCTATATTATATTCTGTTTTGGATGTTTAACGGGCTTTATTATACACTTTATATCATTTTTGGGACTAACCTATTAACCGGAGGCCCAGCCCAGAATTGCTGTTTTTTTGCCTATTTCAGTGTTTCGCAGAAAAAGAATATCAAATGGAGTCCAAACGGAATGAAACCTTCGGGAACGTGATTTTCGGAACGAACGTGATCCAGAGGACTTGGACCCTACGTCAAGAAAGCTACCAGGAAGGCACGGGTAGGGGGGCGCGCCTACCCCCCTAGGCGCGTCCTCCACCCTCGTGGGGCCCACGTTGCTCCACCGACGTACTTCTTCCTCCTATATATACCTACGTACCCCCAAACCAACAGAAGCATCCACGAAAACCTAATTCCACCGCCGCAACCTTCTGTACCCGTGAGATCCCATCTTGGGGCCTTTTCCGGCGTCCTGCCGGAGGGGGCATTGATCACGGAGGGCTTCTACATCAACACCATAGCCTCTCCGATGATGTGTGAGTATTTTACCTCAGACCTTCGGGTCCATAGTTGTTAGCTAGATAGCTTCTTCTCTCTCTTTGGATCTCAATACAATGTTCTCCCCCTCTCTTGTGGAGATCTATTCGATGTAATCTTATTTTGCGGTGTGTTTGTTGAGACCGATGAATTGTGGGTTTATGATCAAGTTTATCTATGAATAATATTTGAATCTCCTCTGAATTCTTTTATGTATGATTGGTTATCTTTGCAAGTCTCTTCGAATTATCAGTTTGGTTTGGCCTACTAGATTGATCTTTCTTGCAATGGGAGAAGTGCTTAGCTTTGGGTTCAATCTTGCGGTGTCCTTTCCCAGTGACAGTAGGGGCAGCAAGGCACGTATTGTATTGTTGCCATCGAGGATAACAAGATGGGGTTTATATCATATCGCATGAGTTTATCCCTCTACATCATGTCATCTTACTTAAAGCGTTACTCTGTTCTTTGAACTTAATACTCTAGATGCATGCTGGATAGCGGTCGATGTGTGGAGTAATAGTAGTAGATGCAGGCAGGAGTCGGTCTACTTGTCTCGGACGTGATGCCTATATACATGACCATACCTAGATATTCTCATAACTATGCTCAATTCTGTCAATTGCTCAACAGTAATTTGTTCACGCACCGTAATATTTATGCTCTCGAGAGAAGCCACTAGTGAAACCTATGGCCCCTGGGTCTATTTTCCATCATATTAATCTTCCAACACTTAGCTATTTTTATTGCCTTTTATTTTACTTTGCATCTTTATCGTAAAAATACCAAAAATATTATCTTATCATATCTATCAGATCTCACTCTCGTAAGTGACCGTTGAGGGATTGACAACCCCTTTATCGCGTTGGTTGCGAGGTTCTTGTTTGTTTGTGTAGGTGCGAGGGACTCGTGCGTGGTCTCCTACTGGATTGATACCTTGGTTCTCAAAAACTGGGGGAAATACTTACGCTACTTTATTGCATCACCCTTTCTTCTTCAAGGGAAAACCAACGCAGTGATCAAGAGGTAGCAAGAAGGATTTCTGGCGCCGTTGCTGGGGAGATCTACGCCAAGTCAAGTCAAGTCAAGGCATACCAAGTACCCGTCACAAACTCATCTCCCTCGCATTACATTATTTGCCATTTGCCTCTCGTTTTCCTCTCCCCCACTTCACCCTTGCCGTTTTATTCACCCTCTCTTTTCCGTTTGCCTCTTTTTGCTCGCTTTTCCTTCGCCATGTCGGAACCAAAAAGAGTTGGGGGTTCTCTCCCGAGCTTGGACGATCCTTCTATTCTATCTAAACTCATAAATAAAGCTATGGAAAAACCTGCCGGAGTTGTCAATGAGAGTCTTAATAATTTTGAAGAAGATGATTCCGGAATTTTTCGTTATTTACTCGATGAATCTTTGAAAGATGCGTGGGATAGGCTGTTAAGGATCCGGGCTAGCTATGTGCCCCAGTATCAAATTGAGGTTTACCTAAAAATATTTTATGTTGGGTTGCCCGCTTCGTTCAAACAAGTTTTAGATTCTATTTTTGAAGAGGGTTTTCTTGAAGGGGACCCCATAGATACCTATGAAAAAATAAAAACTATATTTGGGCACCCCATGAATGAGAAAGTTGAATCCACATCTCTTTTGCTCTCCTGCCAAAACGAATCTATCAAAGAAATAAAAGCTAGCCTAGATGCAAATTTCCGCAACGTGCTTAATCTTTCTTCTACCATTAATAGCCACATGCTTTATCAAAATAGAAAGATTAATTCCATAGATAACAAGTTTGCTCTTTTCTTCCCTAAAACCAAAGATGGCAATACCTAGATCTACCCTTGCTTGTATGCCTAGCTAGGGGCGTTAAACAATAGCGCTTGTTGGGAGGCAACCCAATTTTATTTTTAGTTTTTTTACTTTTTTCTTCTGTTTAGGAATAAATCTTTGATCTATCCTATGGTTAGATGTGTTTTTATGTTTTAATTAGTGTTTGTGCCAAGTTAAACTATAGGATCTTCTTGGATGATAGTTATTTGATCTTGCTGAAAATTCCAGAAACTTTCTGTTCACGAAAACAATTGTTAAAAATCACCAGAACGTGATAAAATATTGATTCCAATTGCTTCTGATCAATAAACAAATTGTCTAGGTCTTCCTATTTTGGCCGAATTTTTCGAGTTCCAGAAGTTTGTGTTAGTTACAGATTACTACAGACTGTTCTGTTTTTGACAGATTCTGTTTTTCGTGTGTTGTTTGCTTATTTTGATGAACCTATGGCTAGTAAAATAGTTTATAAACCATAGAGAAGTTGGAATACAGTAGGTTTAACACCAATATAAATAAAGAATGAGTTCATTACAGTACCTTGAAGTGGTGTTTTGTTTTCTTTCGCTAACGGAGCTCACGAGATTTTCTGTTAAGTTTTGTGTTGTGAAGTTTTCAAGTTTTGGGTAAAAGATTTGATGGATTATAGAACAAGGAGTGGCAAGAGCCTAAGCTTGGGGATGCCCATGGCACCCCAAGATAATCTAAGGACACCAAAAAGCCAAAGCTTGGGGATGCCCCGGAAGGCATCCCCTCTTTCGTCTACTTCCATCGGTAACTTTACTTGGAGCTATATTTTTATTCACCACATGACATGTGTTTTGCTTGGAGCATCTTGTATTATTTGAGTCTTTATTTGTTAGTTTGCCACAATCATCCTTGCTGTAGACACCTTTTGAGAGAGACACACTTGATTCGGAATTTGTTAGAATACTCTATGTGCTTCACTTATATCTTTTGAGCTATATAGTTTTTGCTCTAGTGCTTCACTTATATCTTTTAGAGCACGGTGGTGGATTTGTTTTATAGAAACTATTGTTCTCTCATGCTTCACTTATATTATTTTGAGAGTCGTACAAAACAGCGTGGCAATTTGCTTTAATTATGATAGGCATCCAAGATTAGTAAAAAAATTCTTATGAGTGTGTTGAATACTATGAGAAGTTTGATGCTTGATAATCGTTTTGAGATATAAAGGTGGTGATATTAGAGTCATGCTAGTTGAGTAGTTGAGGATTTGAGAAATACTTGTGTTAAAGTTCGTGATTCCCGTAGCATGCACGTATGGTGAACCGTTATGTGATGAAGTCGGAGCATGATTTATTTATTGATTGTCTTCCTTATGAGTGGCGGTCGGGGACGAGCGATGGTCTTTTCCTACCAATCTATCCCCCTAGGAGCATGCGCGTAATACTTTGCTTTGATAACTTGTAGATTTTTGCAATAAATATATGAGTTCTTTATGACTAATGTTGAGTCCATGGATTATACGCACTTTTCTTCCTTCCACCATTGCTAGCCTCTCTAATACCGCACACTTTTCGCCGGTATCATACACCCACCATATACCTTCCTCAAAACAGCCACCATACCTACCTATCTTGGCATTTCCATAGACATTCCGAGATATATTGCCATGCAACTTACCACCGTTCCGTTTACTATGACACGCTCCATCATTGTCACATTGCTTCGCATGATCATGTAGTTGACATCGTATTTGTGGCAAATCCACCGTTCATAATTCTTTCATACATGTCACTCTTGATTCATTGCATATCCCGGTACACCGCCGGAGGCATTCACATAGAGTCATATTTTGTTCTAAGTATTGAGTTGTAATTGTTGAGTTGTAAGTAAATAAAAGTGTGATGATCATCATTTTTAGAGCATTGTCCCAAGTGAGGAAAGGATGATGTAGACTATGATTCCCCCATAAGTCGGGATGAGACTCCGGACTAAAAAAAAGAGGCCATAAAAAAAAGAGAAAAGGCCCAAATAAAAAAATTGAGAGAAAAAGAGAGAAGGGACAATGTTACTATACTTTTACCACACTTGTGCTTCAAAGTAGCACCATGATCTTCATGATAGAGAGTCTCCTATGATATCACTTTCATATACTAGTGGGAATTTTTCATTATAGACTTGGCTTGTATATTCCAATAATGGGCTTCCTCAAAATGCCCTATGTCTTCGTGAGCAAGCGAGTTGGATGCACACCCACTTAGTTTCTTTGTTGAGCTTTCATATACTTATAGCTCTAGTGCATCCGTTGCATGGCAATCCCTACTCACTCACATTGATATCTATTAATGGGCATCTCCATAGCCCGTTGATATGCCTACTTGATGTGAGACTATCTTGTCCCTCTTTTTGTCTTCTCCACAACCACCCTTTCTATTCCACATATAGTGCTATGTCCATGGCTCACGCTCATGTATTGCGTGAAGATTGAAAAAGTTTGAGAACACCAAAAGTATGAAACAATTGCTTGGCTTGTCATCGGGGTTGTGCATGATTTAAATACTTTGTGTGGTGAAGATAGAGCATAGCCAGACTATATGATTTTGTAGGGATAACTTTCTTTGGCCATGTTATTTTGAGAAGACATAATTGCTTAGTTAGTATGCTAGAAGTATTATTATTTTTATGTCAATATTAAACTTTTGTCTTGAATCTTTCGGATCTGAATATTCAACACAAATAAGAGAATTACATTGAAATTATGCCAAGTAGCATTCCACATCAAAAATTCTGTTTTTAACATTTACTTACTCGAGGACGAGCAGGAATTAAGCTTGGGGATGCTTGATACGTCTCCAACGTATCTATAATTTTTGATTGCTTCATGCTATATTATATTCTGTTTTGGATGTTAACGGGCTTTATTATACACTTTCATATCATTTTTGGGACTAACCTATTAACCGGAGGCCCAGCCCAGAATTGCTGTTTTTTTGCCTATTTCAGTGTTTCGCAGAAAAAGAATATCAAACGGAGTCCAAACGGAATGAAACCTTCGGGAACGTGATTTTCGGAACAAACGTGATCCAGAAGACTTGGACCCTACGTCAAGAAAGCTACCATGAAGGCACGAGGTAGGGGGGCGCGCCCTCCACCCTCGTGGGGCCCACGTTGCTCCACCGACGTACTTCTTCCTCCTATATATACCTACGTACCCCCAAACCAACAGAAGCATCCACGAAAACCTAATTCCACCACCGCAACCTTCTGTACCCGTGAGATCCCATCTTGGGGCCTTTTCCGGCGTCCTGCCGGAGGGGGCATTGATCACGGAGGGCTTCTACATCAACACCATAGCCTCTCCGATGATGTGTGAGTAGTTTACCTCAGACCTTCGGGTCCATAGTTATTAGCTAGATGGCTTCTTCTCTCTCTTTGGATCTCAATACAATGTTCTCCCCCTCTCTCGTGGAGATCTATTCGATGTAATCTTCTTTTGCGGTGTGTTTGTTGAGACCGATGAATTGTGGGTTTATGATCAAGTTTATCTATGAACAATATTTGAATATCCTCTGAATTCTTTTATGTATGATTGGTTATCTTTGCAAGTCTCTTCGAATTATCAGTTTGGTTTGGCCTACTAGATTGATCTTTCTTGCAATGGGAGAAGTGCTTAGCTTTGGGTTCAATCTTGCGGTGTCCTTTCCTAGTGACAGTAGGGGCAGCAAGGCACGTATTGTATTGTTGCCATTGAGTATAACAAGATGGGGTTTATATCATATTGCATGAGTTTATCCCTCTACATCATGTCATCTTACTTAAAGCGTTACTCTGTTCTTTGAACTTAATACTCTAGATGCATGCTGGATAGCGGTCGATGTGTGAAGTAATAGTAGTAGATGTAGGCAGGAGTCGGTCTACTTGTCTCGGACGTGATGCCTATATACATGATCATACCTAGATATTCTCATAACTATGCTCAATTCTGTCAATTGCTCAACAGTAATTTTGTTCACCCACCGTAATGTTTATGCTCTCGAGAGAAGCCACTAGTGAAACCTATGGCCCCCGGGTCTATTTTCCATCATATTAATCTTCCAACACTTAGCTATTTTTATTGCCTTTTATTTTACTTTGCATCTTTATCATAAAAATACCAAAAATATTATCTTATCAGATCTCACTCTCGTAAGTGACCGTTGAGGGATTGACAACCCCTTTATCGCGTTGGTTGCGAGGTTCTTGTTTGTTTGTGTAGGTGCGAGGGACTCGTGCGTGGTCTCCTACTGGATTGATACCTTGGTTCTCAAAAACCGAGGGAAATACTTACGCTACTTTACTGCATCACCCTTTCCTCTTCAAGGGAAAACCAACGCAGTGCTCAAGAGGTAGCAGCTCGCCGCACGGCGAGATCGTTGGAGCGCCGCAGATCGAGAGGCGCGGCGCACCGCATAGCAAGAGCGGATCCATCGGCGCTTGCCTGCTATCGACAGGGCATCGCAGCTTTGTACACATCCCGTCAGTAAACCCATTCCTCGCCAGGAGTGGGCAGAGGCCCTCCGCAGCGTACTTGCACCAGAGGCCAGCCGCGCCGTACTTGCATTGGACGCCCATCGCGCCGTTTGCATGGGTCGCGCCGTTTGCCTTGTCCGCGGCCCGCTTGATGCCAACGCGCTGGTCGGTAGGCTCGACCGCCTCCTTGGCCCAGGTGTCTACCTGGGCGTAGTAGAGGAACATGGTTGTCGCATCCTCGAGTTTGTGATCTTCAATGAAATAGCCAACTTGAAGCTCGAGATCGCGCTCTAGATGTACCGCGAGCGTGTCGACCGCTTGGACGAATGCATGCACGAGTTCAGGTAGAGCCAAGAGCTACCGTAGGCAAGGGCTGTTGGTCATGGTTTCATGGAGGTGTTTTATTTTGTTGAGTCGTTTCGACCCGGATAGCCATGTATTCACAACAATCATAGTATTGCTCTGTTTATTGCTTTGTTTCAATGTGTGTACTCTATTTTCGGTTCTTATATGTTCCGTTTCAATGTGTGTGTATACGCTTTCCATTCTATATATGTGGATGATAATAGCTAGATTCAAATTAGTATACAAAAATAGATAGAAAATGGAATTCATAATATATATATATATATATATATTAATTATTCATTAGTTCATCACAAAATATATATAATATCATCACATATACGTAATGATACTTAACTACTAGGTACAATGCATAAAATTGAAAATGAACAATACTAAAACTAATAATCCCTCCTGGGGCCAGTATTTCGGCAGCCCCTCGCCAACAGCTCCCTGGTGCGCGGCGTCTTCCCAGTGCGGAGGCAGTACTCCACCTCGCAGCGCTTGACATATCGATCTGCCTCTTGCTGGCGGACGAGCGTGAACGATCTTGCCATTTCGTTTGATGCCCACCGGAGCTCCTCGTCAATGGCACGCTGGAGCTTATCGGCCACCTCCACGCAGCGATGAGGCGCCCAACGCCTTTGACCTTCTTCGCGAAGTTCTCGTCTTTGTACACCTCCTCCGCATGACGACGCGCCCGCCCCCAAAGCTCCGCCGCCTCCTTTTTCCAGGCGGCATCACGGGCTTCACAGGCCGCCTGGTACCTGGCTTCCTACTCCGCCATCTCCTTCTTGAATGCTACTTGCCTGGCTTTCTCAGCTGGCGGCATCGACTTCCACAGACAAAGATTGTACTAGCCCCAAAACCAATCCAAAGTTGGGGGGGGGGGGGTCCGGCGCAACCTCGTCTGGCGGCATGTAGGGGTCCTCGTCGCTGCTATTCGAGTGAGCGTCCTCGGGGGCGGTGACTCCTCGTCGGCGCGTGGGCAGACCGGCGGCGCCATGGCAGAGATTTGAGAGAGAGAGGGCAAGCAAGGGGAGGATGTAGATGAGAATGCAGGCGGGACGACGTGAGCAAGGTAGTATTTATTGGCGGCCGGAATCTAGATTGACGGGAACCGTACACACGCTGGTCACCGGAATTTACGAGTACTGTAGTTTTAATTACAGACGATTCCTGCAGAAAAATCCATGTGTGAACTTAATAGCTTACAGTTTCCAATACAAAACCGTGTCTGATTAATGACCCCCGCCACCCACCTATCAAACTTCGAGCCACGAAATAGAGTGCCAATCGTGTGAGGGCCGGTTGTCTTGCCAGATCTTTACATTTTCTTTTTTGAAAACCAGATATTTACATTGTTTGATGATTTTTTAACTCGCACACAAGTACACAAACATATGATTTTTCAAACTGTTATGCTTAGGCGTTGCATGTAGATGTAGTTCAAATTTGGATTACGGTCATTAAATGGCTATAAAATCACTTAAATGTCTTTAAAAGGTCAAATGACCCCTAGAATTTTCCAAACTTTCACATGAGAGTTGTAGTAGTGCACGTTAAAGTGAGAAAAAAATTTGTAGGCCGTAAGAGGAAGGTATCTCCCTTTCGTCATCAAACATGCATTGTTCCCTCTTGGAACCACGAGCCTTCTAGTGAGTTGCTCCGGTTTGTGAGGGGTGTGTGTCCAAACTTTTGTCAAACAGGCAAATTTTACTACCACATCATCTTGGTGGCATGAAATTACACCAAGCAAGGTTTCATGTTTTTCTGATCATTTTTTAATTTTTTGGAATTAAAATGCATGGCACTCCATGCATGTGTCCATGCTGTGAGACCAATATGTTTGAAAATTCCTTCTAATTTATTGCACATGGAATTAAATCACACACAAGTACACAAATATGATTTTTCAAACCGTTATGGTTAGCCGTTGCATGTAGGTGTAGCTCAAATTTGAATTACGGTCATTAAATGGCCAAAAAATCACTTAAATGTCTTTAAAAGGTCAAATGACCCCTGAAATTTTTGAAATTTTCACATGACAGTTGTATTAGTGCACGTTAAACGTAGAAAAAATGTGAAGGCCATAAGAGGAAGTTATCTCCCATTCGTCATCAAACATGCATTGTTCCCTCTTGGAACCACGAGCCTTCTAGTGAGTTGCTCCGGTTTGTGAGGGGGTGTGTCCAAACTTTCGTCAAATAGGCCAATTTTTTACCACATCATCTTGGTGGCATGACATTACATCAAGCAAGGTTTCATGTTTTTCTGATCATTTTTTAATTTTTTGGAATTTAAATGCCATGACACTCCGTGCATGTGGTCATGCTGTGAGACCAATATGTGTGTAAATTCCTTCTAATTTACTGCACATGGAATTAACTCGCACATAAGTACACAAATATGATTTTTCAAACCGTTATGGTTAGCTGTTGCATGTAGATGTAGTTCAAATTTGAATTACGGTCATTAAATGGCTAGAAAATCACTTAAATGTCTTTAAAAGGTCAAAGGACCCCTGGAATTTTCCAAATTTTCACACGACAGTTGTATTAGTGCACGTTAAATGTAGAAAAAAATTGAAGGCCGTAAGGGGAAGCTATCTCCCGTTCGTCATCAAACATGCATTGTTCCCTCTCGGAAACATGAGCCTTCTAGTGAGTTGCTTCGGTTTTTGAGGGGTGTGTGTACAAAATTTCGTCAAACATGCAATTTTTTACCACATCATCTTGGTGGCATGACATTACATCAAGCAAGGTTTCATGTGTTTCTGATATTTTTTTAATTTTTTGGAATTAAAATGCCATGGCACTCCATGCATGTGTCCATGTCGTGAGACCAATATGTTTGAAAATTCCTTCTAATTTACTGCACAAGGAATTAACTCGCACACAAGTACACAAATAGTATTTTTCAAACCATTATGGTTAGCCGTTGCATGTAGATGTAGTTCAAATTTGAATTACGGTCATTAAATGGCTAGAAAATCACTTAAATGTCTTTAAAAGGTCAAATGACCCCTGAAATTTTCCAATTTATCACATGATAGTTGTATTAGTGCACATTAATAAACATAGAAAAAATTTGAAGGCCGTAATAGGAAGCTATTTCCCGTTCGTCATCAAACATGCATTGTTCCCTCTCGGAACAACGAGCCTTCTAGTGAGTTGCTCCGGTTTGTGAGGGGTGTGTGTCCAAACTTTCGGTAAACAGACCAATTTTTTTACCACATCATCTTGGTGGCATGACATACATCAAGCAAGGTTTCATGTTTTTCTGATCGTTTTTCATTTTTTTGGAATTAAAATGCCATGGCACTCCATGCATGTGTCCATGCCGTGAGACCAATATGTTTGAAAATTCCTTCTAATTTACTGCACATGGAATTAACTCACACACAAGTACACAAATATGATTTTTCAAACCGTTATGGTTAGCCGTTGCATGTAGATGTAGTTCAAATTTGAATTACGGTCATTAAATGGCTACAAAATCACTTAAATGTCTTTAAAAGGTCAAATGACCCCTGAAATTTTCCAAATTTTCACATGACAGTTGTAATAGTGCACGTTAAACGTAGAAATTTTTTTAGGCCGTAAGAGGAAGTTATCTCCCGTTCGTCATCAAACATGCATTGTTCCCTCTCGGAACCACGAGCTTTCTAGTGAGTTGCTCTGGTTTGTGAGGGGTGTGTATCCAAACTTTCGTCAAACAGGCAATTTTTTTTACCACATCATCTTGGTGGCATGACATTACATCAAGCAAGGTTTCATGTTTTTCTTATCATTTTTTTGATTTTTTGGAACTAAAATGCCATGGCACTCCATGCATGTGTCCATGCCGTGAGACCAATATGTTTGAAAATTCCTTCTAATTTACTGCACATGGAATTAACTCGCACACAAGTACACAAATATGATGTTTCAAACCGTTATGGTTAGTTGTTGCATGTACGTGTAGTTCAAATTTGAATTACAGTCATTAAATGGCTAGAAAATCATTTAAATGTCTTTAAAATATCAAATGACCCCTGAAATTTTCCAAATTTTCAAAGGACAGTTGTATTAGTGCATGTTAGATGTAGAAAAATTTGAAGGCCGTAAGGGGAAGCTATCTCCCGTTCGTCATCAAAGGTGCATGTTTCCCTCTCGGAAACACGAGCCTTCTAGTGAGTTCTTCGGTTTGTGAGGGGTGTGTGTCCAAACTTTCGTCAAACATGCCAAATTTTTTTACGACATCATCATGGTGGCATGACATTACATCAAGCAAGGTTTCATGTGTTTCTAATCTTTTTTAATTTTTTTGGAATTTAAATGCCATGACACTCCATGCTTAATTGTGTCATAGCCGTTAGACCAATATGTTTGAAAATTCCTACCAATTTACTGCACATGGAATTAAATCACACACAAGTACACAAAATATGACTTTTCAAACCGTTATGGTTAGCTGTTGCATGTACATGTAGTTCAAATTTGAATTACGGTCATTAAATGGCTAGAAAATCACTTAAATGTCTTAAAAGGTCAAATGGCCCCTGAAATTTTCCAAAATTTGACATGACAGTTGTATTAGTACTACAAATTTGTCGTACATTCAAAACACCATCCGTTGCCACTTTACTCCAAATTCGTCTTTCACAGCTAATAAAAAGTATCCACAACATCACACACAATTTTTTTGTAGGAACCGTTTGCGATGAAAATTTCTGGGTCTATTTAAGTCTTCCTCCTTGAGCTTCGCCGGCTCGTCTACTCCAGTGACGGCAACCCCCGAATCCCCGAATCCCGATCCCCATTCCCGCACCCCCTTCTTGCAAAGATGACGCCGTGGTAAAGCTTTGTGAAGGCCCGTACGATGGCCGCGTCGTCCCCGAGCGCCGCCGCCTGCGCCGAGAGCGCAGCCGCCTACGCCGAGAGTGCTGCCGCATCCGCATTGAGCGCAGCCGCATCCACCGAGATGGCGTCTGCGGCAGCCGACAGGGCAGCTGCAACAGCCGAGACGGCTGCAGCTACTGCTGTGACGGTGGCTGCAAACGCCGAGAGTGCTCGAGATGCCGTCTGTGCCGCCGATGTCGCCCTGGCCTGGGTCAAGGCCATCCACGCCAAGATCGAGGACACACACGCCAAGATATTCCAGGCCACCTCGGAATCCAGCATGCAACCCACGCACGAAAAGGCGGCGGTGGCCATGGAGCACCTGCTTCCTCATGAGATCGCCGAGCGGGAGCTCGAGATGCAGGAGACGGCGGAGATCGAGGAGCGCCGGGAGGAGGAGTTGCGCGTGACTGAGGTCAAGGTAGAGAAGAGTCTGTCTGTCGAGGAATCGGTGGTGGAGTACCAACGTGAGCTTAGGTGCAGCCACTACTACGAGTATTACAACCTTGAAGACGGTGCTGAGGACGAGGACGAGGACGCGGTCGACTTCAGCAGGGGGGACACAGAGTCCACCAACGGCGGCATTTCGCCATGTCGGTGTACAAAAGAGGGGGCGCACTTCTGTACCCCTTTACCTGTGCACGGACAGTCGAAGCCGCGCCCGCGGCCGCACCAGGCAGAGCGGAGGAGGTGAACCAAGGAAAAACCAAAGCTCAAGACGGCCAGAGCAACGCCAAGATCAAGACCGCAAAGAAGCAGAGAGGCGAAGCAGGTTCCCCCGGCAAGGTCCTTGCCAGGGGCAGCCTCAGCGGCCCCGACAAGACCCTTGCCGGGGCAGCTCGCTCACACCAGCGGAGTGAGCCACCCTCGGGCCCACGGGTTCCAACTCAGCCAACCACGTTGGAACTAGGGCTCCGGAGGCACCTCCATGGTGGCATGCAGATCTTTGTCAAGACCAAGGAATGTTCAAGATCAGATGAGGATTAAGACAACAGCCCTCGGCAAGATCCTTGCCGGGGATGACAGCGCGCCACGGCAATACCCTTGCCGGGCCACCCGGCAAGGCCCTCACCAAGGGCGCCAGCAGGGCCACTGTCAGACCCGCACCAACCAAGTCTCTGCCGCCGTTCGCATGCAGCTGCCAGCTCAACCAGCTGAGCAGGCACCTGCGTGGCAACATGCAGCTCCCAGGCCAACTCATCAATCGCCTACATGGCAACATGCAGATCTTCGTGAAGGCTCCACCACCGCGCCACCTCAGCTGCCTGCCTGCCTACATGGCACCGCATGCATCGCTGGCCAGGGCACGTGTCGAAGCGAGGAGGAGCGGCGACGGACGGGACGGGCCTCGCCCCCGTCCCCGATAAAGCTAGGGGACACCTCAGCGGGGCATTAAATGCATCTTGTCCTGTAATACGAGCGATAAGCTCGCAATACTGTACGCCTTTCCACCTCCTGTATGCCACTGTGGCAGCCCCTTTCGACTATAAAAGGAGGCCCATGGCATACTGGAGAAGGATTCGGCTCTTTGGAACCACGCACCCACCATAGCTAGGTCGAGAGCTCAAGAACTGTCTGAAATACATCCACCAAAGCAGGACTAGGGTTTTACGCATCCTCGCGGCCCGAACCTGGGTAAATGATCCTTGTGCTGATTACTAATCCTACTCTTCTCGCAACCCTGCGCCCCGGCAACCGTAGTAGGGATTCTTGTGATCCCATAGGTGTTGTTCCACACCGACATCTTTGGCGCGCCAGGTAGGGGGCGCAATTATGAGAATCTGGTCTAGTAGTTGGCCTAGCAGTTCTTCATCGCCATGGCTCCCAAGAAGAAGACGGCCACAGCGATCGGCTTGTTGGTAGCCGAACGTCCTGTGCCAGTGCGGACGAGCAGCGGGCCGGTTGCGGACAGGACCCGGGCCACGGTCGGCGAGCACCAGCATCGCCCTGGCAGTCAGAGCCTGGCGAGTGGCGTCGTCCGTGCGCCAGACAACCGGCCGCACGTCGCCAGATCCAAAGACGGAGCTGGGCCCCCCCGTAGGCGGCGCGGGGCCCTCCAGGAGTGTCGTTGTGCCACCCGCGGGCGGTGCAGCAACCTCCAGGACGCCCACGCCGGTGCCCGCGGCGTGCTCTTCCCAGGGTGCGCGCAACGAGCAGCGTCACCGCGCTGAAGACCCCGGACACCGCAGTGGGAAGAGCCCTGTGCATCGTCCAGGGGACGAAGGAGTTCAGCATGCCCGCCGAAGTGCTGGTGAAAATGGCGTGCAGCCGCTGGGTCGTGATAGGGCTCCTTCTAACGTGGTTAGAAGTCGAAGCGCGCCACGGTCCACGCAGCTGTCGCCGCCACCCATGCCAGCAGAAGCTTTGGCGCGTGCGCAGCTGCTCCTCAACTTCCCTCCTGCTGCGGAGAAGCTTGACGAGTGGAGGGCCACCATCCGAAGCCTCATCGCCGTCGCCAACAAAGATGATCCGCGACCGGCGGGACCCTCGGGCCGGCGCCCCACCGAGCCACCACTTGCCAGCGCTGGGAGGACCGGGGGTGCTGCGGTTACGGTGCACTCTCCCCCTCCTCGCCAGCCGCCGCGGGCGTCGGCCCGTCGTGACGACGCTGGTGATAACATCTCCATAGCATCGTCCGACCCGCGGACCCGCCGCGACCAGCGCCAAGTTCTTCGAGAACGAGCTCACAAAGATGCTTGAACCACTATCGAGCGGCGGCGTGATACACGCCACCAGTCGGACAAGCGGGCGAGACCTGCTATGGACCACCCAGCGCTGGGGGCTCTGGCGGCCTACCTTACGAGGTGGGCTGCCCAGCCTTTGCCCGTGAGCTGTGGCAGTTCCAGTGGCCGTCCCACCGCACGTTCAAGCCCGACGTCGGCAAGAAGTATACTGGCAAGACCCATCCGTCCGAGTTCCTCAGCATCTACACCATCGCGATGCAGGCTGCCGGAGCTCGCGACGACAAGGTGCTTGCCAATTACTTCCCGTTGGCACTGAAGCCCAATGTTATGTCTTGGTTGATGCACTTGCCGGTGGATTCCATTTCTTCTTGGTCGGATCTGTGCCATGAGTTCGTTGGCGCCTTCCCTGGGGGCCACCAAGCTCATGGCCAGGCCAGTGATCTGCATATCATTCCCCAGAAGGAAGGGGAAACCCTGCGCAAGTACATCCAGAGATTCAGCCGAGTGTAGTACAACATCCCCGACGTTCATCTCGCCGCTGTGATTAGCGCGTTCCATCAGAACGTGCGCAATCGGAAGATGCGCGAAGAGCTGGCGATGACCAAGGTTAAGGATGTGGCCGAACTCTATGTTCTGGCCAACAGGTGCGCCCGGGCTGAAGAGGGAAGGAAGTACCTCGGCGAGGATGCCGGTGCGGAAACTGACTCTACTGACGAAGACACCGCCGCCCCTACGAAGAAGGGCCGGCATCGCAACAGGAAACGCAAGGGTAAGGCCGTGCTTGCCGTTGAAGGGTCTGACGACACCGGCGCTGCCAAGAAGGTCAAGGCAGACGACCCCGGCAAGGAGATTGCCGGGTGCGTCGCCTGCCGGGCCTTAGCAGCTGCTGACAAGCCAGGGGGCTCCGGCAAGCAGTACTGCAAGATCCACCGCACCAAAGGCCACGACCTCCAGAACTGCCGGCAAGTCGAGCTGCTTGCTGAAAAGCAAAAGGCCGAGTATGAGAGGCGGGACAAGGAGAAGGGCCAGGACGGTGCCGAGGGATCTGGCAAGAAGCGTGGCGGCCAAGGAGGTCACCGCGACAAGGACAACCAGCAAGAGAGGCCCGCCCGGGGCCGTGACAAGAAGCAAGAAGACGATGATCACGACGAGGACGACGAGTCCGGCGAGCAAGAGTTCCAGAAGGCTACAGAGGCCATGTGCATCAACGGTGGCGCCTCGCTGCATACTTCTCACCGCCAGCTCAAGCAGTGGGCACGAGAGGTTACAGCAGCGGAGCCGTCGTTCGACGCACAGAAACCGCTGATGTGGTCCAGCACGCCCCTCATCTTTGACGCCGAGGACCACCCTGATCGCACAACCGCGGTCAGGTGTTTGCCGTTGTTGGTCTCCCCAACAATACACAACCTCAAGGTGAACAAGATGTTGGTCGACGGCGGGGCCGGCCTGAACTTGATCTCGCCCGTCGTGATCAAAAGGCTGCAAATCCCTGATGGAGACCTCGAGGAAACGGGCACGTTTCAAGGGGTCAATCCGGGGAGGAGCCAGCCAAAGGGGAAGGCCACGCTGCCCGTGACGTTTGGAGGAGAGTGGAACCATAGGACAGAGAGGATCGTCTTCGACGTGGCCGAGATCCCCTTGCCCTACAACGGGATTCTCGGCCGCCCGGCACTAGCCAAGTTCATGGCGGCATCGCACTACGCCTACAACATGCTGAAGATGCCCGGGCCGTTGACTATCTTCTCTGTCCCCTCTGATAAGAAGGACGCGCTGATTTGCACCGACCAACTCTACCGGGAAGCAGTTGCAGCAGCTGCCGCTAAGGCACTTGCTCCTGCCGCTAAAGCCCCGGGAGGGAAGGAGACCGGCAAGACCTCTCGCACCCACTCCGGCAAGCGCACCTCCTGTTGTGCTACCGTCGAGGACGTGCCAGAGAGCTCTACCGGCAAGAGCAAGAAATCCAGAGTTGAGCCACCGCAGACCTAGAAGGTATCCGTCAGGGAGGATGGCACTGGAGGGGCTTTCACCATAGGCTCCACCCTCGACAACAAATAGGAAGGCGCGCTCATCACCTTCCTACAGGCGAATGTCGACGTGTTTGCATGGCAAGCATTCGACATCCCTAGTGTTCCCAGGGAGGTGATTGAGCACCACCTAGCTGTCTGTCCTCATGCGCGGCCCGTCAAGCAGAAGGTCAAAAAGCAGGCTCTGGAGAGGCAGGAGTTCATCACAGAGGAGATCAGGAAGTTGGAAGCAGCGGGTTTGGTGAGAGGAGTTCTCCATCCGACGTGGTTGGTCAATCCGGTGGTGGTGCGCAAGGCAAATGGGAAGTGGAGGCTGTGTATTGACTACACAGACATCAATAAGGCTTGTCCTAAGGACCCCTTCCCATTGCCGCGCATCGACCAGATTGTCGACTCCACGGCTGGGTGTGATCTGCTGTCATTCCTCGACGCCTACTCAGGCTACCACCAAATCTTTATGACGAGAGAAGATGAAGAGAAGACAACATTCATCACCCCATGTGGTACGTATTGGTTTTTACGGATGCCTTTCGGGTTGAAGAGTGCTGGCTCAACGTTTGCAAGGGCAGTCCAAATTGGTTTTGAACCCCAGCTCCATAGAAATATGGAGGCATACATGGATGACATAGTGGTCAAAACCAAGGACGGGGAAAACCTTGTGCAAGATCTGGAAGAGACGTTTGCCAACCTGCGCAAGATCAACCTTAAGCTGAATCCCTGAAGTGCCTCTTCGGTGTTCCGTCCGGCAAGCTTCTCGGATTGTTTGTGTCACAGCGCGGAATCAAGGCAAACCCAGACAAAATCAAGGCTATTGAACAGATTGAGGCGCCCAAGCGGATCAAGGATGTGCGTAGGCTCACCGGCTGCGTCACCGCCATGAGCCGATTCATCTCCAAGTCCGCCGAGCACGCCCATCCCTTCTTCAAAATCTTGAAGAAGGCAGGTCCGATGGAGTGGACCCCAGAAGCCGAGGCGGCATTGTAGGATCTGAAGAAATACCTTTCCTCCACGCCAATACTGGTTGCGCCTAAGCCACAAGAACCGTTGCTGCTGTACCTAGCGGCAACGAATCAAGTGGTCAGCGCCGCACTGGTGGCACAGAGGGAGGTCGACGAGGAGGCAATGGCGACAGCAGAACTAGCGGACGGCGAGCCAAAGATTCCCCCGGCAGAGTCCGACGCCGTCGGGGCAACACCCGCACAGTCAAGCGAAGTGGTGCAGAAGAAGAAGATGAAGCAGCACCCAGTTTACTTTGTCATCTCCCTCTTGCAGGGAGCTAGGTCGAGGTACTCCGGTGTGCAGAAATTGCTCCTCGGCCTCCTTATGGCCTCGAGGAAGCTGCGTCATTACTTCCAAGCCCACGAGATCACTGTCGTCACCCGCCTCCCGCTACAATGGATACTACACAACCCAGATGCGACCGGAAGGATTGTGGAATGGGCCTTGGAGTTGTCAAGCTTTGGGTTGAAGTTTGAAAGTACTTCAACAATCCAGAGCAGAATCTTGGCAGAGTTCATTGCAGAATGGACCTCAACACCTGACGAACAAATCCAAGAGACCGTTCTCCCCGGCAAGGAAGCGGACCGCGACTGGATCATGTACTTTGATGGGGCTTTCTCACTTCAAGGCGCCGGTGCCGGTGTGCTGCTTGTCGCACCCACCAGAGAGCACCTCAAGTACATGATCCAGATGCACTTTCCTAGGGAGATGTCAACAAACAACACTGCTGAGTACGAGGGGCTGCTTGCCGGTCTCAGGATCGCGGCGGACCTCGGGGGTGAAGAAGCTCATCGTCAGGGGTGACTCGCAGCTTGTCGTCAAACAAGTCAACAAGGATTACCAGAGCCCATTGATGGAGGACTACGTAGATGAAGTGAGGAAGCTGGAGGAGCGCTTTGACGGTATCCAGGCGGAGCACGTTCCCCGATCGGAGAATGACATCGCCGATTACCTGTCGAAGCGTGCTGCATTTAAGCTACCTGTGGAACCAGGTACCTTTTTGCTCCGGTTAACTCAGCCGTCCGTCGAACCATCAACAGGGCGGAACAAGCAAAGGAAATCACATCCCGGCGAGTACTTTCCTACCGAGCCCCTGGGGCTGCCGGCAAGGATGTTGCCGTGGACGCCGAGCCTGCCAGAGAGCAACCGGCTCCGGCAGGGCGTCGAGCTCTGGCCATAGAGACAGCCGCTCCCATGGCGGAGGAAATGCCTTTGGTCCTTGCCGTCGAGCCCCAGGCTCTGGCATGGGTGCAGCATACTGTCTGATTCCTCCAAACAGGGGAACTTCCTGAGGAGCAGGAAGAAGCGGAAAAAGTAGCCCGTCGGTCTGCCCTGTACCAGTTCGTCGATGACGTCCTGTACAGGAGAAGGACGAATGGTGTGAAATTGAAGTGCATCTCCTGGGAGGAAGAACTGGAGCTATTGGCAGAGATACATGGAGGCATATGTGGCTCCCACATAGGGTCGAGGGCCCTTGCCGGGAAGGCGTTCCGGCAAGGTTTCTTCTGGCCCACCGCCCACCAGGATGCGATGACACTAGTAACCAAGTGTGAAGCGTGTCAGTTCCATTCAAAGAAGCTTCATCAACCGGCTCAAGCCCTTCAAACGATCCCTCTCTCCTGGCCATTCTCGGTCTGGGGGCTCGACATATTGGGCCCTTTCCCCCGTGCTGTCGGGGGCTTTGAGTACTTGTACGTTGCAATCGACAAGTTCACAAAGTGGCCAGAGGTGGAACCAGTGAGGAAGGTGACAGCCCAGTCAGCCGTCAAGTTCTTCAAAGGACTAGTCTGCCGTTTTGGTGTGCCAAGCAGAGTCATCACCGACAACGGCACGCAGTTCACAAGCCACACCTTCATGCAGTACATTCAAGACCCCGACAGCAAGGTCTGTTTTGCTTCCGTGGCACACCCCGGAGCAACGACCAAGCAGAGAGGGCGAACGCTGAAGTGTTGCGAGGCCTGAGAACGAAGACCTTTGACAGGCTGCACAAGAGCGGAAGGCGCTGGATTGATGAGTTGCCGGCGGTTCTTTGGTCGATCAGGATGACGCCAAATCGAGCCACCGGTCAGACACCCTTCGCCCTAGTATACGGGGCGGAGGCAGTTCTCCCCACAGAACTCATATACGGGTCACCTCGAGTGCTCGCTTATGATGAGCTTGAGCAAGAGCAGTTGCGGCAAGATGACGCGACACTCCTTGAGGAAGATCGTCTTCAGGCGGCTGTGGGAGCAGCACGCTACCAGCAAGCCTTGTGCCGCTACCATAGCCGCAAGGTTCATGCCCGAAGCTTTGAGGAAGGCGACCTTGTTCTTCGGCGCGTTCAGTCGGCCAAGAATTCCAACATGTTGACGCCAAAGTGGGAAGGCCCTTATCAGGTAATACGAGTCACCATGCCCGGCGCAGTCTGCCTGGAGACCGAAGATGCCGTTCCAGTGAGCAACTCCTGGAACATTGAGCATCTTCGCAAGTTTTACGCATAAGGCGCGGCGTGCCGGGCCCCCCGACAAGCCACCTTTTGTACAAGCCTTGCCAGCAAGGCATGTAACCCTTTGTACAAAGCCAGGCGTAGACCCCGAGCACAAATAAATGAAGCGCTGGCGCCCTAAGTTATAGCATGCATGCTAGGTCGAGTCTCTTCCTTGGTTAGGGTTGATAGTGCTTAGCGGCGACTAACCCCTAGCCTAGAGGTTGAGTGCGCGTCTCTCTGTTCTTTTCTGTCCTCCTTTGGTTCGTAGGGCACATGAGCACTTCTGCTGAGCTGCTTGGAAGAAAGAGGACGGACCGGCGTCCCGACCCCAGCAAACCAGAGTTGCCGGGGGGCTGCAAGTACAAGGATCCAACCGCGGCGAGACAAGGTTGCCGGGGGCTGCAGATCCAGATAAGTCTTTTATCCTCTGTCATGCATTTTGGAACGGAACTGGGGCATGTGAAACCTCGTTTTATCTCCAAACTACCGTGCTCCCCTTTTTCCTATACCTAAGGATTATCTCCTAGGTCTGGATTTGGTTGTAGCCGCGGTGGCAAGGAGATAGAACGAGGAGCCTAAGCCCACTTCATCCCTGCCTCCACCAAGAGCGCGAGAATGGTCTAGTGAAGTGAGGGGGACGGCAAGGCCTGTTGCCGGGCAAAAAATGTTTATCTTAAATAATAACAAGGATTTGCTCCTTGTCGCGGGGTCTACCCGCGAACGAAAAACCCGACAAACATTCCTTTTTCATTAAAAGCATCCCATACAGGTACAGTTCATACGGAATGAAAAACATGAGCAAGGGGATTACAAGTTCTAAATTTAACGATGGCCCGCAGGCTTACAAACTAAAAAAGAGATAAGATGCCCGTAATCCCTTTCTTGTCCCTCTCCTCAGGAAGCAGGTCAAGAAGGCTAAAGGGCAAAAGGGGCGCCTACGCGAGCTATGAGCAGCAGAAAGCACCAAGAGAACACCTCGGTGGCTACCCAAGGGTGGGCCGGTGATGACGGTGCCGGGAAAGGAGCTGGAAGACGAGGCGGCAGGACCGACAATACGTGATGAAGGCGTCGGTGCCCGCGTACTCTGAGTTGACGGCCTTGCCGCCCGCCCTCTTCCTCTTTTGCAGCCTCCCGACGCCAGCCGCCCAAGGAGACGGCCCCGAGAAGTTCAAGGAGCTGGCCCCTCCCCCGGCGAAACCCCGCCGGAGGAGCGGCCAGGTGCAGATGCTGCTGCTGCCACACCCGCCCAGGCGCGAGGCGTCCGACGCCTAGTCGGACTCGTCCCCGTCATCTGCCCCGCTGCCCTCCTCGTCACTATCGCTCGAGGAAGAGCTTCCATCGTCGGAGTCTCCGTCGGAGGAGCTCTCCACGCAGCACTTCAGGCGAGTTCCAAACTCTCCAAAGACCTTGACGGAGAGCAGGCCGTCCTCCATTAATTTGAAGTAGAGGACGAGCCCCGCCGTCAGGCTGTGGATGCGAGCGAACGTCTTCCATCCACGACAGAGGTACATGACCCGAGGAGCCGGGAAGTCAACGTCGACCCGCGTGCCCCCATTCCCACAACCCCTCATGTGCAACCTGAGGGTCTGGGGCGGGTCACGCCCCATCACCCGAGCAAACGGGGCGGGGAGATGAAGACGACGACGCGGAGGCCGGCGCAGCCTGGTGAAGAACTCGCAGGGCTGGTCTTCAACGTGGCCCTCCGTCGGAATAGGCATCATTGGTGGGGGCGAGGCCGGCGCGCCGCCCCCTCCCCCTTCCCCTCGCGGCCGGCTCCACCACCGCGGGCTCAGGAGGAGGAGGGACACGTTGTCGAGCGGCGACCCTCGCCGCCACCGTCGAGGGACCGGGATTCCCCTTCTCCATGGCGGGTGAGAGGAAGAAGCAGAAGCAGGAGGAGATAGAAGATAGAAGAATGAGGGATGCCATCCCCCCTTCCCTCTCCTTATAAAGAGGCGGGGACGGGGCTCGGCCGCCCCGCTCGACCAATCCAGACACCAGAGGCGCAGGGGATCGAGACCGACCCGCTGCCCCAACCAGCGACAGCCCAGTTTCCCGCCTCCACCGCTTGCCACCCCAGGCGCATGAAGGACGCGTGGCAAACGTGCAGAACCGAGGGGACGGGTGAAGCGACCTCTCCCCACCCCGTGATCGTGGGGTGTGGACGCCTTGAACACCGCAACCCGGCCCCATTCAGTAAATGAGCCGCGCCTCCACCCCTCCCTCTTTTTACGGGGAAGGCACGAGCCGCCTCTTTACTGCGATGTGACGCATGCGTGCGGGAACCGCCCCACGCATGCCGCCCACGTCACGCGCACCCCTCCACGTTGCACATTCAACACAGGTCGTGGGAATCGCAGCGCGCGAAAAGGTTTACTACGGTAAAAACTGCCCCGCCTGCCCGCACACCGTTTTGGGCCTGGCCCAACAACGTGTCGCGCTTATGTGTGGCCCAGGCCCGGGGGCTCCTGTTGGTGTACAAAAGAAGGGGCGCACTTCTATACCCCTTTACCTGTGCACGGACAGTCGAAGCCGCGCCCGCGGCCGCACCGGGCAGAGCGGAGGAGGTGAACCAAGGAAAAACCAAAGCTCAAGACGGCCAGAGCAAGGCCAAGATCAAGACCGCAAAGAAGTAGAGAGGCGAAGCAGGTTCCCCGGGAAGGTCCTTGCCGGGGGCAGCCCCGGCAAGACCCTTGCCGGGGCGGCTCGCCCACACCAGCGGAGTGAGCCACCCTCGAGCCCACGGGTTCCAACTCAGCCAACCACGTTGGAACTAGGGCTCCGGAGGCACCTCCATGGTGGCATGCAGATCTTTGTCAAGACCAAGGAATGTTCAAGATCAGATGAGGATTGAAAGACAACAGCCCTCAGCAAGATCCTTGCCGAGGAAGGCCACCAGACCCCCGGCAAGATCCTTGCCGGGGAAGACAGTGCGCCACGGCAAGACCCTTGCCGGGCCACCCGGCAAGGCCCTCACCGAGGGCGCCAGCAGGGCCACTGCCAGACCCGCACCAACCAAGTCTCCGCTGCCGTTCACATGCAGCTGCCAGCTAACCAGCTGAGCAGGCACCTGCATGGCAACATGCAGCTCCCAGGCCAACTCATCAAGTGCCTGTGTGGCAGCATGCAGATCTTCATGAAGGCTCCACCACCACGCCACCTCAGCTACCTGCCTGCCTACATGGCGCCGCACGCATCGCTGGCCAGGGCGCATGTCGAAGCGAGGAGGAGCGGCGACGGACGGGACGGGCCTCGCCCCCGTCCCCGATAAAGCTAGGGGACACCTCAGCGGTGCATTAAATGCGTCTTGTCCTGTAAGACAAGTGATAAGCTCGCAATACTGTACGCCTTTCCACCTCCTGTATGCCACTGTGGCAGCCCCTTTCGACTATAAAAGGAGGCCCATGGCATACTGGAGAAGGATTTGGCTCTTTGGAACCACGCACCCACCATAGCTAGTTCGAGAGCTCAAGAATTCTCTGAAATACATCCACCAAAGCAGGACTAGGGTTTTACGCACCCTCGCGACCCGAACCTGGGTAAACGATCCTTGTGCTGATTACTAATCCTGCTCTTCTCGCAACCCTGCGCCCCGGCAACCGTAGTAGGGATTCTTGTGATCCCATAGGTGTCATTCCACACCGACACGCCAGGACAAGTCATCGATGTCTCATCTCACACAAGCGATGCATAGACCGGCGCGGTGGCGGATTTGTTAAAATTATGCGTACCTAGGCTTTGTGTTTAATGTTGGTCTATTTTAGAGCAATGTTTAGGTCAACTGGCTCTGTTTAATTACTAAAATTGCTCGATTCAGTAAGTGTGGTCTGTGTGCTGTACGCTCTTTTGTGTGCCCAAATTAGCAAGCGATGTTAAATTATGCAATGACGTACCCGGGGAAATTTCCACCAAAATTTGAATTATCAAACTCATCCCATGCGCGTAAAGCAGAAGAATCGTTTGTGATGCACACAATCGTTCAAAGTGAATGGTGTCCGACGGCACGGCACGCAAAGTTTCCCTCCACATTTCCAAATTTTTGGCCTACCGCCAAAATATCCACACCCGCCCCTCCCCCTTCCCCACTCCCTTTTCTCCCTGACAAGAAGTCACATTTCCCCTGTTTCCTCCTTCCTTCCTTCCTTCCTAAGCTATAGCCGCTTCCTCGCTTGATTCCTCGCTCTCGCCGTCTCGCATCCTACTGCCGGGGTCGCCACGGTCTTCTTCAATGAACTCTCCAGTGGTTCCTCCTCCGACGACGACTCCTTCACCACCCGGGTATGCCTCTCTTCTCTCTCTCGGGCTATGACTTGGAATGAAGGATTTTAACCCGGCGGTCGATCTAAGTCATTTCTTCCTCTTGTAGCTCCCTAGGGCCATCAGTTGCAACAAATGGAGCGGGGTGGCTGAAGATCTGTCTACTCGTTGTCACTGTCAATCTCCATGCGTGAGGCTAGTTGCGTTTGAATCTGTGGACAGTGGGCAGAAGTTTCTGGGATGTGCAGAGAAGGTTAGACCCTCTTTCGTTATTACAAATCATTTGTTAGATGTGATTCAGACACTATTACGGTCCCAACCCATTGATACCACACCTTCAACCAAACGCATCCTAAGACATGTCACAGTTTGTACCTAGTATCTAAAAATGTTGCCATCTCATCAGCGGTGCCATTAGAAAATTATTTGGCACCGCTTCAGCAGTTTGTGCAGCCAACTTTGGTTCACACATCCGAGCAGCCAAGCAGTAAAATACTAAATCTTTCTGGCACGAAGGAACTGGGTATCAGAGCAACCAGGTGCTCCGGAGTCCGGGTCCCTGATTTGTTTTCCGCTGCATCGGCTTGCCAGCGCAGGGCACCGGTGCGAGATGTAGCAACAGTTGTCTTTACACCGGTTTTGGCATACATAGTGGACGACCTTAGTGCTATTAGTTCTATGTTACTAAATTTGTGCATGTACACACCTGTTAGTATCAATTTGATGTCATCCAAACACTGTTGCTATGCTGTTGCAGTTATATTTACCTTCCTCATAAAATGTTCAATTTGTTATTTATAGTACATGAGTAAGAACTTATAGCGTTGTTGTAGTTAATTATAACTTCTGATGTTTCAGAATTTGTCTGTTGTCTCAGTAGCAATTAATTCATTTGCACATTGATCTTTTTGAGAAGATATGTCATAATTAACCTGTTTCTTCAGTTTTTCAAAATAAGTATTGGTGATTTTCTATGTTGCTATAAACCCATTTCCCCTACAATTTTTACTGATCTAGTTTTAAATATTATAGGATGAGGAAGTGTTCTTACTTGGAGTGGGTTGATCAAGAGTGGCCACAGTCTTTGAAGATGTGCCTAGCAAAGCCCTGGAGCATGTATGAGGAAGAGAACAGAGGTAGGCTTAGAGAAAGTGTTGTCAACGCTGAAGAATATTTAAAGATGCGGGATAAAAAGAGGAAGGTGGAGAATGAGCTCATATTTTTTAAATCAGACTTTGCTAAGATGGTGTTGGCGAAGGAGGAGGCACTTTCCCGGTTGGATAGTGCAAAACAGGTTCTTACTGAACTGAAAGCAGAGGTGGATAAGACGTGCATGGATGATCTCGATTAGGGAAATGTATATATTGTTCTAATATTGTTCTTATGAAGTTGAACTAGATATATGCTGTACTGTGCTGTTTTCAGGTAGCTATCGTACTATGATGTTAAAATATATTTATGTGCCTGATATGAAATTGGCAAACAATTGTTCCATATGAAGTGTGAATTTGCGTAATATTGGAATTATTAATTTTAAACTAATAAACCTAGTAAATGGGTCATTGAACTTTGCAAACGGTTCTAGCAGTAAAAGCGCTTGTGATGGATAGCCCAGTGCCACACAGTTTTCTTCATCAAATCGCGTGTGATGTAGTTGATAAAAGCAAATGGTTAACCAAGGCAGAGCGTGTGTGATAGTTACACCTTTCACACATGAGCCTATACATAAAACTATGTGGGATGTACATACGAACGAAAACTTTTTCCCTAGATTGACTGTGTGGGATGTACATAAGAACGGAAACGTATTCCTTGGATTGACTGTGTGTGATGTACATACGAACGGGAATGTTTGTCTGGGATTCACGTGTGGGATGTACATACGAACGGAAACGATTGGGTTTTGATGCCTCGCCCGATTGCACACGAGCTCATTTTGCCCCAGCCTGTGTGCCAGGAGGGCCTATCCCCGACGGTTTCTGGGTCGTGTGGGAAGGACCCCCCTATCGCCCACACTCACTTGGCGACGGTTCCAGATGCCATCGCGGAAAGGGGCTAAAAACGGTTTGTGTAGCACCGACGCGCACCAGTGATCATTGAACTCATCATGCCTAGCTAAAAAGGCATTAAAGAAAAGCGCTTGTTGGGAGACAACCCAATATTTACGCCTTCTGTTTTGAGTGTTCACATGATTATGCTACTGTATTGATCATGTTTTATAGCTTTTGTTTCAATAAAGTGCCAAGTAAAGCCTTTGGGATAGTGTGGATGATAGTTGACTTGATTCTGTGCAAAAACAGAAAACATTTGCTTCCAGTCACATAATTGTTTAAACTCACTGGAGCATGATAAAATTCTGATTTTTTACACATTATTGATATACAAATTTCGTACATTGTCCTAATTATTCAGAATTGTTGGAGTAACAGAAGTATGGTTAATGTTCACACCATTCCGGACTGTTATGTTTTTTACAGATTCTGTTTTCAATGCATTGTTTGCTTGTTTTCTAGTTTCTATGACTTATATTGCTCAGTATAATTGTAGAAATGATATGGTACAGTAGGCATTGTGTGAGAAAATTATGAATCTTATCTTGACAGTACCAAAGTGAATGATTTGTCTTTATCATACCATCCCATCTCATGAAGTTCCGTTAAGTTTTATGTGATTGAAGTTTTCAAGTTTTGGGTGAAATATCGATATGAGGAGAATAAGGAGTGGCAAGACCCTAAGATTGGGGATGCCCAAGGCACCCCAAGGTAATATTCAAGGAATACCCAAGCAACTATGCTTGGGATGCCTTGGAAGGCATCCCCTCTTTCGTCTTCAATATTATCGGTAACCTTACTTGGAGCTATATTTTTATTGGTCACATGATATGAGTTTTTCTTGGAGCGTTATTTCCTTTTATTAGGATTTTCTTGGTGTTATTTAATGTAATGTTTGGCATCCTTTAGTTCAATAAAAATGTCAAGTATAGCCTTTACCATGCTTCTTTTGCAAGACCATATGTTGCTGTTTTGAAAACAGAAAGTTTTCTATCATTGTCTGAATTGTTAAAAAATGTCAGAACGTGATAAAATATTCAAATGTTTACGCAGTATGCTATGATAAATTTTATACAGTGTGGTAATTTTTTAGAATTTTTGGAGTTGTAGAACTATGAATTTTCTTGCATTACTTACACAATGTTCTGTTTAGACAGATTGTTGTTATGTTTGCATATGTTTGCTTGTTTAATGATTCTATTTGAGGACAGGAGTGTTAAATATGCAGAGGAATTTAGTACGCAATGTTAAATAATAATTTTTAGTGATTTGCTACATCAGAGAATGATAAGGTTTTGCATTGATTTATACTAACTTATCTCACGAGTTCTTGTTGAGTTTTGTGTGGATGAAGTTTTAAGAATTAGGGAAACCGTGGTATGAAAGGAATTAAGGAGACACAAGAGCTGAGCTTTGGGGATGCCCAAGGCATCCCTAGTTAATATTTCAAGAAGTCTGAAGCATCTAAGCTTGGGGATGCCACTGTTGGCATCCCACCTTTCTTCTTCAACAATGATCGGTCAGTTTCGGTTGGGCCTAAGTTTTTTTCTTCTTCACATGATATGTGCTATCCTTGGAGTGCCATTTTATTTTGTTTTGATTGCTGTTTGAATTAAAGACTTAAGATCTGAAATTCTTGAATGAGAGAGAGTCTTCACATAGCTACTTAATTATTTGACTACTCATTGATCTTCACTTATATCTTTTTGGAGTAGTTTGTTAGTTGCAAGAGGGATATAGTAGAAACTTTCATATTAAGTGCATTGAATACTATGAGAAGTTTGATTACTTATGATTTTTTTGAGATATAAAGATGGTGATATTAGAGTCATGCTAGTGAGTAATTGTGGATTGGTAGAAATACTTGCGTTATAGTTTGTGATTCCCGTAGCATGCACGTATGGTGAACCGTTATGTGATGAAGTCGGAGCATGATTTATTTATTGTTTGTCTTCCTTATGAGCGGTGGTCGGGGACGAGCGATGGTATTTTCCTACCAATCTGTCCCCCTAGGAGCATGCGTGTAGTACTTTGTTTCGATAGCTAATAATTTTTTGCAATACGTACGTGAGTTCTTATGACTAATGTTGAGTCCATGGATTATACGCACTCTCACCCTTCCACCATATCCTCTCTAGTACCGCGCAAATTTCGCTGGTGCATTACACCCCCCATATACCTTCCTCAAAACAGCCACCATACCTACTTATTATGGCATTTCCATAGCCTTTCCGAGATATACTGCCATGCAACTTTCACCATTCCGTTTATTATGACACGTACCATCATTGTCATATTGCTTTGCATGATCATGTAGTTGTCATACTGTTTTTGTGTGTTCACATGATTATGCTACTGTAGAAACTTTCATATTAAGTGCATTGAATACTATGAGAAGTTTGATTACTTATGATTTTTTTGAGATATAAAGATGGTGATATTAGAGTCATGCTAGTGAGTAATTGTGGATTGGTAGAAATACTTGCGTTATAGTTTGTGATTCCCGTAGCATGCACGTATGGTGAACCGTTATGTGATGAAGTCGGAGCATGATTTATTTATTGTTTGTCTTCCTTATGAGCGGTGGTCGGGGACGGGCGATGGTATTTTCCTACCAATCTGTCCCCCTAGGAGCATGCGTGTAGTACTTTGTTTCGATAGCTAATAATTTTTTGCAATACGTATGTGAGTTCTTATGACTAATGTTGAGTCCATGGATTATACGCACTCTCACCCTTCCACCATATCCTCTCTAGTACCGCGCAAATTTCGCTGGTGCATTACACCCCCCATATACCTTCCTCAAAACAGCCACCATACCTACTTATTATGGCATTTCCATAGCCTTTCCGAGATATACTGCCATGCAACTTTCACCATTCCGTTTATTATGACACGTACCATCATTGTCATATTGCTTTGCATGATCATGTAGTTGTCATACTGTTTTTGTGTGTTCACATGATTATGCTACTGTAGTAATCAGGTTTTATAGCTTTTGTTTCAATAAAGTGCCAAGTAAAGCCTTTGGGGGTAGTGTGGATGATAGTTGACTTGATTCTGTGGAAAAACACAAACATTTGCTTCCAGTCACAGAATTGTTTAAATTCACTGGAGCGTGATAAAATTCTGATTTTTTACACATTATTGATATACAAACTGCCTATGTTGTCATAATTTTTCAGTATTTTTGGAGTAACAGAAGTATGGTTAATGTTCAGACCATTTCAGACTATTCTGTTTTTGACAGATTCTGTTTTTAATGCATAGTTTGCTTGTTTTCTAGATTCTATGGCTTATATTCCTCAATATAAATTGTAGAAATGATATGGTACAGTAGTCATTGTGTGAGAAAAACTATGAATCTTATCTTGGCAGTACTAAAGTGAATGATTTGTCTTTATCATACTAACCCATCTCACGAAGTTCCGTTAAGTTTTATGTGATTGAAGTTTTCAATTTTTGGGTGAGATATCAATATGAGGAGAATAAGGAGTGGCAAGACCCTAAGCTTGGGGATGCCCAAGGCACCCCAAGGTAATATTCAAGGAATACCCAAGCAACTACGCTTGGGGATGCCCCGAAAGGCATCCCCTCTTTCGTCTTCAAAATTATTGGTAACCTTACTTGGAGCTATATTGTTATTTGTCACATGATATGAGTTTTGCTTGGAGAGTCATTTCTTTTATGAGGATTTGCTTGCTGTTATTTAGAGTAATGTTTTGTATCCTTTAGTTCAATAAAAATGTCAAGTATAGCCTTTGCCATGCTTATTTTGCAAGCCCATATGTTGCTGTTTTGAAAACAGAAAGTTTTCTATCATTGCCTGAATTGTTAAAATATGTCAGAACGTGATAAAATCTTGAACTGTTTATGCAGTATGATATGATAAATTTTTACTGTGTGGTAATTTTTCTGAATTTTTGGAGTTATAGAAGTATGAATTTTCTTGCATTATTTACAGACTGTCCAGTTTAGACAGATTGCTGTTATGTTTGCATTGTTTGCATATGTTTGCTTGTTTAATGATTCTAATTGAGGATAGGAGTATTAAATATGCAGAGAAATTTAGTATGTAATGTTAAATAATAGTTTTTTAGTGATTTGCTACACTAGAGAATGATGAGGTTTTGCATTGATTTATACTAACTTATCTCACGAGTTCTTGTTGAGTTTTGTGTGGATGAAGTTTTTAAGAATTAGGGAAACCGTGGTATGTAAAGAATTAAGGAGACACAAGAGCTCAAGCTTGGGGATGCCCAAGGCATCCCTAGTTAATATTTCAAGAAGTCTCAAGCATCTAAGGTTGGGGATGCCCCGGTTGGCATCCAACCTTTCTTCTTCAACAATGATCGGTCAGTTTTGGTTGAGCCTAAGTTTTTGCTTCTTCACATGATATGTGCTATCCTTGGAATGTCATTTTATTTTGTTTTGCTTGCTGTTTGAATAAAATACTTAAGATCTGAAATTATTAAATGAGAGAGTCTTCACATAGCTACTTAATTATTTGACTACTCATCGATCTTCACTTCTATCTTTTTGGAGTAGTTTGTCACTTGCTCTCATGCTTCACTTACATCTTTTGAGAGTCTTATAAAAAACATGGTAACATGCATATGTTATGAAATTGGTCCCAATATGATGGGCATTTGAGAGAGATATAATAAAAACTTTCATATTAAGTGCATTGAATACTATGAGAAGTTTGATTCCTTATGATTGTTTTGAGATATAAAGATGGTGATATTAGAGTCATACTAGTGAGTAATTGTGGATTGGTAGAAATACTTGTGTTAAAGTTTGTGATTCCCGTAGCATGCACGTATGGTGAACCGTTATGTGATGAAGTCGGAGCATGATTTATTTATTGATTGTCTTCCTTATGAGTGGCGGTCAGGGACGAGCGATGGTCTTTTCTTGCCAATCTGTCCGCCTAGGAGCATGCGTGTAGTATTTTGTTTCGATAGCTAATAGACTTTTGCAATAAGTATGTGAGTTCTTTATGACTTATGTTGAGTCCATGGATTATAAGCACTCTCACCCTTCCACCATTGCTAGCCTCTCTAGTACTGTGCAACTTTTGCCAATGCATTACACCCACCATTTACCTTCCTCGTAACAGCCACCATACCTACCTATTGTGGCATTTCCCTAGCCATTCTGAGATATATTGCCATGCAACTTCCACCTTTCCGTTTATTATGACACGGTTCATCATTGTCATATTGCTTTGCATGATCATGTAGTTGGCATTGTATTTGTGGCAAAGCCACCACTCATATTTTTATACATGTCACTCTTGAGTCATTGCACATCCCGGTACACAGCCGGAGGCATTCATATAGAGTCATATATTTGTTCTAGTATCGAGTTGTAATTCTTCAGTTGTATAGTAAATAAAAGTGTGATGATCATCATTATTAGAGTATTGTCCCATGTGAGGAAAGGATGATGGAGACTATGATTCCCCCACAAGTCGGGATGAGACTCTGGATGAAAAATAAAAAAAGAAAGGAAAAAAAGAGAAAAAAGAGGCCAAATAGCCCAAAATAAAAGAATGAGAGAAAAGAGAGAAGGGGCAATGCTACTATCCTTTTTCCTCACTTGTACTTCAAAGTAGCACCATGATCTTCTTGATAGAGAGTCTCCTATTTTATCACTTTCATATACTAGTGGGAAATTTTCATTATAGAACTTGGCTTGTATATTCCAATGACAGGCTTCCTCAAATTGCACTAGGTCTTCATGAGCAAGCGAGTTGGATGCACACCCACTTAGTTTCTTTTTGAGCTTTCATACACTTATAGCTCTAGTGCATCCGTTGCATGGCAATCCCTACTCACTCACATTGATATGTATTGATGGGCATCTCCATAGCCCGTTGATACGCCTAGTTGATGTGAGACTATCTCCTTCCTTTTGTGTTCTCCACAACCACCATATTCTATTCCACCCATAGTGCTATATCCATGGCTCACGCTCATGTATTGCGTGAAAGTTGAAAAAGTTTGAGAACATCAAAAGTATGAAACAATTTATTGGCTTGTCATCGGGGTTGTGCATGATTTAATAGTTTGTGTGATGAAGATGGAGCATAGCCAAACTATATGGTTTTCTAGGGATAACTTTCTTTGGCCATGTTATTTGGAGAAGACATGATTGCTTTATTAGTATGCTTGAAGTATTATTGTTTTTATGTCAATATTAATCTTTTGTTTTGAATCTTATGGATTTGAATATTCTTGCTACAATAAAGAAGGATAAATATGTTAGGTAGCATTCCACATCAAAAATTCTGTTTTTATCATTTACCTTCTCGAGGACGAGCAGGAATTAAGCTTGGGGATGCTTGATACGTCTCCAACGTATCTATAATTTTTAATTGTTCCATGATATTATATTATCCGTTTTGGATATTTTATATGCATTAATATGCTATTTTATATTATTTTTGGGACTAACCTATTAACCCATAGCCCGTTCCGGCACCCCATATGAGGAAAGGATGATGGAGACTATGATTCCCCCACAAGTCGGGATGAGACTCCGGACGAAAAATAAAAAAAGTGAAAAGAAAAAAAGAAAAAAAAGAAAAAGAAAAAGAAAAAGAAAAAGAAAAAGAAAAAAGAGAGGCCAAAGAGCCCAAAACAAAAAATGAGAGGAAAGAGAGAAGGGGCAATGCTACTATCCTTTTACCACACTTGTGCTTCAAAGTAGCACCATGATCTTCATAATAGAGAGTCTCCTATTGCATTGATAAATATGTTGGGTAGCATTTCACATCAAAAATTCTATTTTTATCATTTACCTACTCGAGGACGAAGAGGAATTAAGCTTGGGGATGCTTGATACGCATCCAACGTATCTATAATTTTTTATTGTTCCATGCTATCATATTATCTGTTTTGGATGTTTTATATGAATTAATATGCTTTTTATATTATGTTTGGGACTAACTTATTAACCCAGAGCCCAGTGCCAGTTTCTGTTTTTTCCTTGTTTTTGAGTTTTACAGAAAAGGAATATCAAATGGAGTCCAAACGAGCTGAAAATTTATGGTGATTTTTTATGGACCAGAAGAAGCCCATGGAGTATCAGAGATGGACCAGAGGAGTCCCGAGGTAGCCACAAGGGTGGAGGGCCTGGCCCCCAGGGCACGCCCCCTGCCTTGCCGCTGCCCCGTGGACCCCCCACTGACGTGAAACCGACGCCAAAAATTCCTAGAAATCTCGGAACCTCCAGAAATAAACCTAGATCGGGAATTCTGCGGCCGCAAGCCTCTGTAGCCACGAAAACCCAATCGGGATCCTGTTCTGGCACCCTGCCGGAGGGGGAAACCATCACCGGTGGCCATCTTCATCATCCCGGCGGTCTCCATGACGAGGAGGGAGTAGTTCACCCACGGGGTTGAGGGTATGTACCAGTTGCTATGTGTTTGATCTCTCTCTCTCTCTCTCTCTCGTGTTCTTGATTTGACATGATGTTGATGTACCACGAGCTTTGCTATTATAGTTGAATCATATGGTGTTTCTTCCCTCTATCTTCTTGTGATGAATTGAGTTTTACCTTTGAGGTTTCACTATTATCGGATTGAATACTTTTATGGATTTGAGAACACTTGATGTATGTCTTGCGTGGGATACCCGTGGTGACAATGGGGTGTTCTATTGACACACTTGATGTATGTTTTGGCACTCAACTCGCGGATTCCCGAGGTGACATTGGGGTAATCTATGCATAGGGGTTGATGCACGTTTTCGTCCTTGTTTCTCCAATAGGAATCTTGGGGCACTATTTGTGGTTCTTTGTGTTGGATTGAATATTATGAATCTGAAGTTGTTTGATGCATATCGTATAATTTACCCATGGATACTTGTGGTGACATTGGAGTATTGATACGTCTCCAACGTATCTATAATTTTTGATCGTTCCATGCTATTATATTATCTGTTTTGGATGTTTAATGTTCTTTAATATGCTCTTTTATATTATTTTTGGGACTAACCTATTAACCGGAGGCCCAGCGCGAGTTGCTATTTTTTGCCTATTTCAGTGTTTCGCAGAAAAGGAATATCAAACGGAATCCAATCGGAACGAAACCTTCGCGAGGATCTTTCTTGGAACAAACGCAATCCAGGAGACTTGGAGTGGAAGTCAGAGACGCAACGAGGTGGACACGAGGCAGGAGGGCGCGCCTAGGGGGGTAGGCATGCCCCCACCCTCGTGGGCCCCTCATAGCTCGACTGACCTACTTCTTTCACCTATATATACTCTTATACCCTGAAAACATCTAGGAGAGCCACAAAACCACTTTTCCACCCGTGAGATCCCATCTTGGGGCCTTTTCCGGTGATCTGCCGGAGGGGTATTCGATCACGGAGGGCTTCTACATCAACACCATAGCCTCTCCGATGATGTGTGAGTAGTTTACCTCAGACCTTCGGGTCCATAGTTATTAGCTAGATGGCTTCTTCTCTCTCTTTGGTTCTCAATACAAAGTTCTCCTTGATGTTCTTGGAGATCTATTCGATGTAATACTTTTTGCGATGTGTTTGCCGAGATCCGATGAATTGTGGGTTTATGATAAAGATTATCTATGAAAAATATTTGGTTCTTCTCTGAATTCTTATATGCATGATTTGATATCTTTGCAAGTCTCTTCGAATTATCGGTTTACTTTGGCCTACTAGATTGATCTTTCTTGCAATGGGAGAAGTGCTTAGCTTTGGGTTCAATCTTGCGGTGTCTTTTCCCGGTGACAATAGGGGCAGCAAGGCACGTATTGTATTGTTGCCATCGAGGATAAAAAGATGGGGTTTATATCATATTGCTTGAGTTTATCCCTCTACATCTTGTCATCTTGCCTAATGCGTTACTATGTTCTTATGAACTTAATACTCTAGATGCATGCTGGATAGCGGTCGATGTGTGGAGTAATAGTAGTAGATGCAGAATCGTTTCGGTCTACTTGACACGGACGTGATGCCTATATTCATGATCATGCCTAGATATTCTCATAACTATGCGCTTTTCTATCAATTGCTCGGTGATACGTCTCCAACGTATCTATAATTTTTGATTGTTCCATGCTATTATATTTTCAATCGTGGATGTTTTATATGCATTTATTTTCTATTTTATATGATTTTTGGGACTAACCTATTAACCTAGAGCCCAGTGCCAGTTTTTGTTTTTTCCTTGTTTTTGAGTTTTACAGAAAAGGAATACCAAACGGAGTCCAATTGACGTGCCAATTTTTGATGATTTTTTATGGACCAAAAGAAGCCCTCGGAGTAAAAGAGTTGGTCCAGAAGAGTCCCGGGCTGCCCACGAGGGTGGGGGCGCGCCCCCTATCTCGTGGACCGCTCGGAGACCCCCCTGACGTGAGACCTAAGCCGAAAATTCCTATAAATACAGAAACCTCCAGAAAGAAACCTAGATCGGGAGTTCCGCCGCCGCAAGCCTCTGTAGCCACCAAAAACCAATCGGGACCCTGTTCCGGCGCCCTGCCAGAAGGGGGGTCCCTCACCGGTGGCCATCTTCATCATCCTGGCACTCTCCATGACGAGGAGGGAGTAGTTCACCCTCGGGGCTGAGGGTATGTACCAGTAGCTATGTGTTTGATCTCTCTCTCTCTCTCTCTCTCTCTCTCTCGTGTTCTTGATTTGGCACAATCTTGATGTATCGCGAGCTTTGCTATTATAGTTGGATCTTATGATGTTTCTCCCCCTCTACTCTCTTGTAATGGATTGAGTTTTCCCTTTGAAGTTATCTTATCGGATTGAGTCTTTAAGGATTTGAGAACACTTGATGTATGTCTTGCGTGGGATACCCGTGGTGACAATGGGGTATTCTATTAATTCACTTGATGTATGTTTTGGTGATCAACTTGCGGGTTCCGTGAACTTGGGAATCTATGCATAGGGGCTGGCACACATTTTCGTCTTGACTCCCCGGTAGAAACTTTGGGGCACTCTTTGAGGTTCTATGTGTTGGTTGAATAGATAAATCTGGGATTGTGTGATGCATATCGTATAATCATACCCACGGATACTTGAGGTGACATTGGAGTATCTAGGTGACATTAGGGTTTTGGTTGATTTGTGTCTTAAGGTGTTATTCTAGTACGAACTCTAGGATAGATTGAACGGAAAGAATAGCTTCGTGTTATTTTACTACGGACTCTTGAAAAGATGGATCAGAAAGGATAACTTTGAGGTGGTTTCATACCCTACAATAATCTCTTCGTTTGTTCTCCGCTATTAGTGACTTTGGAGTGACTCTTTGTTGCATGTTGAGGGATAGTTATATGATCCAATTATGTTATTATTGTTGAGAAAACTTGCACTAGTGAAAGTATGAACCCCAGGCCTTGTTTCCTAGCATTGCAATACCGTTTACGCTCACTTTTACCACTTGCTACCTTGCTATTTTTATATTTTCAGATTACAAAAACCTATATCTACCATCCATATTGCACTTGTATCACCATCACTTCGCCGAACTAGTGCACCTATACAATTTACCATTGTATTGGGTGTGTTGGGGACACAAGAGACTCTTTGTTATTTGGTTGCAGGGTTGCTTGAGAGAGACCATCTTCATCCTACGCCTTCCACAGATTGATAAACCTTAGGTCATCTACTTGAGGGAAATTTGCTACTGTCCTACAAACCTATGCACTTGGAGGCCCAACGACGTCTACAAGAAGAAGGTTGTGTAGTAGACATCAAGATCTTTTCTGGCGCCGTTGCCAGGGAGGTGAGTGCTTGAAGGTATATCTTTAGATCTTGCAATCGAATCTTTTTGTTTCTTGTTTTATCACTAGTTTAGTCTATAAAATAAAACTACAAAGAAAATGGAATTAGGGGTGCCTCATATGCTTCATCTTTTTAATGTCTTTCGTGAAAATGATGGGAAGGAAAATTGTGCTCAAGTACTAGAAGAAGAATTACATAGAATGCTTGGCATAAAATATGTGAATGATGAGCATGATTGCAATGTTGTTAGTATGAATTCTTTGAATACCCATGATGCTAATGATATGCAAAGCCACAAGCTTGGGGATTCTATGTTTGATGAAGATTATATGTTTAGTCCCCCAAGTTTTGATGAGCAAATTTGTTGTGATGAAAGCATCCTCCTATTTATGATGATTATTGTGATGACACGTATGCTATAAAGAATAAAGATAACCATGAAACTTGTCATCATGATTTTAATTTTCAATTGGATTATGCTTCACATGATAGTTATTTTGTTGAGTTTGCTCCCACTACTATTGCTGAGAATAAATTTGCTTATGTGGAGAGTAATAAAATTTCTATGCTTGTAGATCATGAAAAGAATGCTTTATGTGATAGTTATATTGTTGAATTCATTCATGATGCTACTGAAAATTATTATGGGGGAGGAATATATGCTTGTAGGAATTGCAATAATATCAAGTTTCCTCTCTATGTGCTTAAAGTTTTAAAGTTATGCTTGTCTTGCCTTCCTATGCTAGTTGATTATTGTTCCCATAAGTTGTTTGCTCACAAAATCCCTATGCATAGGAAGTGGGATAGACTTAAATGTGCTAGTCATATTCTTCATGATGCTCTCTTTATGTTTCAATTCTTATCTTTTATGTGAGCATCATTGAAATCATCTTGCCTAGCTAGGGGCGTTAAACGTAAGCGCTTGTTGGGAGGCAACCCAATTTTATTTTTGTCCTTTGCTTTTGCTCCTGTTTAGTAATAAATAATCTATCTAGCCTCTGGTTAGATGTGGTTTTATGTTTTAATTAGTGTTTGTGCCAAGTAGAACCTTTTGGAAGACTTGGGTGAAGTCTTTGTGATCTTGCTGTAAAAAACAGAAACTTTTGCGCTCACGAGATTAGCTTCCATTTTTTACTGGAGAGTGATTTTAGGTTGATTCTTTTTTAAGATGATTAATAGACAAATTCCTCAGGTCCACCAATTGATTTCTGAATTTCTGGAGTTCCAGGAGTATACGTTTGATACAGATTACTACAGACTGTTCTGTTTTTGACAGATTCTGTTTTCATTGTGTTGTTTGCTTATTTTGATGAATCTATGAGTAGTATCGGAGGGTATGAACCATAGAGAAGTTGGAATACAGTAGATATTACACCAATATGAATTTAGAATGAGTTCACAGCAGTACCTAAGTGGTGGTTTTATTTTCTTATACTAACGGAGCTTATGAGTTTTCTGTTAAGTTTTGTGTTGTGAAGTTTTCAAGTTTTGGGTAAAGATTCGATGGACTATGGAATAAGGAGTGGCAAGAGCCTAAGCTTGGGGATGCCCAAGGCACCACAAGGTAATATTCAAGGACAACCAAGATCCTAAGCTTGGGGATTCCCCGGATGGCATCCCCTCTTTCGTCTTCGTTCATCGGTAACTTTACTTGGAGCTATATTTTTATTCACCACATGATATGTGTTTTGCTTGGAGCGTCATTTTATTTTATTTTGTTTTGCTTGCTGTTTGAATAAAATACCAAGATCTGAAATTCTTAATGTTAGAGAGTCTTCACATAGTTGCATGATTATTCGACAACTCATTGATCTTCACTTATATCTTTTGGAGTAGTTTGTCGTTTGCTCTAGTGCTTCTATTATATCTTTTTAGAGCATGGCAGTGGTTTTATTTTGAAGAAATATATGAACTCTCATGCTTCACTTATATTATTTTGAGAGTCTTTAGAACAGCATGGTAATTTGCTTGGGTTATAAAACTAGTCCTAATATGATGGGCATCCAAGATGGGTATAATAAAAACTTCCATATAAAGTGCATTGAATACTATGAGAAGTTTGATTCCTTATGATTGTTTTGAGATACGAAGATGGTGATATTAGAGTCATGCTATTTGAGTAGTTGTGAATTTTAAAGATACTTGTGCTAAAGTTTGTAATTCCCGTAGCATGCACGTATGGTGAACCGTTATGTGATGAAGTCGGAGCATGATTTATTTATTGATTGTCTTCCTTATGAGTGGTGGTCAGGGACGAGCGATGGTCTTTTCCTACCAATCTATCCCCCTAGGAGCATGCGCGTAGTACTTCGTTTCGATAACTAATAGATTTTTGCAATAAGTATATGAGTTCTTGATGACTAATGTTGAGTCCATGGATTATACACACTCTCACCTTTCCACCATTGCTAGCCTCTCTTGTGCCGCGCAACTTTGGCTGGTACCATACACCCACTATATACCTTCCTCAAAACAGCCACCATACCTACCTATTATGGCATTTCCATAGCCATTCCAAGAGATATTGCCATGCAACTTTCCACCGTTCCGTTTATTATGACACACTCTATCATTGTCATATTGCTTTGCATGATCATGTAGTTGACATCGTATTTGTGGCGAAGCCACCTTCATAATTCTTTCATACATGTCACTCTTGATTCATTGCATATCCCGGCACACCGCCGGAGGCATTCATATAGAGTTATATTTTGTTCTAAGTATCGAGTTGTAATTCTTGAGTTGTAAGTAAATAAAAGTGGTGATGGTCATCATTATTAGAGCATTGCCCCATGTGAGGAAAGGATGATGGAGACTATGATTCCCCCACAAGTCGGGATGAGACTACGGACGAAAAGTAAAAAAAAAAAGAGAAAAAGAGGCCATAAAAAAGAGAAGGCAAAAAAAACAAAAAAAAGAGAGAAAAAGAGAGAAGGGGCAATGCTACTATCCTTTTACCACACTTGTGCTTCAAAGTAGTATCATGATCTTTATGATAGAGAGTCTCCTATGTTGCCACTTTCATATACTAGCGGGAATCTTTAATTATAGAACTTGGCTTGTATATTCCAATGATGGGCTTCCTCAAAATGCCCTAGGTCTTCTGAGGAAGCGAGTTGGATGCACACCCACTTAGTTTCTTTTGTTGAGCTTTCATACACTTATAGCTTTAGTCCATCCGTTGCATGGCAATCCCTACTCACTCACATTGATATCTATTGATGGGCATCTCCATAGCCCGTTGACACGCCTAGTTGATGTGAGACTATCTTCTCCTGTTTTGTGTTCTCCACAACCACCATTCTATTCCACATATAGTGCTATGTCCATGGCTCACGCTCATGTATTGCGTGAAAATTGAAAAAGTTTGAGAACATCAGAAGTATGAAACAATTGCTTGGCCTGTCATCGGGGTTGTGCATGATTTAAATATTTTGTGTGATGAAGATAGAGCATAGCCACACTATATGATTTTGTAGGGATAACTTTCTTTGGCCATGTTATTTTGAGAAGACATGATTGCTTGGTTAGTATGCTTGAAGTATTATTATTTTTATGTCAATATTAAACTTTTGTCTGGAATCTTTCGGATCTGAACATTCATGCCACAATAGAGAAAAATCCATTGAAAAATATGTTAGGTAGCATACCACATCAAAAATTCTATTTTTATTATTTACCTACTCGAGGACGAGCATGAATTAAACTTGGGGATGCTTGATACGTCTCCAACGTATCTATAATTTTTGATTGTTCCATGCTATTATATTATCAATCGTGGATGTTTTATATGCATTTATATGCTATTTTATATGATTTTTGGGACTAACCTATTAACCTAGAGCCCAGTGCCCGTTTCTATTTTTTCCTTGTTTTTGAGTTCTACAGAAAAGGAATACCAAACGGAGTCCAATTGACGTGCCAATTTTTGATGATTTTTTATGGACCAAAAGAAGCCCCCGGAGTAAAAGAGTTGGTCCAGAAGAGTCCCGGGCTGCCCACGAGGGTGGGGGGCGCGCCCCCCTATCTCGTGGACGGCTCGGAACCCCCCTAACGTGAGACCTACGCCAAAAATTCCTATAAATACATAAACCTCCAGAAAGAAACCTAGATCGGGAGTTCCGCCACCGCAAGCCTCTGTAGGCACCAAAAACCAATCAGGGCCCTGTTCTGGCACCCTGCCGGAGGGGGGTCCCTCACCGGTGGCCATCTTCATCATCCCGGCGCTCTCCATGATGAGGGAGTAGTTCACCCTCAGGGCTGAGGGTATGTACCAGTAGCTATGTGTTTGATCTCTCTCTCTCTCGTGTTCTTGATTTGGCATGATCTTGATGTATCGCGAGCTTTGCTATTATAGTTGGATCTTATGATGTTTCTCCCCCTCTACTCTCTTCTAATGGATTGAGTTTTCCCTTTGAAGTTATCTTATCGGATTGAGTCTTTAAGGATTTGAGAACACTTGATGTATGTCTTGCGTGGGATACCCGTGGAGACAATGGGGTATTCTATTAATTCACTTGATGTATGTTTTGGTGATCAACTTGCGGGTTCCGTGACCTTGGGAATCTATGCATAGGGGTTGGCACATGTTTTCGTCTTGACTCTCCGGTAGAAACTTTGGGGCACTCTTCGAGGTTCTATGTGTTGGTTGAATAGATGAATCTGAGATTGTGTGATGCATATCGTATAATCATACCCACGGATACTTGAAGTGACATTGGAATATCTAGGTGACATTAGGGTTTTGGTTGATTTGTGTCTTAAGGTGTTATTCTAGTACGAACTCTAGGATAGATCGAATGGAAAGAATAGCTTCGTGTTATTTTACTACGGACTCTTGAATAGATGGATCAGAAAGGATAACTTTGAGGTGGTTTCATACCCTACAATAATCTCTTCGTATGTTCTCCGCTATTAGTGACTTTGGAGTGACTCTTTGTTGCATGTTGAGGGATACTTATATGATCCAATTATGTTATTATTGTTGAGAGAACTTGCACTAGTGAAAGTATGAACCCTAGGCCTTGTTTCCTAGCATTGCAATACCGTTTACGCTCACTTTTACCACTTGCTACCTTGCTGTTTTTATATTTTCCGATTACAAAAACCTATATCTACCAACCATATTGCACTTGTATCACCATCTCTTCGCCGAACTAGTGCACCTATTCAATTTACCATTGTATTGGGTGTGTTGGGGACACAAGAGACTCTTTGTTATTTGGTTGCAGGGTTGCTTGAGAGAGACCATCTTCATCCTACGCCTGCCACGGATTGATAAACCTTAGGTCATCCACTTGAGGGAAATTTGCTACTTTCCTACAAACCTCTGCAGTTGGAGGCCCAACAACGTCTACAAGAAGAAGGTTGTGTAGTAGACATCACTCGGCTGTAATTTGTTCACCCACCGTAATATATGCTATCATGAGAGAAGCCACTAGTGAAACCTATGGCCCCCGGGTCTATTTTACATCATATTAGTTTCCCGTCAACTTGCCAATTTCTGTCGCCGTTTATTTTGCAATCTTTACTTTCCAATCTATACAACAAGAATACCAAAAATATTTATCTTATTATCTTTATAAGATCTCACTTTTGCAAGTGGCCGTGAAGGGATTGACAACCCCTTTATCGCGTTGCTTGCAAGGTTCTTGATTGTTTGTGCAGGTACTAGGTGACTTGCGTGTAGTCTCTTACTGGATTGATACCTTGGTTCTAAAAAACTGATGGAAATACTTACGCTACTTTGCTGCATCACCCTTTCCTCTTCAAGGAAAAACCAATGCATGCTCAAGAGGTAGCAAGAAGGATTTCTGGCGCCGTTGCCGGGGAGATCTACGCTCAAGTCAAGACATACCAAGTACCCATCACAAACTCTTCTCCCTCGCATTACATTATTTGCCATTCGCCTCTCGTTTTCCTCTCCCCCACTTCTAAAACAATTTTCAAAAATCTTTGCCTTTTCTTCGCCCCTCTTCCGTTCGTCTTTTTCGTTTGCTTGTGTTGCCATGTGCCTTCTATGTGCTTGCATCTTCGCTTGCTAAAAATCTATTGATATGGATCCTCATCCCCTTGCTAATCTTTTTAAGAGATCCAATTATGATGAACCAATTGCTAGTGAGTTGTGTGCACTAGATTGTCTCTATGAGGTTTTGCTTGAAATTCGTGAATCTGAAAATTGTGATGAAGTACTTTATGAAGCGATTCACGATAGACCTTTGAATAAAAAGAATGATTGCAATGATTTATTATAAATTCTATTGATGTAAATTGTGCTAATAATATGCAGAACCCTAAGCTTGGGGATGCTAGTTTTGCTATGTCCTCTACTTGTTGCAATGATCATGATTGGGGTGATAGTGCGTCTTATGATCTTGAAAATTTATTTAAGCCCCATGATGAATATGAGATTGATAATAAAGTTTCAATAATACTGAAAGTGGGTTTGGAAGAGTGTCAACTTTAGATACCACATATTTGGATAATGTTCAATCTTATGAAGTTTTTGATTAAAGTGGGTTTGGAGAGGTCATGACTTTAGTTAATGATATTCCCACTATTTTGGAAGAGCGTCAACTTTGCATGCATGTGGATCATGTAGAGAAAATTTTATGTGAGAGCTATATTGTTGAATTTCAATATGATCCCACATGTAATTATTATGAGAGAGGAAAATATGGTTGTAGAAATTTTCATGTTACTAAATTACCTCTCGTTATGTTTTTTTGACCTTGTACCTCTCGTTATGTTACTAAATTACCTCTCGTTATGTTGAGATTGTTATTGTTTCTCACTTCTTTCTTGCATATGCTAGTTTTCGCTTGTCTTGATAATTTATTTGCCTATAAGATGCCTATGCATTGGAAGTATGTTAGACTTAGATATGTTTTTCATATGCTTTATGATGCTCTCTTTGTGCTTCAATTCTTGTCTTTCATGTGAGCATCATCGAAATTATCAATGCCTAGCTAGGGGCGTTAAATGATAGCGCTTGTTGGGAGGCAACCCAATTTTTTTTTTGTTTTTTTTTTTTGCTTTTTGTTCCTGTTTAGTAATAAATAATTCATTTAGCCTCTGTTTATATGTGGTTTTATGTTTTAATTAGTGTTTGTGCCAAGTAGAACCTTTGGGAAGACTTGGGTGAAGTCTTTGCGATCTTGCTGTAAAAAACAGAAACTTTAGCGCTCACGAGATTAGATGCCATGTTTTACAGGAGAGTGATTTTAGGTTGATTCTTTTTTAAGATGATTAATAGATAGATTCCTCACGTCCACCAATTTATTTCAGAATTTTTGGAGTTACAGAAGTATTCGTTTGATACACATTACTATAGACTGTTCTGTTTTTGACAGATTCTGTTTTTCGTGTGTTGTTTGCTTATTTTGATGAATCTATGGCTAGTATCGGGGGGTATGAACCATAGAGAAGTTGGAATACAGTAGGTTTAACACCAATATAATTAAAGAATGATTTCATTACAGTACCTTAAAGTGGTGGTTTGTTTTCTTACACTAACGGAGCTTATGAGATTTTCTGTTTAAGTTTTCAAGTTTTTGGGTAAAGATTTGATGGATTTTGGAATAAGGAGTGGCAAGAGCCTAAGCTTGGGGATGCCCAAGGCACCCCAAGGTAAAATTCAAGGACAACCAAAAGCCTAAGCTTGGGGATGCCCCGGAAGGCATCCCCTCTTTCGTCTTCGTCTATCGGTAACTTTACTTGAGGCTATATTTTTATTCACCACATGATACGTGTTTTGCTTGGAGCGTCTTGTATGATTTGAGTCTTTGATTTTTAGTTTACGACAATCATCCTTGCTGTACACAACTTTTGGGAGAGATACACATGAATCGGAATTTATTAGAATACTCTATGTGCTTCACTTATATCTTTTGAGCTAGATAAGTTTGCTCTAGTGCTTCACTTATATCTTTTTAGAGCACGGTGGTGGTTTTATTTTATAGAAATTATTGATCTCTCATGCTTCACTTATATTATTTTGAGAGTCTTTTAGAACAGCATGGTAATTTGCTTTGGCTATAAAATTAGTCCTAATATGATGGGTATCCAAGATGGGTATAATAAAAACTTCCATATAGAGTGCATTGAATACTATGAGAAGTTTGATACTTGATGATTGTTTTGATATATGAAGATGGTAATATTAGAGTCGTGCTAGTTGAGTAATTGTGAATTTGAGAAATACTTGTGTTGAAGTTTGCAAGTCCCATAGCATGCACGTATGGTAACCGTTGTGCAACAAATTTGAAGCATGAGCTGTTTCTTTGATTGTCCTCCTTATGAGTGGCGGTCGGGGACGAGCAGTGGCCTTTTCCTACCAATCTATCCCCCTAGGAGCATGCGCGTAGTGCTTGGTTTTGATGACTTGTAGATTTTTGCAATAAGTATGTGAGTTCTTTATGACTAATGTTGAGTCCACGGATTATACGCACTTTCACCCTTCGATCATTGCTAGCCTCTTCGGTACCGTGCATTGCCCTTTCTCACCTCGAGAGTTGGTGCAAACTTCGCTGGTGCATCCAAACCCCGTGATATGATACACTCTATCACACATAAGCCTCCTTATATCTTCCTCAAAACAGCCACCATACCTACCTATTATGGCATTTCCATAACCATTCCGAGATATATTGCCATGCAACTTTCCACCGTTCCGTTTATTATGACACGCTTCATCATTGTCATATTGCCTTGCATGATCATATAGATGACATCGAATTTGTGGCAAGGCCACCATGCATAATTTTTCATACATGTCACTCTTGATTCATTGCCCATCCCGGTACACCGCCAGAGGCACTCATATAGAGTCATATTTTGTTCTAGTATCGAGTTGTAATCCTTGAGTTGTAAATAAATAGAAGTGTGATGATCATCATTATTAGAGCATTGTCCCGTGTGAGGAAAAAAGAGAAAGGCCAAAAAAAAGAGAAGGCCCAAAAAAATGAGAGAAAAAGAGCGGAGGGACAATGTTACTATCCTTTTTCCACACTTGTGCTTCAAAGTAGCACCATGATCTTCATGATAGAGAGTCTCTTATTTTGTCACTTTCATATACTAGTGGGAATTTTTCATTATAGAACTTGGCTTGTATATTCCAACAATGGGCTTCCTCAAATGCCCTAGGTCTTCGTGAGCAAGCAAGTTGGATGCACACCCACTTAGTTTCTTTTGTTGAGCTTTCATATATTTATAGCTCTAGTGCATCCGTTGCATGGCAATCCCTACTCCTCGCATTGACATCAATTGATGGGCATCTCCATAGCCCGTTGATTAGCCGCGTCAATGTGAGACTTTCTCCCTTTTTGTCTTCTCCACACAACCTCCATCATCATATTCTATTCCACCCATAGTGCTATGTCCATGGCTCGCGCTCATGTATTGCGTGAAAGTTGAAAAAGTTTGAGAATACTAAAGTATGAAACAATTGCTTGGCTTGTCATCGGGGTTGTGCATGATGAGAGCATTTTGTGTGATGAAGATGGAGCATGGCCAAACTATATGATTTTGTAGGGATGAGCTTTCTTTGGCTATGTTATTTTGAGAAGACATAATTGCTTGGTTAGTATGCTTGAAGTATTATTATTTTTATGTCAATGTTAAACTTTTGTCTTTAATCTTTCAGATCTGAACATTCATGCCACAATAAACAAAATTACATTGAAAATATGTTAGGTAGCATTCCATGTAAAAAATTCTGTTTTTATCATTTACCTACTCGAGGACGAGCAGGAATTAAGCTTGGGAATGTTGATACGTCTCCAACGTATCTATAATTTTTTATCGTTCCATGCTATTATATTATATGTTTTGGATGTTTAATGGGATTTAATATGCTCTTTTATATTACTTTTGGGACTAATCTATTAACCGGAGGCCCAGTGCCAGTTGCTCTTTTTTTTTGCCTATTTCAGTGTTTCGCAGAAAAGGAATATCAAACAGAATCCAAACGGAACGAAACCTTCGCGAGGATCTTTCTTGGAACAGACACAATCCAAGAGACTTGGAGTGGAAGTCATAGACGCAACGAGGTGGCCACGAGGCAGGAGGGCGCACCCAGGGGGTAGGCGCGCCCCCACCCTCGTGGGCCCCTCGTAGCTCGACCGACCAACTTCTTTCGCCTATATACACTCTTATACCCTGAAAACATCTAGGAGAGCCACGCAACCACTTTTCCACTGCCGCAACCTTCTGTACCCGTGAGATCCCATCTTGGGGCCTTTTCCGGCGATCTGCCGGAGGGGGATTCGATCATGGAGGGCTTCTACATCAACACCATAGCCTCTCCGATGATGTGTGAGTAGTTTACCTCAGACCTTCGGGTCCATAGTTATTAGCTAGATGTCTTCTTCTCTCTCTTTGGTTCTCAATACAAAGTTCTCCTTGATGTTCTTGGAGATCTATTCGATGTAATACTTTTTGCGGTGTGTTTGCCGAGATCCGATGAATTGTGGGTTTATGATAAAGATTATCTATGAACAATATTTGGTTCTTCTCTGAATTCTTATATGCATGATTTGATATCTTTGCAAGTCTCTTCGAATTATCGGTTTACTTTGGCCTACTAGATTGATCTTTCTTGCAATGGGAGAAGTGCTTAGCTTTGGGTTCAATCTTGCGGTGTCCTTTCCCTGTGATAGTAGGGGTAGCAAGGCACGTATTGTATTGTTGCCATCGAGGATAAAAAGATGGGGTTTATATCATATTGCTTTAGTTTATCTCTCTACATCATGTCATCTTGCCTAATGCGTTACTTTGTTCTTATGAACTTAATACTCTAGATGCCGCTGGATAGTGGTCGATGTGTGGAGTAATAGTAGTAGATGCAGAATCATTTCGGTCTACTTGACATGGACGTGATGCCTATATTCATGATCATGCCTAGATATTCTCATAACTATGCGCTTTTCTATCAATTGCTCGACAGTAATTTGTTCACCCACCGTAATATATGCTATCATGAGAGAAGCCACTAGTGAAACCTATGGCCCCCGGGTCTATGTTATATCATATTAGTTTCCCATCAACTTGCCAATTTATGTCGCCGTTTATTTTGCAATCTTTACTTCACAATCTATACAACAAAAATACCAAAAATATTTATCTTATTATCTTTATCAGATGTCACTTTTGCAAGTGGTCGTGAAGGGATTGACAACCCCTTTATCGCGTTGGTTGCAAGGTTCATGATTGTTTGTGCAGGTACTAGGTGACTTGCATGTAGTCTCCTACTGGATTGATACCTTGGTTCTCAAAAACTAAGGGAAATACTTACGCTACTTTGCTGCATCACCCTTTCCTCTTCAAGGGAAAACCAACGCATGCTCAAGAGGTAGCAAGTATCTAGGTGACATTAGGTTTGATTGATGTGTGTCATATGGTGTTATTTTACTACGAACTCTAGGGCAATTTGTGACACTTAGAGGAATAGCTCAATGGATTGATCGGAAAGAATAACTTTGAGGTGGTTTCGTACCTTACAAGAAATTTCATCTTATGTTCGCCGCGATGGGAACTTTGGAGTGACTTTCGTCGCACGTTGAGGGATTGCCGTATGATTTCATTATGTTATCAATGTTGAGAGAACTTGCACTAGTGAAAGTATGAACCCTAGGCCATGTTTTCAAGCATTGCAATACCGTTTTTGCTCACTTTTGTTACTAGTTACCTTGCTGTTTTTATATTTTCATATTACAAAAACCTATATCTACCATCCATATTACACTTGTATCATCATCTCTTCGCCGAACTAGTGCACCTATACAATTTACCATTGTATTGGGTGTGTTGGGGACACAAGAGACTCTTTATCATTTGGTTGTAGGGTGGGTTGAGAGAGATCATCTTCATCCTACGCCTCTCACGGATTCATAAACCTTAGGTCATCCACTTGAGGGAAATTTGCTACTGTCCTACAAAACTCTGCACTTGGAGGGCCAACAACGTCTACAAGGATAAAGTTGCATAGTAGACATCAAGCTCTTTTCTGCTGATACGTCTCCAACCTATCTATAATTTGTGAATTATTCATGCCATGTTTACAACAAATTTATATGGTTTTGGTATGATTTGATTATAACTAACCCGGGCTGATGCTGTTTTCAGCAGAACTACCGTGGTGTCGTTTTTTCTGTAGAAATAAAAGTTCTTAGAATGGGCTGAAAATTTACAGTGATTTTTTATGCACCAAAAGAGACCCCCGAAGCACAAGAGTTGGGCCAGAAGAGTCCCGAGGCAACGACAAGGGTGGAGGGTCCCCCTAGGGCGCGCCCCTGTCTTGCCGTTGCCTCGTGGACCCCCTTGACGTAAGACCGACACCAAAAATTCCTATAAATACCAAAACCCCTGAACAGAAACCTACATCAGAAGTTCCTCCGCCGCAAGCCTTTGTAGCCATGAAAAACCAATCGGGAGCCCGTTCCAGCACCCTGCCAAAGGGGGAAACCATCACCAGAGGCCATCTTCATCATCCCTATGGTCTCCATGATGAGGAGTGAGTAGTTCACCCTCGGGGCTGAGGGTATGTACGAGTAGCTGTGTTTGATCTCTCTCTCTCTCTCTCTCCCGTGTTCATGATATGGCACAATCTTGATGTACTACAAGCTTTGTTATTATAGTTAAATCATATGGTGTTTCTTCCCCTCTACCTTCTTGTAATGAATTGAGTTTTACCTTTGAGGTTTCACTATTCCGGATTGGATACTATTATGGATTTGAGAACACTTGATGTATGTCTTGTGTGGGATACCCGTGGTGACAATGGGGTGTTCTATTGATTCACTTGATGTATGTTTTGGCACTCAACTCGCAGATTCCCAAGGTGACATTGGGGTAATCTATGCATAGGGGTTGATGCACGTTTTCGTCCTTGTTTTTCCGATAGGAATCTTGGGGCACTCTTTGAGGTTCTCTGTGTTGGATTGAATATTATGAATATGAAGTTATTTGATGCATGTCATATAATTGACCCATGGATACTTGTGGTGAGATTGGAATATCTAGGTGACATTAGGGTTGATTGATGTGTACCATTTGGTGTTATTTTACTACGAACTCTAGGGATGTTTGTGACACTTATAGGAATAGGTCAATGTATTGATCGGAAAGAATAACTTTGAGGTGGTTTCGTACCCTACAAGCAAGTTCATCTTATTTTCTCCGCGATAGGAACTTTGGAGTGACTTTTGTCACACGTTGAGGGATTGCCATATGATTTAATTATGTTATCATTGTTGAGAGACTTTGCACTAGTGGAAGTATGAACCCTAGGCCTGGTGTTCAAGCATTGCAACCATTTTTGCTCACTTTTGTTACTTGCTACCTTGCTGATTTATATTTTCAGATTACAAAAGATTATATCTACTATCCATATTATGCTTGTATCACCATCTCTACGCTGTACTAGTGCACCTATACAATTTACCATTGTATTGGGTGTGTTGGGGACATAAGAGACTCTTTGTTATTTGGTTGCAGGGTTGTTTGAGAGAGACTATCTTCATCCTACGCCACCCACGGATTGATAAACCTTAGGTCATCCACCTGAGGGAAATTTGCTATTGTCCTACAAAACTCGGCGCTTGGAGGCCCAACACGAGTCTACAAGAAGAAGGTTGCGTAGTAGACATCAAGCTCTTTTCTGGCGCCGTTGCCGGGGAGGTGAGTGCTTGAAGGTATATCTTTAGATATTGCAATTGAATCTTTTAGTTTCTTGTTTTATCACTAGTTTAGTATATAAAAGAAAACTACAAAAAAATGGAATTGAGGTTGCCTCATATGCTTCATTTTTAAATATCTTTTGTGAAAGTGGTGGAAAGGAAAATTGTGCTCAAGTGTTAGAAGAAGAAGTCTATAAAATGTTTGGCACTAAATATTTGAATGATGAGCATGATTGCAATGTTGTTAGTATGAATTCTTTGAATATCCATGATGCTAATGATATGCAAAGCCATAAGCTTGGGGATGCTATGTTTGATGAAGATGATATTTTTAGTCCCCCAAGTTCTGATGAGAATATTTATTATGATGATAGCATGCCTCCTATTTATGATGATTATATTGATGAAAGTGGGTTTGGAAGAGTGTCAACTCTAGGTACTAATGATCCAACTATTTTGGAGGGTGTTGATTCTTATTCTAATAATTATGAAAGTGGATTTGGAGAGGTCATGACTTAATTTAATGATGAATCCACTATTTTGGAAGAGGTTCCAATTGATTATGAGAACAAAGTCACTATTTATGACGATTATTGTGATGAAATGTATGCTATAAAGAATAATGATAACCATGAAACTTGTCATCATGATTTTAATTTTCAATTGGATTATGCCTCACATGATAGTTATTTTGTTGAGTTTGCTCCCACTACTATCCATGAGAATAAATTTTCTTATGTGGAGAGTAATAAAATTTCTATGCTTATGGATCATGAAAGTAATGCTTTATGTTATGGTTATATTGTTGAATTAATTTATGATGCTACTAAAAATTATTGTGAGAGAGGAACATATGCTTTTACATATCTCACTAATATCAAGTTCCCTCTCTATGTGTTGAAAATCTTGAAGTTATGCTTGTTTTACCTTCCTATGCTAGTTGATTCCGGTTCCCATAAGTTGTTTGCTCACAAAATCTCTATGAATAGGAAGTGGGTTAGACTTAAATGTGTTTGCCATGTGATTTATGATGCTCTATTTGTGTTTCAATTCTTTACTTCTTTGTGAGCATCATTGAAATCATCATGCCTAGCTAAAAGGCATTAAAGAAAAGCGCTTGTCGGGAGACAACCCAACATTTACCCCTACTGTTTTCGTGTGTTCACATGATTATGCTACTGTAGTAATCATGTTTTATAGCTTTTGTGTCAATAAAGTGCCAAGTAAAGCCTTTGGGATAGTGTGGATGATAGTTGACTTGATTCTTGCAGAAACAGAAACATTTGCTTCCAGTCATAGAATTGTTTAAATTTACTGGAGCGTGATAAAATTCTGATTCTTTTACACAATATTGATATACAAATTTCCTAGATTGTCCTATTGTTTCGGAATTTTTGGATTTACAGAAGTATATCAAGTTCCAGATTACTACAGACTGTTCTGTTTTTGACAGATTATGTTTTCAATGCATAGTTTGCTTCTTTTCTAGTTTCTATGGCTTATATTGCTCGATATAAATCGTAGAAATGATATGGTACAGTAGGCATTGTGTGAGAACAATTTTGAATCTTGTCTTGACAGTACTCAAGTGAATGATTTGTCTTTATCATACTAACCCATCTCAGGAAGTTTCGTTAAGTTTTGTGGGATTGAAGTTTTCATGTTTTGGGTGAGATATCAATATGAGGAGAATAAGGAGTGGAAAGACACTAAGCTTGGGGATGCCCAAGGCACCCCAAGGTAATATTCAAGGAATACCCAAGCAACTAAGCTTGGGGATGCCTGGCATCCCCTCTTTCGTCTCCAACATTATCGGTGACCTCACTTGGAGCTATATTTCTATTCGTCACATGATATGTGTTTTGTTTGGAGCGTCATTATTATGTTAGGATTTGCTTTCTGTTATTTAGAGTAATGTTTTCCATCTTTTATTCAAGAAAAGTGTCGAGTATAGCCTTTATCATGCTTATTTTGCAAGTCTATATGTTGCTATTTTGAAAACAAAAAGTTTTCTATCATTGACTGAATTCTTCTGGAAATTCAAACGTGATAAAATCTTGAAACTTTTACACAATGAGTTACAACAAATTCTCTACAATGTGGTAATTTTTCAGAATTTTTGGAGTTAGGGAAGTATGATTCCTCTTGCATTATTTACAGACTGTTCTGTTTAGACAGATTGCTGTTATGTTTGCATTGTTTGCATATGTTTGCTTGTTTAATGATTCTATTTGAGGATAGGAGTAGTAAATATGCAGAGGCATTTAGTATGCAATGTTAAATAATAATTTTTAGTGATTTGCTACAGTAGAGAATGATAAGGTTTTGCGTTGATTTATACTAACTTATCTCACGAGTTCTTGTTGAGTTTTGTGTGGATGAAGTTTCTGAGATTTAGAGAAACCGTGATATAAAAGGAATTAAGGGGACACAAAATCTCAAGCTTGGGGATGCCCAAGGCATCCCTAGTTAATATTTCAAGAAGTCTCAAGCATCTAAGCTTGGGGATGCCCAAGGCATCCCTAGTTAATATTTCAAGAAGTCTCAAGCATCTAAGCTTGGGGATGCCCCGATTGGCATCCCACCTTTCTTCATCAACAATCAAATTGAAATTGAAAATCATGATGACAAGTTTCATGGTTATCATTATTCTTTATAACATACATGTCATCACAATAATCATCATCGATAGCAACATTGTTCTCATAATCAATTGGACCTCTTCCGAGATAGTGGGATCATCATGAAATAAAGTCATGACCTCTCCAAATCCACTTTCATAATCATAACAATAAGATTCAACACCCTCCAAAATAGTGGGATCATTATTTCCTAGAGTTGGCACTGTTCCAAACCCACTTTCATCAATATAATCATCATAAATAGGAGGCATTCTATCATCATAATCACTTTTCTCATCAAAACTTAGGGGAGAAAAATATCATCTTCATCAAACATAGCATCCCCAAGCTTATGGCTTTGCATATCATTAGCATCATGGATATTAAAAGAATTCATACTAACAACATTGCAATAATGCTCATCATTCAAATATTTAGTGCCAAACATTTTATTGAATTCTTCAAACACTTGAGCACAATTTTCCTTTCCATCATTTTCACAAAAGACATTATAAAGATGAATTATATGTGGAACCATCAATTCCACTTTTTGTAGTTTTCTTTTATAGACTAAACTAGTGATAAAACAAGAAACTAAAAGATTCAATTGCAATATCTAATAATATACCTTCAAGCACTAACCTCCCCGGCAATAGCGCGAGAAAAGAGCTTGATGTCTACTACGCAACTTTATCCTTGTAGACGTTGTTGGGCCTCCAAGTGCAGAGTTTTGTAGGACAGTAGCAATTTCCCTCAAGTGGATGACCTAAGGTTTATCAATCCATGGGAGGCGTAGGATGAAGATGGTCTCTCTCAAGCAACCCTGCAACCAAATAACAAATAGTCTCTTGTGTCCCCAACACACCCAATACAATGGTAAATTGTATAGGTGCACTAGTTGGGCGAAGAGATGGTGATACAAGTGTAATATGGATGGTAGATATATGTTTTTGTAATCTGAAAATATAAAAATAGCAAGGTAAATAGTAACAAAAGTGAGCAAAAATGGTATTACAATGCTTGAAAACAAGTCCTAGGGTTCATACTTTCATTAGTGCAAGTTCTCTCAACAGTGATAACATAATTAAATCATATGGCAATCCCTCAACGTGCGACAAAAGTCACTCCAAAGTTCCTATCGCGGAGAACATAAGATGAAATTTCTTGTAGGGTACGAAACCACCTCAAAGTTATTCTTTTCGATCAATCCATTAAGCTATTCCTATAAGTGTCACAAACAACCCTAGAGTTCGTAGTAAAATAACACCATATGGTACACATCAATCAACACTAATGTCACCTAGATACTCCAATGTCACCACAAGTATCCATGGGTCAATTATGCGATATGCATCAAACAACTTCAGATTCATAATATTTAATCCAACACAAAGAACCTCAAAGAGTGCCCCAAGATTCCTACCAGATAAACAAGGACGAAAACATGCATCAACCCCTATGAATAAATTACCCCAATGTCACCTGGGGAATCTGTGAGTTGAATGCCAAAACATACATCAAGTGAATCAATAGAACACCCCATTGTAACCATGGGTATCCAATGCAAGACATACATCAAGTGTTCTCAAATCCATAATAGTAGTCAATCCGATAATAGTGAAACCTCAAAGGTAAAAATCAATTCATCACAAGAAGGTAGAGGGGAAGAAACACCATATGATTGAACTATAATAATAAAGCTCGTGGTACATCAAGATTGTGACATATCAAGAACACGAGAGAGAGAGAGATCAAACACATAGCTACTAGTACATACCCTCAGCCCCGAGGGTGAACTACTCCCTTCTCGTCATGGAGACAGTCGGGGTGATGAAGATGGCCTCCGGTGATGGTTTCCCCCTCCGGCAGGGTGCCGGAACGAGCTCCCGATTTGTTTTTCGTGGCTACAGAGGCTTGTGGCGGCGGAACTCCCGATCTAGGTTTTTTTTGGGTTTTGGTATTTATAGGAATTTTTTTTGCGTCGGTTTAACGTCAAGGGGGTCCACGAGGCAGCAGCAAGACAGGGGCGCGCCCTAGGGGGCGTGCCCTCCACCCTAGTCGTTGCCTCGGGACTCTTCTGGCTCAACTCTTGTGCTTTGGGGGTCTCTATTGGTCCATAGAAAGCCACCGTATATTTTCAGCCCATTGCGAGAACTTTTATATCTTCACAAAAAATGACACCACAGTAGTTCTGCTGAAAACAACGCCAGTCCAGGTTAGTTCTAATCAAATCATATAAAATTGTTGTAAACATGGCATGAATACTTCATACATTATAATTACATTGGAGACGTTGTTGACGCTCAAAAGTGGCACAGTCATAAAATTAGTTTAGGCTATATAAAGACTAATTCAATCTTAGGATTGGAGGTCACTCCGAATGGCTCTCTAAGAATATCGAGATGGATATGAAAACGGAGCTCGGATGCAATAGTTATGACAAGTTCGGAGATGCTCATGTTGACACCAGATTATAGAATGTCATATAACTCAGTTAAGATGGACTCTAATGGAAAAGTTTGAACACGAAAGTTGCGCGTCTCGTCGAAACAGTTGATTTTGATATAAAAATTGTCTTAATCGAATCCGTTCCGACTAAAGTAGGAGAGACAGACACCCGCTAGCCTCCTTATGCAACTAGTGCATGTCAGTCGGTGGAACCTGTCTCACGTAAGCGTACGTGTAAGGTCGGTCCGGGCCGCTTCATCCTACAATGCCGCCGAAACAAGAAACTACTAGTAGCGGCAAGAAGAATTGGCAAACTCAACGCCCACAACTGCTTTGTGTTCTACTCGTGCATAGTAACTACGCATAGGCCTGGCTCATGATGCCACTGTTGGGAATCGTAGCATAATTTTAAAATTTTCCTACGCTCACCAAGATGCATCTATGGAGTCTACTAGCAACGAGGGGAAAGGAGTGCATCTACATACCCTTGTAGATCGCGAGCGGAAGCGTTCCAATGAACGTGGATGACGGAGTCGTACTCGCCGTGATCCAAATCACCGATGACCGAGTGCCGAACGGACGGCACCTCCGCGTTCAACACACGTACGGTGCAGTGACGTCTCCTCCTTCTTGATCCAGCAAGGGGGAAGGAGAGGTTGATGGAGATCCAGCAGCACGACGGCGTGGTGGTGGATGTAGCGGCTCTCCGGCAGGGCTTCGCCGAGCTTCTGCGAGAGAGAGAGAGGTGTTGCAGGGGAGGAGGGAGGCGCCCAAGGCTGTTGGTTGCTGCCCTCCCTCCCCCCCTTTATATAGGCCCCCTGGGGGGGCGCCGGCCCCAAGAGATGGGATCTCAAGGGGGGCGGCGGCCACAAGGGGGGAAGGGGTTGCCTTGCCCCCCAAGGCAAGGGGGAACTCCCCCTAGGGTTCCCAACCCTAGGCGCATGGGGGGGGAGGCCCAAGGGGGGCGCCCCAGCCTACTAAGGGCTGGTTCCCTTCCACTTTCAGCCCACGGGGCCCTCCGGGCTAGGTGGCCCCACCCGGTGGACCCCCGGGACCCTTCCGGTGGTCCCGGTACAATACCGGTAACCCCCGAAACTTTCCCGGTGGCCGAAACTGGACCTCCTATATATAATTCTTCACCTCCGGACCATTTCGGAACCTCTCGTGACGTCCGGGATCTCATCCGGGACTCCGAACAACTTTCGGGTTTCCGCATACATATATCTCTACAACCCTAGCGTCACCGAACCTTAAGTGTGTAGACCCTACGGGTTCGGGAGACATGCAGACATGACCGAGGCGCCTCTCCGGTCAATAACCAACAGCGGGGTCTGGATACCCATGTTGGCTCCCACATGTTCCACGATGATCTCATCGGATGAACCATGGTGTCGAGGATTCAATCAATCCCGTATACAATTCCCTTTGTCAATCGGTATGTTACTTGCCCGAGATTCGATCGTCGGTATCCCAATACCTTGTTCAATCTCGTTACCGGCAAGTCTCTTTACTCGTACCGCAATGCATGATCCCGTGACTAACGCCTTAGTCACATTGAGCTCATTATGATGATGCATTACCGAGTGGGCCCAGAGATACCTCTCCGTCACACGGAGTGACAAATCCCAGTCTCGATCCGTGCCAACCCAACAGACACTTTCGGAGATACCCGTAATGCACCTTTATAGTCACCCAGTTACGTTGTGACGTTTGGCACACCCAAAGCACTCCTACGGTATCCGGGAGTTGCACGATCTCATGGTCTAAGGAAAAGATACTTGACATTGGAAAAGCTCTAGCAAACGAAACTACACGATCTTTTATGCTATGCTTAGGATTGGGTCTTGTCCACCACATCATTCTCCTAATGATGTGATCCCATTATCAATGACATCCAATGTCCATAGTCAGGAAACCATGACTATCTGTTGATCAACGAGCTAGTCAACTAGAGGCTTACTAGGGACACTTTGTGGTCTATGTATTCACACATGTATTACGATTTCCGGACAATACAATTATAGCATGAACCATAGACAATTACCATGAACAAAGAAATATAATAATAACCATTTATTATTGCCTCTAGGGCATATTTCCAACAGTCTCCCACTTGCACTAGAGTCAATAATCTAGTTACATTGTGATGAATCGAACACCCATTGCGTCCTGGTGTTGATCATGTTTTGCCCTAGGGAGAGGTTTAGTCAATGGATCTGCTACATTCAGGTCCGTGTGTACTTTACAAATATCTATGTCTCCATTTTGAACACTTTCACGAATGGAGTTGAAGCGACGCTTGATATGCCTGGTCTTCCTGTGAAACCTGGGCTCCTTCGCAAGGGCAATAGCTCCAGTGTTGTTACAGAAGAGAGTCATTGGGCCCGACGCATTGGGAATCACCCCTAGGTCAGTAATGAACTCCTTCATCCAGACTGCTTCCTGTGCTGCCTCCGAGGCTGCCATGTACTCCGCTTCACATGTAGATCCCGCCACGACGCTTTGCTTGCAACTGCACCAGCTTACTGCTCCTCCATTCAAAATATACACGTATCCGGTTTGTGACTTCGAGTCATCCAGATCTGTGTCGAAGCTAGCGTCGACGTAACCCTTTACGGCGAGCTCTTCGTCACCTCCATAAACGAGAAACATATCCTTAGTCCTCTTCAAGTACTTCAGGATATTCTTGACCGCTGTCCAGTGTTCCTTGCCGGGATTACTTTGGTACCTTCCTACCAAACTTACGGCAAGGTTTACATCAGGTCTGGTACACAGCATGGCATACATAATAGACCCTATGGCCGAGGCATAGGGGATGACACTCATCTCTTCTATATCTTCTGCCGTGGTCGGGCATTGAGCCGTGCTCAATTGCACACCTTGCAATACAGGCAAGAACCCCTTCTTGGACTGATCCATACTGAACTTCTTCAATATCTTGTCAAGGTATGTACTCTGTGAAAGACCAATGAGGCGTCTTGATCTATCTCTATAGATCTTGATGCCTAATATATAAGCAGCTTCTCCAAGGTCCTTCATTGAAAAACACTTATTCAAATAGGCCTTTATACTCTCCAAGAATTCTATATCATTTCCCATCAACAGTATGTCATCCACATATAATATGAGAAATGCTACAGAGCTCCCACTCACTTTCTTGTAAACACAGGCTTCTCCATAAGTCTGTGTAAACCCAAACGCTTTGATCATCTCATCAAAGCGAATGTTCCAACTCCGAGATGCTTGCACCAGCCCATAGATTGAGCGCTGGAGCTTGCATACTTTGTTAGCATTCTTAGGATCGACCAAACCTTCCGGCTGCATCATATACAACTCTTCCTTAAGGAAGCCGTTAAGGAATGCCGTTTTGACGTCCATCTGCCATATCTCATAATCATAGTATGCGGCAATTGCTAACATGATTCGGACGGACTTCAGCTTCGCTACGGGTGAGAAAGTCTCATCGTAGTCAACCCCTTGAACTTGTCGATAACCCTTAGCGACAAGTCGAGCTTTGTAGATGGTCACATTACCATCCGCGTCCGTCTTCTTCTTAAAGATCCATTTGTTTTCTATGGCTCGCCGCTCATCGGGCAAGTCAGTCAAAGTCCATACTTTGTTTTCATACATGGATCCTATCTCGGATTTCATGGCTTCGCCATTTGTCGGAATCCGGGCCCGCCATCGCTTCTTCATAGTTCGAAGGTTCACCGTTGTCTAACAACATGATTTCCAGGACAGGGTTGCCGTACCACTCTGGTGCGGAACGTGTCCTTGTGGACCTACGAAGTTCAGTAACTTGATCCGAAGTTTCATGATCATCATCATTAACTTCCTCCCTAGTCGGTATAGGCACCACATGAACATTTTCCCGCGCTGCGCTACTTTCCGGTTCTGAAGGGGTGACTATCACCTCATCAAGTTCCACTTTCCTTCCACTCAATTCTTTCGAGAGAAACTCCTTCTCCAGAAAGGACCCGTTCTTGGCAACGAAGATCTTGCCTTCGGATCTGAGGTAGAAGGTATACCCAATAGTTTCCTTAGGGTATCCTATGAAGACGCATTTTTCCGATTTGGGTTCAAGCTTTTCAGGTTGAAGTTTCTTGACATAAGCATCGCATCCCCAAACTTTTAGAAACGACAGCTTAGGTTTCTTCCCAACCCATAATTCATACGGTGTCATCTCAACGGATTTCGACGGAGCCCTATTTAAAGTGAATGCGGCAGTCTCTAAAGCATAACCCCAAAATGAGAGCGGTAAATTGGTAAGAGACATCATAGATCGCACCATATCCAATAGAGTGCGATTACGACGTTCGGACACACCATTTCTCTGAGGTGTTCCAGGCGGCGTGAGTTGTGAAACTATTCCACATTTCCTTAAGTGTGCACCAAACTCGTGACTTAAATATTCTCCACCCCGATCTGATCGTAGGAATTTTATTCTCCTGTCACGTTGATTCTCAACTTCACTCTAAAATTCCTTGAACTTTTCAAAGGTTTCAGACTTGTGTTTCATCAGGTAGACATACCCATATCTACTTAAATCATCAGTGAGAGTGAGAACATAACGATATCCTCCGCGAGCCTCAACACTCATTGGACCACACACATCGGTATGTATGATTTCCAATAAGTTGGTTGCTCGCTCCATTGTTCCGGAGAACGGAGTCTTGGTCATCTTACCCATGAGGCATGGTTCGCACGTGTCAAATGATTCGTAATCAAGAGACTCCAAAAGTCCATCTGCATGGAGCTTCTTCATGCGCTTGACACCAATGTGACCAAGGCGGCAGTGCCACAAGTATGTGGGACTATCGTTATCAACTTTACATCTTTTGGTATTCACACTATGAACATGTGTAACATCACGTTCGAGATTCATCAAAAATAAACCATTGACCAGCGGGGCATGACCATAAAACATATCTCTCAAATAAATAGAACAACCATTATTCTTAGATTTAAATGAGTAGCCATCTCGAATTAAATGAGATCCAGATACAATGTTCATGCTCAAAGCTGGCACTAAATAACAATTATTGAGGTTTAAAACTAATCCCGTGGGTAGATGCAGAGGTAGCGTGCCAACAGCGATCACATCGACCTTGGAACCATTCCCGACGCGCATCGTCACCTCGTCCTTTGCCAGTCTCCGTTTATTCCGTAGTTCCTGCTTTGAGTTACAAATATGAGCAACCGCACCGGTATCAAATACCCAGGAGCTACTACGAGTACTGGTAAGGTACACATAAATTACTTGTATATCACATATACCTTGGGTGTTGCCGGCCTTCTTCTTGTCCGCTAAATATTTGGGGCAGTTCCGCTTCCAGTGACCACTTCCCTTGCAATAAAAGCACTCAGTCTCGGGCTTGGGTCCATTCCTTGACTTCTTCCCAGTAACTGGTTTACCGGGCGCGGCAACTCCCTTGTCGTCCTTCTTAAAGTTCTTCTTACCCTTGCCCTTCTTGAACTTAGTGGTTTTATTCACCATCAACACTTGATGTTCTTTTCTGATCTCCCCTTCCGCTGATTTCAGCATTGAATATACCTCGGGAATGGTCTTTTCCATCCCCTGCATATTGTAGTTCATCACAAAGCTCTTGTAGCTTGGTGGAAGCGACTGGAGGATTCTGTCAATGACCGCGTCATCCGGGAGATTAACTCCCAGCTGAGACAAGCGGTTGTGCAACCCAGACATTCTGAGTATGTGCTCACTGACAAAACTGTTCTCCTCCATTTTACAGCTGAAGAACTTGTCGGAGACTTCATATCTCTCGACCCGGGCATGAGCTTGAAAAACCAGTTTCAGCTCCTCGAACATCTCATATGCTCCATGTTTCTCAAAACGCTTTTGGAGACCCGGTTCTAAGCTGTAAAGCATGCCGCACTGAACGAGGGAGTAATCATCAGCACGTGATTGCCAAGCGTTCATAACGTCTTGGTTCTCAGGGATTGGTGCTTCACCTAGCGGTGCTTCTAAGACATAATCTTTCTTGGCTACTATGAGGATGATCCTCAGGTTCCGGACCCAGTCCGTATAGTTGCTGCCATCATCTTTCAGCTTGGTTTTCTCTAGGAACGCGTTGAAATTGAGGACAACGTTGGCCATTTGATCTACAATACATAGTGTAAAGATTTTAGACTAAGTTCATGATAATTAAGTTCATCTAATCAAATTATTTAATGAACTCCCACTCAGATAGACATCCCTCTAGTCATCTAAGTGAAACATGATCCGATTTTAACTAGGCCGTGTCCGATCATCACGTGAGACGGACTAGTCAAGATCGGTGAACATCTCCATGTTGATCGCATCTTCTATACGACTCATGCTCGACCTTTCGGTCCTCCGTGTTCCGAGGCCATGTCTGTACATGCTAGGCTCGTCAAGTCAACCTAAGTGTATTGCGTGTGTTCCGAGGCCATGTCTGTACATGCTAGGCTCGTCAACACCCGTTGTATTCGAACGTTAGAATCTATCACACCCGATCATCACGTGGTGCTTCGAAACAACGAACCTTCGCAACGGTGCACAGTTAGGGTGAACACTTTCTTGAAATTATTATAAGGGATCATCTTACTTACTACCGTCGTTCTAAGCAAATAAGATGCAAAAACATGATAAACATCACATGCAATCAAATAGTGACATGATATGGCCAATATCATCATGCTCCTTTGATCTCCATCTTCGGGGCACCATGATCATCTTCGTCACCGGCATGACACCATGATCTCCATCATTGTGTCTTCATGAAGTCGTCACGCCAATGATTACTTCTACTTCTATGGCTAACGCGTTTAGCAACAAAGTAAAGTAAATTACATGGCGTTATTCAATGACACGCAGGTCATGCAAAATAATAAAGACAACTCCTATGGCTCCTGCCGGTTGTCATACTCATCGACATGCAAGTCGTGATTCCTATTACAAGAATATGATCAATCTCATACATCACATATATCATTCATCACATCTTCTGGCCATATCACATCACATAGCACTTGCTGCAAAAACAAGTTAGACGTCCTCTAATTGTTGTTGCAAGTTTTACGTGGTTTGTAGGTTTCTAGCAAGAACGATTTCTTACCTACGTATGACCACAACGTGATTTGCCAATTTCTATTTACCCTTCATAAGGACCCTCTTCATCGAATCCGTTCCGACTAAAGTAGGAGAGACAGACACCCGCTAGCCACCTTATGCAACTAGTGCATGTCAGTCGGTGGAACCTGTCTCACGTAAGCGTACGTGTAAGGTCGGTCCGGGCCGCTTCATCCTACAATGCCGCCGAAACAAGAAACGACTAGTAGCGGCAAGAAGAATTGGCAAACTCAACGCCCACAACTGCTTTGTGTTCTACTCGTGCATAGTAACTACGCATAGGCCTGGCTCATGATGCCACTGTTGGGAATCGTAGCATAATTTTAAAATTTTCCTACGCTCACCAAGATGCATCTATGGAGTCTACTAGCAACGAGGGGAAAGGAGTGCATCTACATACCCTTGTAGATCGCGAGCGGAAGCGTTCCAATGAACGTGGATGACGGAGTCGTACTCGCCGTGATCCAAATCACCGATGACCGAGTGCCGAACGGACGGCACCTCCGCGTTCAACACACGTACGGTGCAGCGACGTCTCCTCCTTCTTGATCCAGCAAGGGGGAAGGAGAGGTTGATGGAGATCCAGCAGCACGACGGCGTGGTGGTGGATGTAGCGGCTCTCCGGCAGGGCTTCGCCGAGCTTCTGCGAGAGAGAGAGAGGTGTTGCAGGGGAGGAGGGAGGCGCCCAAGGCTGTTGGTTGCTGCCCTCCCTCCCCCCCTTTATATAGGCCCCCTGGGGGGGCGCCGGCCCCAAGAGATGGGATCTCAAGGGGGGGCGGCGGCCACAAGGGGGGAAGGGGTTGCCTTGCCCCCCAAGGCAAGGGGGAACTCCCCCTAGGGTTCCCAACCCTAGGCGCATGGGGGGGAGGCCCAAGGGGGGCGCCCCAGCCCACTAAGGGCTGGTTCCCTTCCACTTTCAGCCCACGGGGCCCTCCGGGATAGGTGGCCCCACCCGGTGGACCCCCGGGACCCTTCCGGTGGTCCTGGTACAATACCGGTAACCCCCGAAACTTTCCCGGTGGCCGAAATTGGACTTCCTATATATAATTCTTCACCTCCGGACCATTCCGGAACCTCTCGTGACGTCCGGGATCTCATCCGGGACTCTGAACAACTTTCGGGTTTCCGCATACATATATCTCTACAACCCTAGCGTCACCGAACCTTAAGTGTGTAGACCCTACGGGTTCGGGAGACATGCAGACATGACCGAGACGCCTCTCCGGTCAATAACCAACAGCGGGATCTAGATACCCATGTTGGCTCCCACATGTTCCACGATGATCTCATCGGATGAACCACGGTGTCGAGGATTCAATCAATCCCGTATACAATTCCCTTTGTCAATCGGTATGTTACTTGCCCGAGATTCGATCGTCGGTATCCCAATACCTTGTTCAATCTCGTTACCGGCAAGTCTCTTTACTCGCACCACAATGCATGATCCCGTGACTAACGCCTTAGTCACATTGAGCTCATTATGATGATGCATTACCGAGTGGGCCCAGAGATACCTCTCCGTCACACGGAGTGACAAATCCCAGTCTCGATCCGTGCCAACCCAACAGACACTTTCGGAGATACCCGTAATGCACCTTTATAGTCACCCAGTTACGTTGTGACGTTTGGCACACCCAAAGCACTCCTACGGTATCCGGGAGTTGCACGATCTCATGGTCTAAGGAAAGGATACTTGACATTGGAAAAGCTCTAGCAAACGAAACTACACGATCTTTTATGCTATGCTTAGGATTGGGTCTTGTCCATCAAATCATTCTCCTAATGATGTGATCCCATTATCAATGACATCCAATGTCCATAGTCAGGAAACCATGACTATCTGTTGAGCAACGAGCTAGTCAACTAGAGGCTTACTAGGGACACTTTGTGGTCTATGTATTCACACATGTATTACGATTTCCGGACAATACAATTATAGCATGAACCATAGACAATTACCATGAACAAAGAAATATAATAATAACCATTTATTATTGCCTCTAGGGCATATTTCCAACACTGCATGCCACCACGCAGGTGCTTTCCTGGTTGGCCAAGAAGCTGCATGCCGCCACGTAGGTGCGTGCCTAGTTGGCAGGCTGGCTTCTGCGTCGGGGCGGCCACGGGGCAGTGAAGCTTTGGTAAGTGCGGGCCTGGTTGTGGCCCCGCAGATGTCCCCAGCAAGGGTCTTGCCGGGGTCTTGTGAGCGTCCCCGGCAAGGGTCTTGCCGGGGGGCCTTCGTCTTCTGGTTCTTATCTGGTCTTGCAGGCCTTCAGTCTTCACAAAGATCTGTGTGCCACCATGCAGGCGCCTCCCGAGCCTTGGTTCCAATGTTGTCGACGGTGTCGGAACTCTCAGGCTCAAGGGTGGCCGTCTTGCTGGTGTTGGGTAAGTTGCCCCGGCAAGGCCCTTGCCAGGGCAGCGTAGGTCCTCCCCGGCAAGGCTCTTGCCGGGGGAAACCCACCTTGCCCCTTCGCTCTTCGCGCCCTTGGTCTCAGCGCAGCTCTGGTAGTCTTGTTCCTTGCTTCCTCTGCCCCGCCAAGCATGGCCGCAGGTGTGGCTACAACTGCCCGTGCACAAGTAAAGGGGTACGGAAGGCCCCTACATTTGTACACCGATAGGAGCCCCAGGGCCTGGGCCACACATAAGCGCAGCGTTGTTGGGCCGGGCCCAGAATAGTGCGCGGGCACGCGTGGCAGAGTTTTTCTGCGGTAACTCCTTCGTCAGTTGCGCTTCCCCACGACCCGCGTTGAATGCGTGACGTGGGGGTCGTGCGTGGGATGACCACAGCATGCTTGTGTCATCCCGTGGTGAATAGTAAAGAGGCGGCTTGCGTCTTCCCCATAAAAGAGGGAAAACTGCAGGGCCGTTGCTCATTTACTCTCCCAGCCTTGGAACCGCCGTTCCACGTTTCCCACTATGCCCGCCCCTTTCTCCACGTATGCCGCATGCACGGCGCGGGGTAGGTGACAGACGTGCGGGATATGGAAAGGCGCACTATGGCTGATACTTATGCGCCTTTGATTGGGTGAGGAGGGCGGTTGATGGCCTCGCTTGTTGCCAACTTAATGCGCCAGACTTGAACGGGCTCTTCAGAGGCATAGAGCCGGTCTTTTAGCCTTCCCCACCCGGCTATATAAAAAGGGACTCAGGAGGAGGAGGGGAGGCATCTTCTCGCGTCTTCCCTTCGCCTCCATTCTCTATCCACTTCCATGGCGAGAGGGCGTGGTCATTCTTCCGCGGAGGCGACCAGGTCCTCCTGCCAGAGAGCCACGGCGATCAAGGAAGAGCCAGCTGCCCAAGGCGAAGGCCACGCTCGAGGTGGAGGCGCCGGACGGGGCCGCGGTCGGCGAGGCGGTCGAGGCAGAGGCGGGCGCGGCAGGGGGACACCAGCGTCATCGCCATCTCCGTCACCATCTCCGCCTCCATCTCCTTCCGCTTTGTCGAGCGGCCATGTCGGGGACACGGCGCTGGACTTCTTCCTCCAACTGCGCGAGCCGCCGCATAGCCGCCTTCGCCTTCCCGAGGCTTTTGCGAGGGTGCTGGAGATCAACCAGGCGCCGAGGCTGAGGCTTCACATGAAGGGGTGTTGCAATGGCGACATGTGGGTGAACACAAGGTTCCCCTTCCCTCATGTAATGCTCCTTCGTCGGGGCTGGAAAACCTTCGCACGTGCCCATTGCTTGATGTAGGGGCACGTTCTCCTCTTCAAGTTAGTGGAGAGCGACCTGCTCTCCGTCAAGGTCTTCGGGCGCTCGGGACACAGGCTCCGGTGCTGCGCGGAGAGCTCGACCGATGACAAGAGCTCCTCCTCGAGCGACGGCGACGAGGAGGGGACCGGTGGGGAGGACGACGAGGACGAGTCTGACTAGACGTCAGACGCCCCGTCCCTAGGCGATGCCGGCAGCAGCACCATCTGCACCTGGCCTTCTCCCCGGCAGAGCGGTTTGCCGGAGAGGGGTGGTTCTTGGCGGTGGCTCCTCGAGCCAGCTCCTTGAACTTCTCGGGGCCGTCGCTCCTGGCGGCTGGCACTGGAGGGCCGGAGAAGATGAAGAAGGCGGGTGGCGGGCCATCAAGTCGGAGTACGATGGCAACGACGCCTTTGTCACGTATTGGCGGCCCGCTGCTTCATCTTCCAGCTCCTTCCCCGGCACCATCATCACCAGCCTTCTTCTGGGCGGCCACCGAGACGTTCTCTTGGTGTCTTCTCCTGCTCGTGCCTCACCTAGGCAGTCCTTTTGCCCTCCTACTTATCCTGATCTCCTTCATGAGGAGAGGAACAAGAAAGGGATTACGGGCATCTTATCTTTTTTTAGATCTTAAGCCTGCGGGCACTTGTCAAATTTAGACCTTGTAACCCCTTGCTCATGTTTACATCCCGTATGAATTGTACTTGCTTGATCAATGTATTAATGAAAAGGGGGTTTGCCAGGCTCTTTTGTGCATGAGCGAGGCCCACACCAAGGAGCAAGTCCTTGTTTTTTTTTAAACAAACAACATCGCCCGGCAACAAGCCTTGCCGTCTTCCCGCTTTACAGCCCGACCACACTCACACCCTTGGCGGAGGTAGGGACAAAGCAGGATTAGGCCCCTCGCTCGTTGGTATAGATTCCAGCCTGAAAGAGATTTTAGGCATAGGAAAGAGGGAGCACGGTGGTATAGGAATGATCGAAGTCTCGTACGTTCAAGTTTCATACGGAAACGCATGGCGGGGGAAATAAAACTTATCTAAATTCGCAGCCCCCAGCAACCTTGGCTTGCCAGGGTCGGTGGTGTCGATCCGCCTTCTTTCCTCCAAACGGCTCTGCAGAAATGCCTGTGCAGCCTGCGAACCAAGAACGGACTGGAAGAGACAGAAATACATGACTCGACCTCTATGCTAGGGGTTAGCCGCCGCCAAGCACTATCAACCCTAACACAGAGAGAGACTCAACCTAGCATGCATGCTCATTTCTAGGGCGCCAGCGCTTCATTTATTTATCTATTGCTCAGGGTCTGCGCCTGGCTTTGTACAAAGGGTTACATGCCTTGCCGGCAAGGCTTGTACAAAAAGTGGTCTGCCGGGAGGCCCGGCAACCGCGCCTTATGGGTAAAACTTGCGAAGATGTTCGATGTTCCAGGAGTTGCTCACTGGAATCCCATCTTCGGTCTCCAGGTGGACTGCGCCGGGCCTGGTGACTCGTATTACCCGGTAAGGGCCTTCCCACTTTGGCGTCAACTTGTTGGAATTCTTGGCGGATTGAACTCGCCGAAGAACAAGGTCGGCTTCCTCAAGGCTTCGGGCATGAACCTTGCGGCTATGGTAGCGGCGCAAGGCTTGCTGGTAGCGAGCAGCTCGCACAGCAGCCCGAAGACGATCTTCCTCAAGGAGCGTCGCATCATCTTGGCGCAACTGCTCTTTCTCAAGCTCATCATAAGCGACCACTCGAGGTGACCCGTATATGAGTTCTGTCGGGAGAACTGCTTCTGCCCCGTATACCAGGGAAAAGGGTGTCTGGCCAGTGGCTCGATTTGGTGTCATCCTGATCAACCAAAGAACCGTTGGCAACTCATCAATCCAGCGCCTTCTGCACTTGTGTAGCCTGTCAAAAGTCCTTGTCTTGAGGCCTCGCAACACCTCTGCGTTTGCCCTCTCAGCCTGGCCGTTACTTCTGGGATGAGCCACAGAAGCAAAACAAACCTTGCCGCCGAGGTCTTGGATATACTGCATGAAGGTGCGGCTCGTGAACTGCGTGCCATTGTCGGTGATGACTCTGTTCAGCACACCAAAATGGCAGGCCAGCCCCTTGAAGAACTTGACGGCTGACTGTGCTGTCACCTTTCTCACCGGCTCCACTTCCGGCCACTTCGTGAACTTTTCGATTGCAACATACAAGTACTCGAAGCCCCCGACATCATGGGGAAAGGGGCCCAGTATGTCGAGCCCCCAGACCGAAAATGGCCAGGAAAGGGGATTGTTTGAAGAGCTTGAGCTGGTTGATGGAGCTTCTTCGAATGGAACTGGCACGCTTCACACTTGGTTACTAGTGCAGTTGCATCCTAGAGGGCGGTGGGCCAAAAGAAACCTTGCCAGAACGCTTTGCCGGCAGGGGCCCTCGATCCTATGTGGGAGCCACACACGCCTCCATGTATCTCTACCAACAGCTCCAGTCCTTCCTCCCGTGGAATGCACTTCAATCTCACGCCGTTCGGTCTTCTCCTGTATAGGGTATCATCCACAAACTAGTACATGCTAGACCGCCGGGCTACCTTCTCTCCTTCTTCCAGTTCCTCAGGGAGCTCCCCTGTTTGGAGGAAACAGACGGTGTGCTGCGCCCATGCTGGAGCCTGGCTCGACGACAAGGACTAAAGGCTCGTCTTCGGCCGGAGGGGTAGCTGTCTCTACGGCCAGGGCTTGAGCTCCTGCCGGAGACTGCCGCTCCTCGGCAGGCTTGGGGCACCCGGCAGCCCCCTTGCCGATGGCTTCTGGGAGCTCAGCGAGAAAGTACTTGCCGGGGCCCGCCTTCCTTCGCTTGTTCTGTTCTGCTGATGGTTCAACGGATGGCTGAGTTAATAGAAGCACAAAGGTACCTTTCCACAGGCAACTTGAGGGCAGCGCGCTTCAACAGGTCGTCGGCAATGTTGTTCTCTGCTTGGGGAACATGCTCTGCTTGCAGCCCGTCAAAACGCTCTTCCAACTTCCTCACTTCATCCACATAGGCCTCCATCAACGGGCTCTGATAATCCTTGTGAACTTGCTTGACGACGAGCTGCGAATCACCCCTGATGATGAGCTTCCTGATTCCGAGGTCTGCCGCGATCCTGAGACTGGCAAGCAACCCCTCCCACTCCACCGTATTGTTTGTTGATTTTTCCCAGGGAAAGTGCATCTGGACTATGTACTTGAGGCATTCTCCGATGGGTGCAACGAGTAGCACGCCGGCACCAGCACCTTGCAGTGAGAAAGCCCCATCAAAGTACATAATCCAGTCGCGGCACGCCTCCTTCCGGGAAGGGTTGTCTCTTGAATCTCTTCGTCGCGTGTTGAGGTCCATTCTGCTATGAATTCTATCAAGGCTCGGCTCTTGATTGTCGAAGTACTTTCAAACTTGAGGCCAAATCTTGACAGCTCCAATGCCCATTCCACAGTCCTCCCAGTTGCATCTGGGTTTTGCAAGATTCTTTACAAAGGGAGGCGGGTGACGACAGTGATCTCATGTGCTTGGAAAGAGTGGCACAGCTTTCTCGAGGCCATAAGGAGGTCAAAAAGCAGCTTATGCATACCAGAATATCACGATCTAGACCCCTGCAAGAGGGAACTGACGAAATAAACCGGGTGCTGCACCACCTTCTTCTTCTTCTCAACTTCGCCCATCTGCGCTGGGCTTGTCTTGCCGGGACCGGGGCTTGCCGGGGGTTCCGCCTTGCCGGCGTCAGGCCCTGCCGGGGAGAGCCCCGGTCCATCATCCGACGGCTCCACTGCTACTGCTGCTTCTTCCTCAATTTCTCTTTGTGCCACCAGCGCAACACTGACCACTTGATTCGTCGCCGCTAGATATAGCAGCAACGGCTCATGTGGCTTGGGTGCGACTAGTATTGGCGTTGAGGAGAGTACCTCTTCAAATCTTGCAATGCTGCCTCTGCCTCTGGAGTCCATTTCATTGGACCCGCCTTTTTCAAAACTTTGAAAAAGGGGTGGGCGCGCTCTGCAGATTTAGAGATGAACCTACTCACGGCAGCAACGCAGCCGGCGAGCCTACGAACGTCTTTGACCCGTCTTGGTGTCTCAATCAGCTCAATTGCTTCGATCTTATCGGGATTCGCTTTGATCCCGCGTTGAGACACAAAGAACCCAAGAAGCTTGCCGGATGGGACACCGAACACACACTTCTCTGGGTTGAGCTTGAGGTTGATCTTGTGCAGATTTACAAACGTTTCTTCCAGATCTTGCACGAGCGTGGCCCTGTCCTTGGTTTTGACCACTATATCATCCATATAAGCTTCCATATTTCTATGTTGCTGGGGTTCAAAACCAATTTGGACCGCTCGGGCAAATGTCGAACCAACGCTCTTCAACCCGAAAGGCATTCGTACAAAATAGTACGTACCACATGGGGTGATGAACGCGGTCTTTTCTTCGTCTTTCTTCATCATGAAGATTTGATGGTATCCTGAATAGGCGTCGAGGAATGACAGTAGGTCACACCCGGTAGTGGAGTCCACTATCTGGTCAATGCGTGGTAAAGGGAAGGGATCCTTTGGACACGCCTTATTGATGTCTGTGTAATCAATACACAGCCTCCACTTCCCATTTGCCTTACGCACCACCACTGGATTGGCGAACCACGTGGGCTGGAGCACTCCTCTGACCAAGCCTGCTGCCTCCAACTTCCTGATCTCTTCGATCATGAACTCTTGCCGTTCCAAAGCTTGCTTCCTGACCTTCTGCTTGACGGGCCGCGCATGAGGACAGACAACAAAATGGTGCTCAATCACCTCCATGGGAATGTCGGGGATGTCGGATGCTTGCCATGCAAACACGTCGACATTTACCCGCAGGAAGGCGATGAGCGCGCTTTCCTATTTGCTGCCAAAGGTGGAGCTTATAGTAAAAGTTCCGCCCGTGCCGTCCTCCTTGACCGGCACCTTCTTGGTCTCTGGTGGTGCTGCCTTGGATTTCTTGCTCTTGCCGGTGGAGCTCTCTGGCACGTCCTCAACGGGAGCGCTGCACTCCGAAGAGGCGCGCTTGCCGGAGTGGGTACATGAGGTCTTGCCGGAAGAGGTCTTGCTGGAGTGGGTACAGGAGGTCTTGCTGGAAGAGGTCTTGTCGGTCTTCTTCTCCCCTGGGGCTACAGCGAGAGGAGCAAGTGCCTTGGCGGCGGTTGCTGCAACTGCATCCTGGTAGAGTTGGTCGGCGCAGGTGAGCGCATCTTTCTTGTCAGAGGGGACGGTGATGATGATCAATGGCCCGGGCATCTTCAACGTGTTGTAGGCGTAATGTGACGCCGCCATGAACTTGGCCAACACTGGGCAGCCAAGGATCCCATTGTAGGGAAAGGGGATCTGGGCGACATCAAAGACGGTCTTCTCTGTCCTATAGTTCAGCTCGCCCCCAAAAGTAACGGGCAACATGATTTTACCCTTCGACCGACTCCTCCCTGGGTTGACCCCTTGAAACGTGCCTGTTTCCTCGAGATCTCCATCAGGGATTTGCAGCTTCTTGATCACAGCGGGTGAGATCAAGTTCAGACTGGCCCCGCCATCAACTAGCACTTTGGTCACCTTGAGGTTGCGTATTGTTGGTGAAACCAACAATGACAGGCACCCAAACGCAGTTGTGCGGTCAGGGTGATCCTCGGTGTCAAAAATGATAGGTGTGCTGGACCACTTCAGTGGCTTCTGGGCATCGAACGATGGCTCTGCCGCAGTGACCTCATGCGCCCACTGCTTCAGCTGGCGGTGAGAGGTGTGCAACGAAGCGCCACCATCGACGCACATGGCCTCCGTGGCTTTCTGGAACTCGTGCTCGCCGGACTCGTCGTCCTCACCATGATCATCATCCTCCTCCTTCTTGTCACGGCCCCAAGCGGGCCTCTCTTGGTGATTATCCTTGCCGCAGCGCCCCCCTTGGCCGCCGCGCTTCTTGCCGGACCCCTCAGCGCCATCCTGACCCTTCTCCTTGTCCCGCCTTTCATATTCAGCTTTCTGCTTCTCTGCAAGCAGCTCAACCTGTCGGCAGTTCTGGAGGTCATGGCCCTTGGTGCGATGGATCTTGCAGTACTGCTTGCCAGAGCCTCCTGGCTTGTCAGCAGCTGCCAAGGCCCATCAGGCGACACACCCGGCGACTTCCTTGCCAGGGTCGTCTGCCTTGGCCTTCTTGGTGGCGCCGGGGTTGCCAGATCCCTCAACGGCAAGCACAGTCTTGCCCTTACGCTTCCTGTTGCGGCGCCGGCCCTTCTTTGATGGGGCGGTGGCGTCTTCGTCTGTGGAGTTGGTTTCCGCACAGGCGTCCTCGCCGGGGTACTTCCTTCCTTCTTCAGCCCGAGCACATCTGTCAGCCATAACATAAAGCTTGGCTACATCCTTGACCTTGTTCATCGCCAGCTCTTCATGCATCTTGCGGTTGCGCATGTTCTGATGAAACACACTGATGACGGCGGCGGGGCGAACATCTGGGATGTTGTACTGCACAAGGCTGAGCCTTTGGATGTACTTGCGCAGGTTCTCGCCATACTTCTGGGGGGAAGACATGCAAATCACTTGCTTGGCCAGGAGCTTGGTGGCCTCCGGTAAAGGCGCCAACAAACTCGTGGCACTTGTCCGACCAAGAAGAGATGGAATCCACTGGAAGTGCATCAACCATGACATGACGTTGGGCTTAGGTGCCAATGAAAAGTAATTGGCAAGCTCCTTGTCGTCGCGAGCCCCGGCAGCTTGCATCGCGATAGTGTAGATGCTGAGGAATTCCGACGGGTGAGTCTTGCCGTTGTACTTCTCCCCAACATCAGGCTTGAACGTGCGGTGGGAGGGCTATCGGTGTCAAAACTGGCGGATCTCGGGTAGGGGGTCCCGAACTGTGCGTCTAAGGCGGATGGTAATAGGAGGCAGGGGACACGATGTTTACCCAGGTTCGGGCCCTCTCGATGGAGGTAATACCCTACTTCCTGCTTGATTGATCTTGATGATATGAGTATTACAAGAGTTGATCTACCACGAGATCGTAGAGGCTAAACCCTAGAAGCTAGCCTATGGTATGATTGTTGTTGTCCTACGAACTAAACCCTCCGGTTTATATAGACACCGGAGGGGGCTAGGGTTACACAGAGTCGGTTACAAGGGAGGAGATCTACATATCCGTATTGCCAAGCTTGCCTTCCACGCCAAGGAGAGTCCCATCCGGACACGGGACGAAGTCTTGAGTCTTGTATCTTCTTAGTCCAACAGTCCGGCTAAAGTATATAGTCCGGCTGTCCAAGGACCCCCTAATCCAGGACTCCCTCAGTAGCCCCCGAACCAGGCTTCAATGGCGATGAGTCCGGCGTGCAGATTGTCTTCGGCATTGCAAGGCGGGTTCTTCTCCAAATTCTGAGTACCTGTAGAGTAGTGTCCGGCTTCCCATAAATGTTGCACTCCTTGGCTTTTGCGCCTAATAATGGCTATCTTCCATGTGTCGAGCGAATGCGAGAAGCCAGGGCATTTTTACATTTGCCACCCTAGCCATGCGAGTAAATCGTCTATTAAAGAGACGGGGATTCTCAAATCCAGATCACACCATCCTCCCACAGCGAGTATCCATCGGAGCGCGCCCGGAAAAAAAATCCATTCCAACATGGCCGGCCATCGCCGCTCCTCCTCTGGCTCCCGTAGCCCTAAGCCCGGCAATTGGAAGAAGTGTTCCGTCCCCCACAGCCAATTAGTAGAGTTGCAGACCCAGGGATTTCTCCCTCCAGCGTATATGGTCCCCGTTCGAGCCGGGCTGGCCACCTACAATGGCGGGGAGCAAGCGGAGAGCTTTCCCAACCCATCCATGGGGGAGCGGGTATGCCTTGCCCCTTACTTATTAAGAGGGCTTGGATTCCCAATTCATCCGTTCCTCCGCAGGCTCCTGGAGTTCTACGGCCTCCAGCTGCATAATCTTACTCCCGCCTCCATATTACACATCGCCGGATATGTCGCACTTTGCGAGATGTTTCTGGGCTGCGAAGCTCATTTCGAGCTATGGAAGAGGCTATTCTGCCTCGTACCCCGTACACAGGAGGGGTCAATATACCAAGTGGGCGGAGCCAAAATATGGCGCATCGCCGGGACCGGATACCTGTCCGGTACTCCGAAGAAGACATCCGAGGACTGGCCTTCGGAGTGGTTTTATATGGAGGACGTCCCCCTTCCGGATCCTATTCGGATGGGCCTTCTTGAGTTCGACAGTTCTCCCTTAATGAAATGCCGCAGCTGGCGCCCTCGGAGCCCCCAAGAGGAAGATAACGGAGAAGTCCTTTACCTGATGGGCCGGATAAAAACGCTGGCTCAATCAGGACTGACAATAATCGAGGTTATGTCAATATATATAATGCAGGGGGTGCAGCCACTTCAATGTCGGGGACAACCCATGTGGCACTTCAATGGAGAAGACGATGCCACCTGCTGGGGTCGTAAGGGACCGGACTCGGTCGCTGCTCTAGCAAAAATCCGGTCCGATTTGTACAAAGGAGAGGAAGAGAAGTTCATCCGCATTAAGCCATGGGATGGATTCTCCATGTACAACCCTCCAAGCTGATTGAGCTGCCACTTTTTACTCCAGACCTTCCCACTTTCTTTGTCATAAATGTTTACCTTGTTGTTTCATAGCAGGAGCTGCGAAAAGCTGTGAGGGAGGTCCACAGCCCGCCTCCACAACCAGAGGACCCTGACCGGGCCCACGATCCCGGACTCGAAGAGGATCCGGACATATTTGTGGAACTGATTGACAGGACGTTCTATCAATTGAGCTGCGATGATGCCATGGCGGCCATCATAGCCGATTATCCTGGACTACTCCCTGCATCGCATGTAAGTAAAACCGGAGTCCCAGCTTCCGAGAAGGATCCCCTTTTCTGCACTTCACCTACCGCACACATATGCTGTCTTACAGGGAAGGCCCTCGGGACGCCATGCCAAACCCGCAGTGATTCACCAACAAGGGGCACCGAAGCCGGGTAGGCTTAAAAGGAAGGCGGTCAGGACTGAGACGCCGTCGCAGAGGTATGATACAGAACCCCGCTCCGTGGTTGTCATCTTTTAAAATATAAAAATGACCATGTTTCCTAGTAGGAAAAACGCTCGCCGGACTATATCCGAAGAGGTTGCCAGTCACGCCTCCACTAGTCGGGCTCCAGAGCCGGACATAGAGGCGGACGCTAACATGGGGCGAACGCCAGATGTTCCTCCTACAGAGGATGCGGGTAGGCTATCCGCTACACATTCCGAAGTGGAGAGCGCTATGAATCACATGCGTCGCCGGGCCGTACTCCGTGACGCTTGTTTCTCCCAAGAGGCATTCGATGCTTTCAACTCAGGAGACGCGTACATCCGTGCTGCTCAAAATGGTCTTGCCAGAGCCACGGACCAGTATGTAAAGGATATACGGGTAAGAAAATCTGATGATTATGTATATCAGTAGCCCCTGAGACTTGAAACAATTGACACAACTGATTTAAGGATCATTATATGTGCAGGTTCTTATGGAGAAGAATACCCAATTGTCTCAAGAGCTGGAAGAGTGCAAAGCCCAGCTACGGGCTGCAGTTGCCGCAATGAAGGAGTCCGAGAAGGCCCCTTCTGGTAACACTTGTCTCTATAAAAAAGAATGACATGTACCGGTTAGTATGCGACATGCATGCAAATCTAACAATAGATTCTTCAGATGATCCTGGGGTTAATCCGGAGGTAGTGCAAGGGGATGAGCAACATGCTCAACGACAGTTAAAGGCTGGCGAGCGCGTGCTTAAGCAGGTTAGGCAGGAGAAAAACGATCTCCAAGATGCCAATATCCGGCTGAGTGTTGAACTGAAAGATGTTCGGGCCCAACTTGCTGACTCCGTAAAGGAGAATAAGAGGCTTCGACGCGGCATTTCTGGTAAGTGCTTGAACGAACTTTTTATGGAGTTCGGCGAAGAAACCGGCTAACAGAGTTATATCTGTAGGTATGCTGACGGGTCGTCCCGCAGAGGAAATGCCCGGGTCTGCAGGTGATCTTCTGCCAGAGCTCTCACAACTGCATGAACAAGTTCGGCAGGTGATGCAGGGCATTGCCTAAGCCTTGTGGCCATCCGCCTCCCTGCCAGGAGGCATGGGGGAGCTTGTAGAGAAGCTCAAGGGAGCGCGGCGGCGCTTTCGATTATGGAAGATATCAGCCTGCTGACAAGGTGCAAGGGAAGCCTGGGCCATGGTGAAGACGTGATATACCAAGGCTGACCCGAACCACATGGCCGAGGTCGGACCTGTGGGGCCTGATGGGAAAGAGATCCCCGTCAGTTTGGTGTATGACCAAGTAGAATTAGCCGCAAAGTATTCCCAACAGGATTGTAGGCTAGACGGCCTGTTGGATGGTATAGAAGAAGAATTTAGTCAGTCTAAGTGACTGTGTACTTCAGGTGACATGTATTGTCCCTAGCCGGATTGTAAATCATTGGTCATGGCGGACCTTTTCGCTTCGACCTCTGGACCCGACAGTCCAGAGTGTATCCGAATACCCGCTCAGTTATGTAAAAACCGGGGTACGCGTGGAAACCAGGCGTAGGGGTCATAAGTGCTTGAACAGACAAGTACCCAACTAGCTATGTTATATTACATGGATAGTAAGAAACATCTTCCAGGGAGAATAGTTCCGTTAAGGGTTCCTTTCCCTGGGTACGCATGCCCTAATGTGCATGTCCGAACTGCGAAAAGAGACGCAGGATATAAACATCTGGGGGCATGTATTACAATAAATAAAAGTCATCTTTTGTTCACCGACCGAGTATTCCCTTAAGAACGCTAGCTTTCGGCTTCACCCAGTCTGAGGTACACATCCGGCTAACCCGGCAGTAACAATCGCAGAGGTGCTCCCCTTATGCCCTAGCCGAATTAACGGGAACGTAGGGCATAAACACAAGAGCCAGGCAACCCAGCTTGGCCGAAACTTAAGTCATATCGATGCATATAATGGCGAAAAAAGGTACATGTGGAAGAATAACACATGTGTGGGGCATAGAGCCCGGAAAATAGTTATATTAAGCTTCTGTATAAGAAGCCCCCAAGTATAATGAGCGCGGTTAGCGCGTCAAGATTGTGTAGTCAAGACAGAATTTAGCCTTTTAAGGCCTTGAAGAAAAAGGAAAAAAGAAATAAATAAAAGACAGATAACGGGTATGTAAAAAATTGACGGAGGTAAGGAGACGAACATAGAGTCCGGCACTAGGCGTAGAACCTTCGGAGTTTGGCTGCGTTCCATGGGTTTGGCTCGAGTCGATTGTCCGATGCATCCCGCAGACGGTACGCTCCACCGGTCAGAACTTGGTCAATAATGAAGGGACCTTCCCATTTGGGCTTGAGCTTGTTCTTTTTCTTCTCTGGTAGGCATAGAACGAGTTCGCCAACGTTATAAGTTTTGGCCCGTACTTCTCTGCTTTGATACCTTCGAGCCTGTTGCTAATAGAATGCGGAAGGAGCTTTTGCCACGTCACGCTCCTCCTCCAGGGCGTCCAAACTGTCCTGCCGATAAATCTCGGCTTCTTTCTCTTCATACATGCGCACTCGAGGTGAGTCATGAATTATGTCGCAGGGCAGTACCGCCTCTGCGCCGTACACCATAAAAACGGTGTGTATCCTATAGTGCGATTCGGCGTGGTCCGCAGCCCCCATAGTATGGAGTCGAGCTCCTCTACCCAGTGCGTGTCTGATTCCTTTAAGGACCGCACTAATCTGGGTTTAATGCCGCTCATGATAAGACCATTTGCTCGCTCGACTTGACCGTTAGTTTGCGGGTGATAGACAGAAGCATAATCGAGCTTGATGCCCATGTTGCTGCACCAAAGTTTTACCTCGTCAGCTGTAAAGTTCGAGCCGTTATCGGTGATGATGCTGTGGGGGACGCCATAACGGTGTACAACCCCGGATATGAAGTCTATCACTGGTCCGGATTCGGCCGTTTTAACTAGTTTGGCTTCTATCCATTTGGTGAATTTATCCACCATGACCAATAAGTATTTTTTCTTATGGCTTCCCCCTTTGAGGGGTCCGACCATATCAAGCCCCCAGATCACAAAGGGCCAAGTAATGGTGATTATTTGGAGAGCGGTACGCGGCATATGGCTTTGGTTTGCAAAAAGCTGGCAACCGACGCAACATTGGACGAGGTCCTGTGCGTCTGCTCGGGCCGTCGGCCAGTAGAAACCTGTACGGAAGGCCTTGCTTACAAGGGCCCGAGCTACGGCGTGGTGGCCGGCCAGTCCAGCATGAATTTCTGCCAAAAGTTGCCGTCCTTCCTCTTCGGAGATGCACCTTTGAAGGACTCCGGTAGCGCTTTTCTTATAAAGCTCTCCCTCGTGGACCTTGTAGGCTTTAGACCGCCGCACAATGCAACGTGCATCGTTTGGGTCCTCAGGTAGTTCCTGCCTAGTTAGGTAGGCCAAGAAGGGTTCTGTCCACGGGGCGATGACAGCCATAATGACGTGGGCGGAAGGTGTTATTTCGGTGGCAGAGCCTCCGATTACGTCAGAGTGTTCGGTATCTGGTGTTGTGGCCATGTCCGGACTGTTGTTGCCGGTCTCCCCTTCCCATACCACGGATGGCTTAAACAGCCTTTCCAAGAAGATATTGGGTGGGACAAGGTCGCGCTTAGCGCCGATGCGGGCGAGCATGTCCGCCGCTTGATTGTTTTCTCGGACCACATGGTGGAATTCGAGCCCCTCGAATCGAGCTGACATTTTGAGGAGGGCATTGCGGTAAGCCGCCATTTTTGGGTCCTTGGCATCAAAGTCTCCGTTGATTTGAGATATTGCGAGGTTCGAATCCCCACGCACCTCTAGGTGTTGAATGCCCATGGAGACTGCTATCCGGAGACCATGCAACAAGGCCTCATATTCTGCTGCATTGTTCGAGTCTGTGTATAATATTTGGAGTACGTATTGGATTGTATCTCCGGTGGGGGATATCAGGACGATGCCTGCCCCCAGACCAGCCAGCATCTTTGAACCGTCAAAGTGCATGATCCAATTGGAGTATGCGCCATACTCTTTAGGGAGTTCGGCTTCCGTCCATTCGGCGACGAAATCGGCCAGTACTTGCGACTTAATGGCTCGCCGTGGTTTATATGTTATGTCGAACGGGAGGAGCTCGATAGCCCATTTAGCAATCCAGCCCATGGCATCGCGGTTATTTATTATGTCGTTGAGTGGTACTTCTGAGGCCACCGTAATTGAACACTCTTGAAAGTAGTGTCGTAATTTCTGGGATGCCATGAATACCGTGTATGCTATCTTTTGATAATGTGGGTACCGTGATTTGCATGGAGTGAGGATGGTGGATACATAGTATACCGGCTTTTGAAGTGGGAATTTAGGTCCGTCTGTCTCTCGTTCGACGACGAGCACTGCGCTTACAACTTGGTGAGTTGCCGCTATATATAACAGCATTGGTTCGCCGACATTTGGCGCGGCCAAGATTGGGTTGGTGGCCAGGATGGCTTTTATTTCTTCCAATCCGGCCGTGGCCGCATCCGTCCACTCGAAGTGTTTGGTGCGCCAAAGAAGGCGATAAAGGGGTAGCGCCTTTTCTCCTAATCGGGAGATAAAGCGGCTTAAGGCCGCCACGCATCCAGTTAATTTCTGGATTTGCTTGAGGTCTGTTGGGATAGCCAACTGTGAAAGAGCTCGGATTTTAGCCGGATTTGCTTCAATTCCTCTACTGGAGACGATGAAGCCCAGGAGCTTTCCAGCGGGCACGCCGAAAACGCATTTTTCCGGATTGAGCTTGATGTCGTATGTTCGGAGATTGTCGAACGTGAGCCTCAAGTCGTCTATTAAGGATTCAACGTGTCTGGTTTTAATGACCACATCGTCTACATATGCCTCCACTGTTTTGTCGATCTGTGTTTCCAGGCATGTCTGAATCATGCGTTGATAGGTTGCACGGGCATTCTTAAGCCCGAAAGGCATGGTATTAAAACAGAAGGGGCCGTATGGGGTGATAAATGCCATTGCGGCTTGATCGGACTCCGTCATCTTGATTTGATGGTATCCGGAGTATGCGTCGAGGAAACACAATGAGTCGTGTCCTGCAGTAGCGTAATTTGATCGATGCGGGGGAGGGGGAAGGGATCCTTGGGGCAAGCCTTGTTGAGGTCCTTGAAATCGACACATAGGCGCCAGGATTTATCCTTCTTTGGTACCATCACCAGGTTTGCTAGCCAGTCCGGATGTTTTATTTCTCTAATGAATCCGGCCTCAAGTAACTTGGCTAGGCCCTCTCCCATGGCTTGTCGCTTAGGTTTAGAGAAATGCCGAAGAGTCTGCTTGACCGGCTTGAACCCCTTTAGAATGTTAAGGCTATGCTCGGCCAGCCTGCGTGGGATTCCTGGCATGTCTGAAGGATGCCAGGCGAATATGTCCCAATTCTCGCGCAAGAACTCCCGTAGTGCGGCATCTACTTTGGGGTTTAACTGTGCCCCGATGGATGCTGTTTTTGTAGGGTCCGTTGGGTGGACTTGGAATTTGACTATTTCATCCGCTGGTTTAAAAGAGGTGGACTTGCATCTTTTGTCAAGTATCACGTCGTCCCTATCCACTGTGGAGCGCAGCGCAGTTAATTCCTCGGCCGCGAGGGCTTCGGATAACGCCTCGAGGGCCAGTGCGGCTGTTTTATTTTCGGCGCGGAGTGCTATGTCCGGATCACTAGTTAGAGTGATGATTCCATTGGGCCCGGGCATTTTGAGCTTCATGTACCCGTAATGGGGTATAGTTGGAAGATCGTGAATGCCTCCCGCCCTAGAAGGGCGTGGTATCCGCTATTGAACGGGGCCACTTGGAATGTGATTCTTTGGACCTATAATTCTCTGGCGTGCCGAATACCACATCTACTGTGATTTTCCCAGCACATCGTGCCTCCCGACTAGGGATGATTCCTCTGAAGGTCGTGCTCCTTTGCTCAATGCGGCTTCTGTCTATTTCCATTTTTCGAAGAGTCTCCTCATAGATGAGGTTTAATCCGCTGCCGCCGTCCATGAGCACTTTAGTAAGCCGGAAGTCGTCCACAATTGGACTAAGGACCAAGGCGGCTAGTGCTCGGGCTGTTCGGAATTTAGGTTCGTCACTGGCATTGAAGGTGATAGCCGTATCGCTCCATGGATTTATTGCTGCCACATGGCAGACTTCGGCAAGGCTGCGGAGTGCTCGCTTACGCCTATTATTTGAGGCGAAGGTCTCGAAGACTGTCAATACTGTATTGTTGTTCTCCACGGGATGGTGCTCTGCGGTATTGTTGATGAGGAGATCCTCACAGCTCTTGGCCACCCGCCGGAGTACCAAACATGCTCTAAGGCTGTGTGTTGGCATGGTATCTGCTGTACTGTGAATTTTGCATGGCCCATTAAGCCATCCCTCCAATATGGTTCCACGCCCTATAGTGGGTTTTTGCCTCTTTGTAATTGGGTCGGGCGACTTACAAGAGTGCACCCTTTTAGTTCGGACTGGGGGTTTTGTCAGAGCCGGAGGATCCCAAAATTTTGTTTGGGTTTTCCACGCGCTTTCCATCGCACAGTACTTCCGTACTATGGCCGCCAAGTCAGCGAAGTGTGCTATGTCACGGCGACTTATGGCATTCAGGATTCCCTTGTCCGTGCAATTATTGCAAAAGAATGAAATTGCGTCTTCCTCGCGACAGTCCTTGACCTTGTTCATTACAAGGAGGAATCTGGCCCAATAGTGGTGTACTGTCTCCTGGGGCTCTTGTCTAATGTGGGAAAGATCGCTTATATCTGGGTGGGTGGGTGGATTTAAGTCCGAACCTTGACCCGATCTGAGACCCAGGGGCGGAGGAGTTTCCGATCTTGGAAGTTCGGGCTCCGGGATGTTGCCCAATAGGTCTGGCCCGCTGCCTGATTCTAGGTTCAAGGTTTGGGCCATGTCCTCCCATAGACGGGTATCCGGCTCGGAGAGCTCGGGAATCCGGACATAGTTTTTCCTCAAGATAGAGGAAGAATCGCCGCATTGCTCCTCCACCACCGCTATCTGATGGGTGACCGGCGAGGAGTTGATCTCCCTTTGGTCGGGTTTAAGCCCGATCTGATCATAGTCCGTAGCGACTCCCAAGGGGATGATGCGATCCAAGAGCTCGTTCAAGGAAGAGAGCTCTATTGGATCCAACTGCTCGGCGAGTTCCGAGCCAACGTGGAGGCTGTTTTCGATGACCTGAGAAGTCATCATCGGCGCAGCAGCCGAACAGGCGGTCATGACGAAACCGCCTAGTCGAAGAGTTTGGCCTGCAGCCAGGGCTCCCCCAGAGGTCATGTTGTCCTTGACAACGAGGCGAGCCATCCAGCCTTATGATGACGGCACAGTGGAACTCTCAATGAAAGCACCAATGTCGGTGTCAAAACCGACGGATCTCGGGTAGGGGGTCCCGAACTGTGCATCTAAGGCGGATGGTAACAGGAGGCAGGGGACATGATGTTTACCCAGGTTCGGGCCTCTCGATGGAGGTAATACCCTACTTCCTGCTTGATTGATCTTGATGATATGAGTATTACAAGAGTTGATCTACCACGAGATCGTAGAGGCTAAACCCTAGAAGCTAGCCTATGGTATGATTGTTGTTGTCCTACGGACTAAACCCTCCAGTTTATATAGACACCAGAGGGGGCTAGGGTTACACAGAGTCGGTTACAAGGGAGGAGATCTACATATCCGTATATCCAAGCTTGCCTTCCACGCCAAGGAGAGTCCCATCCGGACACGGGACGAAGTCTTGAGTCTTGTATCTTCATAGTCCAACAGTCCGGCTAAAGTATATAGTCCGGCTGTACGAGGACCCCCTAATCCAGGACTCCCTCAAGGGCCACTGGAACTGCCGCAGCTCACGGGTAAAGGCCGGACAACCCACCTCGTAGGGTAGGTCGCCGGAACCCCCCACTGCTGGGTGGTCCATAGTGGGCCCCGCACGCCAATCTGACTGATAACACGCTTCCCGGCCCCGCTTGATGGTGGTCCGAGCATCCTTCTGGGCTCGCTCCCGAAGAACTTGACGTTGGTCACGGCAGGCTCGTGGGTCGGACGACGCTGTGGAAACATCGTCACAGGCGTTGGTCCGACGAGCCGGCGGCTTCTGTTGTTGGCGTGGGGGAGGAGAGTGCACCGTGGTTGCAGCACCTCCGGTCCTCCCACCATCAGCGTGTGCCTGTTCTACGGAGTGCCGGCACGAGGGTCCCGCTGGTCGCGGTTCATCTTTGTTGGCGAAGCTGATGAGGCTCCAAATGGTGGCTCTCCACTTATCGAGCTTCTCCGCAATAGGAGGGAAGTCGAGGAGCAGCTGCACGCGCGCCAACGCTTCTGCTGGCGTGGGAGGTGGCGAAAGCTGCGTGGACCGTGATGCGCTTCGATTTCTAACCATGTTAGAAGGAGCTCTATCACGGTCTCGCGGTCGCGCGCCGCTCCCGCCTGCATCCAAGCGTGCACGCCGGCCCGATGCGTCCTGAGAATGACGCAAAGGGATCTTCCAGCGGCAGTGCCCAGGAGCACCGTCATCGCGGTGTTGCTCATCGCGCACGTCCTGGGAAGGTCCCGGCGCAGGCACCGGCTGGGGCATCATAGAGGCTGCCGCGCCGCCCGTGGGAAGCTCGGCCACGCCTCCGGACCCAGCGGCGCGTGGCTCGTCGTCAAGGGCCCGAACGACGCCGCTTGCCTGGCTCCGATTGCCAGAGTGTCGTGGATGCTCGCGTGCCTTGCCTCCGGCACCACCCGCGGCCACCCCATCGCCTGCGCTGGTGCGGACGGGCCGGCTCCGGACGACCCGATCGCTATGATCCCCTTCTTCTTGGGGGACATGGCGATGATGAAGTTGGTGGGTTGGCTTCAAAAACCGGATTTTCACAGCTTGCGCCCCCCTACCTGGCGCGCCAAAGATGTCGGGGTTCAAGAACGACACCTATGGGATCACAGGAAATCCCTACTACGGTTGCCGGGGCGCGGGGCTGTAAAAAGAGCGGGTTTAGAAGATCACCACGGGGGAATTTTATCCAGGTTCGGGCCGCAAGCGATGCGTAATACCCTAGTCCTGCTTTGGTGTATATTTGGTGTTCTTGAGATCTTGAACTAGCTGCGGTGCATGCCTAGCCCAAAAAGTCCGAATCCTTCCTCAGTACGCCTCGGGCCTCCTTTTATATGTCAAAGGGGCTGCCACAGCGGCACACAGGAGGTGGAAAGTGTCTACAGTGTACAAGTTTATCTCCTGACATCATAGGACAAAACACATTTAATGCGCTGCCGACGTGTCATCTTGCTTTATCGGGGACGGCAAGGAAGCTTGTCTCGTCCGTCGCCGCCTCGCCTTGCTTCGACGCGCATCCAAGCCGACGAGGCATGCAGCGCCACGCTGGCTGGGTGGCTACTGCGCTGGTGCGGTGGTAGGGTCTTCCCGAAGATCTGCATGCCACCACGCAGGTGCTTGCCTGGTTGGCCCAGAAGCTACATGTTGCCACGTAGGTGCGTGCCTAGTTGGCAGGCTGGCTGCTGCGTCGGGGCGGCCACGGGGCAGCGAAGCTTTGGTAAGTGCGGGCCTGGTTGTGGCCCCGCAGATGTCCCCGGCAAGGGTCTTGCCGGGGCCCCGGCAAGGGTCTTGCCAGGGTCTTGTGAGCGTCCCCGGCAAGGGTCTTGCCGGGGCGCCTTCGTCTTCTGGTTCTTATCTGGTCTTGCAGGCCTTCAGTCTTCACAAAGATCTGCGTGCCACCACGCAGGCGCCTCCCGAGCCTTGGTTCCAATGTCATCGATGGTGTCGGAACTCTCAGGCTCAAGGGTGGCGGTCTTGCTGGTGTTGGGTAAGTTGCCCCGGCAAGGCCCTTGCCGGGGCAGCGTAGGTCATCCCCGGCAAGGCTCTTGCCGGGGGAAACCCACCTTGCCCCTTTGCTCTTCGCGCCCCTGGTCTCAGCGCAGCTCTGGTAGTCTTGTTCCTTGCTTCCTCTGCCCCGCCAAGCGTGGCCGCAGGTGTGGCTACAACTGCCCGTGCACAAGTAAAGGGGTATAGAAGGCCCCTACTTTTGTACACCGACATCGATCTATCAATTTTGCTGCAAATTTATCTCACGTATGTTTACCTACTTGAGGCGCCGTACCCCGGAAAGGATTGACAAACCCTTTAACATGTCGGGTTGCGAGGATTTGTTATCTGTGTGCAGGGGCTGTTTACGTTGTGTTGCTTGGTTCTCCTACTGGTTCGATAACCTTGGTTTCATATCTGAGGGAAATACCTACCGCCGATGTGCTGCATCATCCCTTCCTCTTTGGGGAAATACTGACGTAGCTTCAAGCGACATCAAAATGAATTTTCTGGCGCCGTTGCCGGGGAGGATCAAGTCAAGATAGTCTCCCGGCCACACACCATTTCTGGCGCCGTTGCCGAGGAGGATCTTCAACATATACCAGGTTCCTAATCACAAATCTCATCTCCTTGCAATTTACATTATTTGCCATTTGCCTCTCATTTTCCTCTCCCCCACTTCACAAAAATATGTCGTTTTATTCGCCTCTGTTTTTCTGTTCGTCATTTTCTTGCCGGATCTGTTTTTATGTGCAATCTTGTTTGCCGTTATTATCGTTATGGATAGCTCTTCCTCTATTGCTTACACTCCCAAGAACGAGGTTCTCAACATTAAACAAAGGGGAGGAGAAAATTTAAAAGATGCTTGGTATAGGATTTGCAATGCTCATAATAGATCTATCCGTAAGCAATCTACCGTTATTCTTCTCCGTTGTTTTTATGTTGGCATCACCACTTGGTATAGATTAGTCCTTGATATGATTACCAGTGGATATTTCTTGATGTGTCCTTCTCTTGATGCTTTTAATGCTATGGGAAGTTTAGTGGGCTCACCACCTCTCATGATTAATGAAACGATTTTTACTCTTGAGCATGTTATGGAAAGATTAGATGCTATTGAAAAGAAAATGCTCACTGAAGATCATATGGAAATTATAGATAAAAAGACGCATAGTTTTTCCACCAATATTGGGTCGAAAGCGGGAGATATTTTTAAGTTGTTAAAACAAAAGGGTACCGTAATCCATGAAAGAATAGAAGAAAGCCCGTCTCGGATCGATAAATTAGAAGAAAATTTTAATAGTCTAAGCATGGCTTTCACCTCTGCTAAAACTATCGAAAAAACTCCCATAAAGATTGGCAAAGTTACCAAGAACAAGGGTGCAACTTCTAGTTGAAGTGATGAGAGATCCTTTTTTGTGTGTTCACCCGAATTTTGTTGAAGTGATGAGAGATCCTTTTTACAAGAGTGAAATCTTTGAATTTATTCCTAGGAGTGTTGTTATTGAAGAACTTTATGCTAAATCTTTGAAGGATTCTAAGTGTTTGATGGAAGAGTTGGACAAAGATGACAAAACTTAGATCCTTGCTTTATGCCTAGCTAAGGCTGTAAAACTATAGCGCTTGTTGGGAGGCAACCCAATGAATAAAATGTATTTTGCTTTTTTACTCTCTGTTCTTGACTGTTTGCACAATTATGCTACTGTTATGATTGTGTTTTTTGTGTTTTAGTTAGTGTTTGTCCCAAGTAAAGCCTTTAGGATCTTCTTGGGTGATAGTTGTTTGATCTTGCTGAAAAACAGAAACTATTGCGCTCACGAAAACAATTCTTATTTTTTACGAGAGCGTGATAAAATACCCATTCTTTTTGCAAAAGATTAATATACAAATTACTCAGGCCGTCCTAATTTTTCAGAATTTTTGGAGTTCCAGAAGTTTTCGAAATAGTCAGATTGCTACAGACTGTTCTGTTTTGACAGATTCTGTTTTCTTTGCGTTGTGTGCTTATTTTGATGGTTCTATGGTTTTCTTTGATGAGTTTTTGCCATAGAAAAGTTGTAATACAGTAGATATAATGCAAAAACAAAATATAGTAGTGATTTGCTTTCTTTTACTAACGGATCTCACGAAGGTTTTGTTGAGTTTTGTGTGATTGAAGTTTTCAAGTTTTGGGTTATCTTACGATGGATGAAGGAATAAAGGATAGAAGAGCCTAAGTTTGGGGATGCCCCGGCATCCCAAGCTATTATCCAGAGATGAGCAACCAACTAAGCTTGGGGATGCCCCCGAGTGGCATCCCCTCTTTCTTCTAACGACCATCGGTATTTTACTCGAAGATGTATTTTTATTCGTCACATAATATGTGTTTTGCTTGGAGCGTATTGTATGATATGAGTATTTGCTTGTTTTATTTTGTGTTTTAAGTCTTGATCCGTTGCTGGACACACCTATTTGAGAGAGCCAAAATTATGTCATGACTTGTTATAATTGCTCTCTATGCTTCACTTCAATTTTTATGAGCAATGGACTTGCTCTAGTGCTTCACTTATATCTTTTTTAGCACTGTGTGCTTAGTATTTTTGAACAAATGCTCTCTTGCTTCACTTAGATTTATTTGAGATTTGGTAAAGAAATTCCCTCTTGCTTCACTTAAATTAATTTGAGAGAAAGAAAGAAATTTTATGCTCATGATCTTCACTTATATTTGTTTGAGCTTATGAAAAGCAACACATGAAAATTAGTCCCAAAGTGATAGATATCCAAGAAGGATATAATAAAAACTTTCATGAAGATCATTGGACAAAATAAACTTGATTCTTAATAATAGTTTTGAGATATGATGATGTGATATGTGAGTTATGTTGATGAGTAATTATGCTTTAGTAAGAATATTGGTGTTAAGGTTTGTGATTCCCTATGCAAGTACGAAAGTCAATAGTCATGCAATGAAATTATATCCTACTTGTGGTGCATTACTCGGTGTTATTTATGCTTAATGCTTGCTTATGAGATTATTTGTTTCTTGGTTGGTCGCTTCTCAATCTTTTGCTAGCCTTCATTTTGCACTAAGTATGATCTCTACTTGTGCATCCAAAAACCTTTAAACTAGTTTTGCCACATGAGTCCACTATATCTACCAATACACGGTATTATTTTCCCATTCTAAGAAAATTTGTATGTGCCATCTCTAATTTTCAAAATAAACTTCTCTTTTGTGTGTTTGTTTCGCTCGCGGAGCGGTGAGCGGTGGCTAATATTTTCCATGCTAGATGTGTTATTCTCAAGATGAGTGTTTATTCACTTGTCATTGCACGAGAGTAAGGCAAAGGTATTAGGGATGCCCAGTCCCGAAATGAAAAATGAATTTACTTTATGTTGTGAAATAATAAATTCCTTGGAAAGTGTTGGTATGGAAGGCACCCGTGGATACAGTTAGCCATGGCTAGTGAAAGTATGGTGGAAAAAGGAATAAGCTTTAGTTTCTATTTGGGAATCGCCTATGATATATCTAGCATGGAAAGTGTTGGTAACTCTAAGTCGATTTCGTTGGTGGGATGGATACACCTCCCAAAATGTTTTTATCTCTAAGTTTTTTGCTTTGAGCTCTGGCACCTCTACAAATCCCTACTTCCCTCCATGAAGGGCCTTTCTTTTACTTTATGCAATTTTTATTTTTGAATTTGAGTCTCCATCTTCTCTTACAAAAGCACCAACTAGGAGGCAATATGATCATACTTAAGTATTGAGTGTAACTAATATGCGAGTGTGTTTCATGAATGGATAATTGGTTGAGCATGATGGGCTAGGGATAACATATTTTAGCATTCATATTTTGAAGGGCAGGGTTTGCTTGTTGATATGCTTGAGTATTTAAATTATCATGTCAAAACTAGACTATTGCTTTGAACAATATAAAAGTCCAAATGTCCATGCTATAAAGAAAAGAATATGATATGACATGTTAGGCAGCATTCCACATCAAGAATTCTGTTTTATCACTTCCCTACTCGAGGACGAGTAGGAGTTAAGCTTGGGGATGTTGATACGTCTCCAACGTATCTATAATTTTTGCTTGTTCCATGCTGTTATATTATCAATCTTGGATGTTTTATAATCATTTTATAGTTATTTTATATCATTTTTTTGGTACTAGCCTATGGACATAGTGCCAAGTGCCAGTTGCTGTTTTCCATGTTTTTTACATCGCAGAAAATCAATATTAGCCAGAGTCCAAATGCCACGAAACTTTACATAGAATTTTTATGGGCCAGAAGGAACAAAACGGGCCTTGGCTGCGCCTGGGGGGTGCCCCGAGGGAGGCACAACCCACCAGGGCGCGCCAAGAGGCCTTGGCGCGCCCTAGTGGGTTGTGCCCACCCCGGGTGCCCCCGGGACCGCCTCTTTGCTCTATAAATACCCCAATATTTCCAGAACCCTAGAGGCATCGACGAAATATTCATCCAGCCATCGCAGAGTCCAGAACCACCAGATCCAATCTAGACACCATCTCGGATGGGGATCACCACCTCCATTGGTGCCTCTCTGATGATGCGTGAGTAGTTCTTTGTAGTCCTTCGGGTCCGTAGTTAGTAGCTAGATGGCTTCACCTCTCTCTCTCTGAATTCTCAATACAATGGTCTCTTGGAGATCCATATGATGTAACACTTTTGTGGTGTGGTTTGTTGGGATCGATGAACTTTGAGTGTATGATCAGATCTATCTTTTTATATCCATGAAAGTATTTGAGTTTCTTTGATCTCTTTTATGCATGATCTCTTATAGCCTCGTATTTCTTCTCCGATATTTGGGTTTTGTTTGTCCAACAAGATCTATTTATCTTGCAATGGGAAGAAGTGCTTTGTAGTGGGTTCAATCTTACGGTGCTTGGTCCCAGTGACAGAAAGGGAACCGACACGTATGTATCGGTACTACTAAGGATAAAATGATGGGGTCTATCTCTAATAGATAGATCTTGTCTACATCATGTCATCGTTCTTATTGCATTACTCCATTTCTCCATGAACTTAATACACTAGATGCATGCTGGATAGCGGTCGATGTGTGGAGTGATAGAAGTAGATGCAGGCAGGAGTCGGTCTACTAATCTTGGACGTGATGCCTATATAATGATCATTGCCTGGATATCGTCATGAGTATTTGAAGTTCTATCAATTTCCCAATAGTAATTTGTTCACCCACCATTTGCTATTTTTCTCGATAGAAACCACTAGTGAAACTTACGGCCCCCGGGTCTCTTTCTCGTATATTTGCCTTTGCGATCTACTTTTCTGTTGCATTTACTTTTAGATCTATTAAACCAAAGTACAAAAATACCTTGCTGCAATTTATTACTATTTATTTTATTTAGCGTTCGATCTATCAATTTACTACAAATTTATCTCACGTCCGTTTGCCTACTTGAGGCATACCCCGAAAAGGATTGACAAACCCTTTAACACGTCGGGTTGCGAGGATTTGTTATCTGTGTGCAGGGGCTGTTTACGTTGTGTTGCTTGGTTCTCCTACTGGTTCGATAACCTTGGTTTCATATCTGAGGGAAATACCTAACGCCGCTGTGCTGCGTCATCCCTTCCTCTTTGGGGAAATACCGAGGTAGCTTCAAGCGACATCAGGGTCCCTCCCGGGAGTGTAGGGTTTCGGGTCCTCAAAAGCTCTTGCCGATTGACTTGGGAATCACGCTTCCGGTGAGACTCCTTCGACGTGAGCTGCGGTGCATCACCCCCGGCGTCGAGGGTACATGTGACGTGTTCATGTGCGAACACACTTTTTGGTGACTCCGCTAGGGACTGAAGATCAATCATCATCATCCATCATGTCTGGAACGACAAGATTCCCAAGCCCTCGGAAATCAACACCAATAACATAATCAAGCCCAATTTTGAGGAGTTATCGGAGGAACATCACCAAGCTTATGAGGAGTACAAGAAGGCGCGTGAAGACAATATCACTCTGGTTCCTTGCTAGGTTCAAGAAGGATCGTTAAGGCAATATCACTCCGGTTGGAGAAATCAAGTTTCCTCTTCTTCGTGATGAATAGGTTAAACCCTCTGTGAGTAATACCTTCTCTCTCGAGGTATGGGCCAAAATTGATAGTCGCATTACTGATAGCAATAATCTTTTATACCAAATTTTCTTGGAAAATAGTAATGCTCAAAAAAGTGTGCCTCAATCATCTATTGGTAATGTTGGTGTGCCTGTTATCGCACAAATCCCTAATCCAAGTTTGCCTATTTCATCAGCGCCTCCCATGCCGATGAATTTTTATCCTATCCCAACCAATCAAATTGTTGCTGCACCCATTAATCCTATCATGAGTATGCCGAGTTCAGTGGTGACGCCGAACCAAACCCTACCCACAAGTGCAAACGTTGTTAGATCATTGTCGAATTACAATTCGGCATACTTGCCACAATTCACACCTGTAGCTACTAATCCTACTCCTCCTATGCCAATGCCACAAGCTTCATCATCCACTATGGATGATGGTCTAGCTAATCTTAGAGAGGAAATGGCTAAGATGCTCCGAGAGAATTTCGGAGTTGAGTTACCAAGGAACCGGATTTACCAAAAGCCATATCCAGAATACTTTGATGCAATTCAATGCCCTCCGGGATATAAAATTCCAGATTTTTTTTACATTTAATGGAGATGGCACAAAACCCACATGGGAGCATGTTAGTCAATACTTGGCACAATTGGGTGAAGCAGGCTCACTAAATGAATTGAAAGTGTGTTTATTTCCTTTATCTTTAACCGGTACCGCATTTTCATGGTTTGCCACTTTACCACATGGTTCTATTCATTTATGGTCACAACTAGAACAAAAATTTCATGATCATTTTTATAGTGGCGATAATGAGCTTAAGTTGTCACATCTTACATCGGTTAGACAAAAGCATGATGAATCGGTCTCCGATTATGTCAAGAGATTTAGAGATACAAAAAACCGATGCTATAGTTTGGTGATAACCAAGAGAGATTTGGCTGATCTTGTTCTTAGTGGTTTGAGAACTCACATTAGAGAAAGGCTAGAAGGACATGAGTTTTTAAATATCAAACAAGTCTTACAAATAGCTTTGGCTCAAGAAAGCCGAAGCAAAGATCTTAAAGAGGTGCATAGATATAAAACTGATCGTCCTAAGATGAATATGGTTGAGTATGATAGTGACCACTCGGATGATGAGGGTGACATTTATGCTGCTGAATTTGTTTGGCCATCTAAGGCCAAACCATTTACTTGCAATGATTTAAAGCCGATTCATAAGAATCGTGATGAAGAGATGAAATTTACTTTCAACATTGCTAAGTGTGATAGAATATTTGATGCTTTATAGCGAGCGAAGATTATTAGAATATCTCATATTTTACCGCCGTTTGAAGAGCTGAAATGGCGTGCTTATTACAAATATCATAATTCTTTTTCTCATGCTACTAATGATTGTAATGTTTTTCGACGACAGATACAATCAGCCATTAATGACGGACGATTGTATTTTACTGAGATGCAAGTTGATAAGCAGCCTTTCCCAATGAACACCATGGATTTGGAGGGGAAGAAGATGTTAATTCGGCCCAGCATAGCCGAATCAGCTAATAAGAATAATATTGTCATTGGAGAGCCCAGGAAAAATAAGGAGAGCGACAAGGTCTTGGGGAGACAAGTTGTGCTTGACAAGCAACCCGATGGCAAGGATATAATAAGATCACCATCAAGAATCCTACACTCGGGGGGCAACCACAAGTGCAAGAGAACACTCATGTCAAATTTGTTAAGCCCAAAAGTCTAGAGGTTGGCAAGTGGAAGACGAATGAAGCTAAAATGCAGCGCAAGAAAATCAAGCCAACTTTTGATATGTTGTTGTCCAAGTATGACAATCAAGCAGCCGGTTCTAGCTCTATCTGGTCATCAAATTTGAAGCGCTCAAGGTCACCTCCTCGGGAAGAATTTCAGCATCATGCAAGGCCATACGGGTCAGGGGCATCGGGACCATGGATGGCACCACCCCCCTATGCGCCATACTTCAAGGGAGACTTCAATGGAGGATGGGGGCAACCCCCAATGGCCCCTTATGCTTTTCATCCGGGTTGGGCAGAACCAAGGAGGCCCGTTCATGAGAGGCTTTCTTATCCCACATGAGGCCGTTTGAACAATGGTGTCAATCGGCCAATGCAAGATAATCAAAAAAGGGTCAGCAGACAAGTGTGGCATGCCAAATCACCAAGTGCTGAAATTTCAAAGCCTAGCAAGCAAAAGGAGAGGAATACTAGTGGTGAAACTATTATGATAGGCACTGAAGAATTAATAATCAAAGAGCCGATTATTGTTGATAACCCGGCTGATTCTAATAAAGATGTGGCTGCGGTCCAGCAAGGCCCCATGGCTAATGATCATGAAGCTAGCACAAGCAAGGGCAAGTCGAAAGATCCAAAATATACTCAGCCTAAGTGGTGTCCTTCTGGTGTGACCAAGGCGCAAAAAAGGAGATTGCAACACATGAGGAGTCATGAGAAGGAGGAACAAGAAGCAGAAAAGCTAAGGGATAAATTATTCAATGAAAGTCGTCCCATGGTACCCCCAAAACAAGTGTGGAGGCCAAAGCAAAAGGAAAACATAACAGCTTCTGCATTGATCATAGCAACACCTACACCACCAACGGAGGACGATGTGGCTATTATTACATCGTCCACTTTGCCGACTATTTCCTCTTCCCTTGAAGATATTTCGGAGTCAGTGGATATGCTTGATTATGAGTCTACACCGGTTCATGAAAGTATGGATATTAATATGGTGTATTACTTACCTGCTAAATTTCGTGCTATAGATGAAGAAGGGGAAGTAGCTCAGCTAGATTTTGGTCCTAAAAATGCCATATTCGAGAAGCCAAAAGAACCGGTGACGCACTTGAAGCCATTGTTCCTTAAAGGTCATATTAATGGATCGCCGGTTGTTAGAATGCTTGTCGATGGTGGTGTCGTGGTGAATCTTGTGCCATATGCGGTCTTCAAAAAATTGGGGCTGCGTGATGAAGAGTTAATAAAGACCAACATGGTGCTTAATGGATTTGAAGGCAAAAAGAAAACTGAAGCCAAAGGTGTAATGTATGTGGAGCTTATGGTGGGAAGCAAAACTTTGGCTACCGCATTCTTTGTTGCCGAGGTGCAAGGTAACTACAATGTGATATTAGGCCGTGATTTGGTTCATGCAAACCAGTGCGTGCCATCTACTATGCACCAGTTTTTAATTCAATGGGTTGATGATGAAGTAGAAGTCATTCATGCGGATAATTCAGCTTGTGTTGCTTTGACCGATGCATCGGTGGATTGGCAACATCCCAATGCTACTTGCTTGACAGGGCGCGACTTATCAGAATTTGATTTTCTTAGCTCCACAAAAAGTGGTTTCGTGCCCGTTTCTTTAAAGCCGGTTGGCAATAATCGGCTCCAAGGTATGATGTATTTAAATGGATCCTAACTCACAGTGGTTACAAAAGCGTCTTGTAGAATATTGGTCCAATGAGAACGATATGTATGAGTCCATAGAAGAGTTAGATGATATGGATAAATTAGGACAAGGTTTTACATCGGCCGATCCATTAGAAGAGATAGATATAGGAGATGGTTCAATTCCTAGGCCGACATTTGTAAAAAAATTAAGAGCCGATCATAAGGCTAAGTTGATCGAGCTATTGAAAGAATATGTTTGTTTCTTTGCATGGGAATATCATGAGATGCCTGGTTTAAGCCGAGAGCTAGTGGAGCATCGGTTACCTATAAAGGCCGGTTTTAGACCATACAAGCAATCGGCCAGAAAGTTTAATCCAAAAATGTATGACCGGATCAAGGAAGAGATCGGTCGTTTTCTTAAAGCTAATTTTATTAGACCTTGCAGGTATGCCGAGTGGATTTCTAACATTGTACCAGTAGAGAAGAAAGGCACCGGCAAGTTGAGGGTGTGCATTGATTTCAGATATTTGAATAGAGCTACACCTAAAGATGAGTATCCTATGCCAATAGCCGATATGCTTATTAATGATGCTTCTGGACATAAGCTCATTAGCTTTCTTGATGTTAATGCTGGGTATAACCAGATTTTTATGGCCAAAGAGGACACGTCCAAAACAGCTTTTTGATGTCCCAGTTTCCTGGGTTTATTTGAGTGGACAGTGATCACCTTTGGATTAAAAAATGCCGGTGCCACGTATCAAAGGGCGATGAATTTAATTTTTCACGATTTACTTGGTGTTATACTTGAGGTTTATATTGATGATATTGTTGTCAAATCGGATGCTTTTGAATCTCATCTAGCCGATTTGCGCTTAGCTTTTGAGAGAATGAAAAATATGGACTAAAGATGAATCCTTTGAAGTGTGCCTTTAGTGTATCGGCCGGAAAGTTTTGGGGTTTCATTATTCATCAAGATAGCACAGAAATTGATCTCAAAAAGATAGAGGCTATACAAAAGGTGGGGGCTCCAACATGCAAGAGAGATATGCAAAAATTCCTTGGCAAAGTCAATTATTTGAGGAGATTCATAGCCAACTTTTCAGGGAAGGTTGATGCATTCACTCACATCCTTTGGTTAAGGAACGATGCCAATTTTACTTGGGGGGGCAAAACAGCAAGAAGCATTTGATATGATAAAAAATTATTTGTGCACTCCTCCGGTGTTGAAAGCTCCCAAACATAAAGAGCCCTTTAGGATTTATATTGCGGTGGAGGAAGGTGTTATTGGTGCTGCTTTGACTCAAGAGACCAAAGGAAAGGAGCATGTTATTACTTATTTGAGCCGACGCTTACTGGACGCCGAAGCAACGTATACATTTATTGAGAAATTATGCTTATGCTTATATTATGCTTGCACAAAATTGAGACATTATCTAGTGCCTAGTACTTGCATTATAGCTTGTCAAACCGATGTCATTAAGTACATGTTGCATAGGCGAATTCTTAGTGGTAGAATTGGCAAGTGGGCTTATACTTTAGTTGAATATGATTTGGCTTATGAATCTCTGAAATCCATGAAAGGCAAAATTGTTGCTAATTTTATTGTTGAGCATCGGATTGATGACAAGCATGATACTGATATAAACCTTGTCTCGTTAGTACCATGAAGATTATATTTTGATGGTTTAGTTTGTGGCAATGGCCAAGGTGTTGGTATTGTTTATATATCTCCTCACGGTGCTGTTTTTGAAGCCTCATGCCGCTTAGAATATTTTTGCACAAATAATCAAGCCAAATATGAAGCATTGTTATTCGGCTTAGAGATGTTGCTTGCCATAGGTGCTACAAATATTGAGGCTTTTGGTGATTCGTTATTAGTGGTGCAGCAAATATCAAAAGTCTTTTAATGTTTTGACGAATCGCTTAATGTTTATCGTGATAAATGTCTAGATATAATTTCTACTTTGGACTATTTTATGATTGCTCATATATCTAGACATGACAATTGGAGAGCAAATGAGTTGGCACAATAAGCATCCGACTATCATGTTGATCATGGCATGTTTCATATTTCTCAAAGGCCGATGTCTAGTCTTGCAAACATAGGGGAGGCCGAACCCGAGCCCACCGTCTCGGCCACTAATGAAATATTTAATGCAGGAGAAAATCAAGACTGGAGGAAACCTATTATTGATTATTTGTGTGATCCTAGTAAGAGGGTGGACATGACTGTTCGGCGTATGGCTTTCAAATACACAATGCGAGATGATGGTCTCTATCACCGAACGGTTGATGATGTTCTTTTAAGGTGCTTGGACAAGGACCAAGCGAGAGTTGCTATGGGAGAAGTCCATGAAGGTATTTGTGGCACTCATCAGTCGGCTCCCAAGATTATTACGACGTGGTGGGTTTTATTGGCCGACAATGGTTAATGCTTGCTTCCGGTATTATAAAGGATGTGAAGCTTGTCAAAAGTTTGGTGATATTCAGTTGGCTCGCGCTGCTATGTTACATCCTATTATCAAGTCGTGGCCTTTTAGAGGTTGGGGATTAGACTTTATTGGAGAGATTCATCCTTCTTCTTCAAAGGGGCATCGGTTCGTGTTGGTGGCGACTGATTATTTCACTAAATGGTCTGAAGCAATACCACTCAAATATATGACGCATACAGAGGTAATTCAATTCATAACTGAGCGCATTATTCATAGATTCGGTATTCCTCAAACATTAACTATGGACCAAGGTTCATCCTTTATGTCACATCAAGTTAGAGAATTTGTCGAATCATATAAGATAAAGTTGCTCAATTCCTCTCCATATTATGCCCAAGCCAATGGACAAGCTGAGTCTAGCAATAAAATATTAATCAAGCTCATCAAGAAGAAGATTGAGGATAATCCAAGGAGATGGCATGAGCTACTGTCCGAAGCTTTGTGGGAACATAGAATCTCAAGGCATGGTGCTACAAAGCTAACTCCCTATGAGCTCGTATATGGTCAAGAGGTCGTTTTACCAGTGGAAGTGAATTTGAATGCTTTGAGAATAGCCAAACAAAATGATTTATCGGCGGTGGACTTTTATAACTTGATGATGGACAATATTGATGAAGTCGCCGATAAACATTTAGCTGCTTTGGAGGCCATAGAGAGGGATAAGTTGAGGGTGGCAAGATCTTACAATAAGAAGGTCAAGTTGAAGACTTTTCAAGTTGGCGATCTCGTGTGGAAGGTGATTCTACCAATTGGTTCGAAAGACAGAAAATTCGGGAAGTGGTCTCCAAGTTGGGAAGGTCCTTTTAGGATTACAAGAGTAATTCTTGGAAACTCGTATTTGGTGGAATCCATACAAGGGGCATTGTTACCTCAAGCTCTCAATGGAAAATATTTAAAGAAGTACCACCCAAGTGTGTGGCAAGAAGCCTAGATAGCCAATGGCCGATAAATAACTATCGCCCTTAGCATAAACATGGCCGATATATACTTATCATCCTCAGAACATATAAATGGCCGATGGAGTGCTGACATCGTCCTTAGAACAAACTTGGTACAAGTTATTTTTCGGCACGCTAGCTATGCCGAAAAACAGGGGGCATGTGTTGACGCTCAAAAGTGGCACAGTCATAAAATTAGTTTAGGCTATATAAAGACTAATTCAAACATAGGATTGGAGGTCACTCCGAATGGCTCTCTCTAAGAATATCGAGATAGATATGAAGATGGTCTAAAACGGAGCTCGGATGCAATAGTTATGACAAGTTCGGAGATGCTCATGTTGACACCAGATTAAAGAACGAAATGAAACTCAGTTACGATTGCCTCTAATGGAAAACGTTTCAACACTAAAGTTGTGCGTCTCGTCAAAACGGTTGATTTTGATATAAAAATCGTCTTAATCCGAGGTTGTATGCAACCTGTGGAGGCAAAAGAAGGTCAGAAATGAAAGCTGCAGAGTCATTTCGGACCGACCGAGTTGATTTGATTGGTGAGACCGAGTTGGTCCGAAAAATTACCAGAGAGTTGTCAATGTTCACTCGGTGGGACCGAAGCAAACCAATAGGTGAGACCGAGTTGATCCGAGAAATTACAGAAGGATACAGAGAGTTGGCAACGTTCACTCAGTGGGACCGAAACAAACCAATCGGTGAGACCGAGTTGATCCGGGAAATTACCAAAGATTCTTGTCCGAGTTAGGTTAGGGTTTTTGATGTTCTGGACGGAATTTTTAGTCCTTTTCTTGTACGGGAAGTCCAGCCACCTCATAAATAGATGAGAGGTGACGGTCGATTGAACAACACACAATCGCAAACGCATGTACAACTTTTTCATCTACGATTTGTCTCTCCCTCGTTCTTGCTCCCTCATTCTTCGTCGTTCTTCGTGTTGGAGAGATGCGAATACCAAGGCTCTAGGGGTGGCTTGACCGACCTAGGGCAGCCCATAGCGGTCGCACTCCCCGACGGGGTCCCTCCCGGGAGTGTAGGGTTTCGGGTCCTCAAAAGTTCTCGCCGGTCGACATGCGGATCGCGCTTCCGGTGAGACTCCTTCGACGTGAGCTGCGGTGCATCACCCCCGGCGTTGAGGGTACGTGTGACGTGTTCGTGTGCAAACAGACGTATCACTACCGCCTATAGGCAGTACTACCGCTGCAGCCAGCGGTACTATAGCTTGTGGCTCTTCTCCCCTCCTTCGATGCAAAAGGAGGACAACTCCAAAGAAACGGGAGTGGTTGATGGGTGCTATATGAGTGTGTACGTGTTGATTCCACCCAAACCTTTCCTACGCGAACCCCCTCTTGACAGTACGGTTTTCCCTACGAATCAAGTCCACCAGAAAAGAACAGCGAGAAAGAAAACTGTCTTCTGTTAAAACTCCGAGGGGCACGAATTGTCTTGTGCCATATGCTTGATAGGCTGAAAGAGCTCAATGCATATGATTAGTCCCTAAACATGTTCTCATCAATCACCAAAACCACTTAAGGAGAAATATTCCCTAACATGTCTATTTCTTCTACTTTAGTTGAATCGAATTTGACTACGGCTGGTCCTTGAAGAGGTTAAAACAACAAACTTGATGAAACATCGTTGTGGTTTTTGCGTAGGTAAGAACGGTTCTTGCTAGAAGCCCGTAGCAGGCACGTAAAACTTGCAACAACAAAGTAGAGGACATCTAACTTGTTTTTGCAGGGCATGTTGTGATGTGATATGGTCAAGATATGATGTGATATATGTTGATGTATCAGATGATCATGTTTTGTAATATTGAAAACCGGCAGGAGCCTTAGGGTTGTCTCTTTATTGTATGAAGTGCAAGAACCATGTAATTGCTTTACTTTATCACTATGCGTCAGCGATAGTTGTAGAAGCAATAGTTGGCATGACGACCTCCACCCAACGATGCTAAGATGGAGATCAAGGTGTCAAGCTGGTGACGATGGAGATCATGACGATGGAGATCACCCGGACCGACATTACATGACCGCGTTCATGAGACTGGTTCTACCGACGTGCTTCGCACACAGGCGGCTAGCGGGTGTCTGTTTCTCCAACTTTAGTTGAACCGAGTTTGACTGCGCACGGTCCTTGCTGAAGGTTAAAACAGCACACTTGACGAAAAATCATTGTGGTTTTGATGCATAGGTAAGAACGGTTCTTGCTAGAAGCCCGTAGCAGCCACATAAAACTTGCAACAACAAAGTAGAGGACGTGTAACTTATTTTTGCAGGGCATGTTGTGATGTGATATGGTCAAGACGTGATGAGATATAAATTGTTGTATGAGATGATCATGTTTTGTAACCGTTATCGGCAACTGGCAGGAGCCTTATGGTTATCACTAAGCGGTAGCGATAGTCGTAGAAGCAATAGTTGGCCAGACGACAACGATGCTACGATGGAGATCAAGGTGTCAAGCCGGTGACGATGGTGATCATGACGGTGCTTTGGAGATGGAGATCAAAAGCACAAGATGATGGCCATATCATGTCACATATTTTGATTGCATGTGATGTTTATCTTTTATGCATCTTATTTTGCTTAGAACGGTGGTAGCATTATAAGATGATCCCTTCACTCAATTTCAAGGTAAAAGTGTTCTCCCTGAGAATGCACCATTGCTACAGTTCGTCTTTTCGAGACACCAAGTGATGATCGGGTGTGATAGACTCTACGTTCACATACAACGGGTGTAAGACAGTTTTACACATGCAGGATACTTGGGTTAAACTTGACGAGCCTAGCATGTACAGAGATGGTCTCGGAACACTAGAGACCGAAAGGTCGAACGTGAGTCATATAGTCGATATGGTCAACATAGAGATGTTCACCAATAATGACTACCCCATCTCACGTGATGATCAGACACGGGTTAGTTGATTTGGATCACGTATCACTTAGATGACTTAAGGGATGTCTATTTAAGTGGGAGTTCTTAAGTAATTTGATTAATTGAACTTAATTTATCATGAACTTAGTCTTATAGTTTTGCAATCTATGTTGTAGATCAATGGCCCGAGCTACCGTTCCCCCGAATTTTAATGCGTTCCTAGAGAAAGCTAAGTTGAAAGATGATGGTAGCAACTACACGGACTGGGTCCGTAACTTGAGGATTATCCTCATTGCTGCATAGAAGAATTATGTCCTTGATGCACCGCTAGGTGAGAGGCCTGCTGCAGGAGCTGAAGCTGATGTTATGAACGTCTGGCAAGCTCGATCTGATGATACTCGATAGTTCACTGTGCCATGCTTTACGGGGACTTCAAAGACGTTTTGAACGTCAAGGAGCATATGACATGTTCCAAGAGTTGAAGTTAAAATTTCTAGCAAATTCCCGGGTTGAGAGATATGAAGTCGCCAACAAGTTCTATAGCTGCAAGATGGAGGAGAACGGTTCTGTTAGTGAACAAATACTCAAAATGTCTGGGTATTATAATCAGTTGAATCAGCTGGGAGTTGATCTTCCAGTTGATTGTGTTATTGACAGAGTTCTTCAATCACTGCCACCAAGCTACAAAGGCTTCGTGATGAACTATAATATGCATGTGATGAACAAAACAATTGCTGAGGTTGAGGAGGTAGAAATAAAAGAGGAGCATCAAGTGTTGATGGTTAACAAGACCAGTAGTTTCAAGATAAAGGGCAAGGGAAAGAAAGGGAACTTCAAGAAGAATGGCAAGCAAGTTGCCACTTCCAAGAAGAAGCCCAAAGCTGGACCCAAGCCTGAAACTGAGTGCTTCTACTGCAAAGGACTAGTCACTGGAAGCGGAATTTGCCTCAAATACTTGGCGGATAAGAAGGATGGCAAAGTGAACAAAGGTATATTTGATATAAATTTTATTAATGTGTACCTTACTAATGCTCGTAGTAGCGCCTGGGTATTTGATACTGGTTCGGTTGCTCATACTTTTAACTCGAAACATGAGCTACGGATTAAACGAAGATTGGCTAAGGACGAGGTGACGATGCGCGTCGGGAATGGTTCCAAGGTCAATGTGATCACCGTCGGCACGCTACCTCTACATTTGCCTTCGGGATTAGTCTTAGACCTGAATAATTTTTATTTGGTGCCAGCGTTGAGCATGAACATTATATCTGGATCTTGTTTAGTGCGAGACGGTTATTCATTTAAATCAGAGAATAATGGATCTTCTATTTATATGAGTAATATCTTTTATGGTCATGCACCCTTGAAGAATGGTCTATTCTTGTTGAATCTCGATTGTAGTGATACACATATTCATAATATTGATGCCAAAAGATGCAAAGTCGATACTGATAGTGCATATATTTGTGGCACTTCCGTTTAGGTCATATTGGTGTAAAGTGCATGAAGAAACTCCATGCAGATGGACTTTTGGAATCACTTGATTATGAATCATTTGATACTTGCGAACCATGCCTCATGGGCAAGATGACTAAAACTCTGTTCTCCGGAACAATGGAGCGAGCTAATGACTTATTGGAAATAATACATACCGATGTATGCGGTCCGATGGGTGTTGAGGCATGCGGCGGGTATCATTATTTTCTGACCATTACCAATGATTTGAGTAGGTATGGGTATATCTACTTAATGAAACACAAGTCTAAAACATTTGGAAAGTTCAAAGAATTTCAGAGTGAAGTGGAGAATCATCGGAACAAGAAAATAAAGTTTCTACAATCTGATCGCGAAGGCGAATATTTGAGTTATGAGTTTGGCCTTCGTTTAAATCAATGTGGAATTGTTTCACAACTCACGCCACCTGGAACACCACAGCGTAATGCTGTGTCCGAACGTCGTAACCACACTTTATTAGATATGGTGCGATCTATGATGTCTCTTACCGACTTACCACTATCGTCTTGGGGTTATGCATTAGAGACAGCCGCATTCACGTTAAATAGGGCATCGTCTAAATCCATTGAGACGACACCGTATGAACTGTGGTTTGGCAAAAAACCTAAGCTGTTGTTTCTTAAATTTTGGGGTTGCGACACTTATGTCAAAAGGCTTCAACCTGATAAGCTCGAACCCAAATCGGAGAAGTGCGTCTTCATAGATACCCTAAGGAAACAATTGGGAACACCTTCTACCACAGATCTGAAGGCAAGATATTTGTTGCCAAGAATGGAACATTTCTAGAGAAGGAGTTTCTCTCGAAAGAAGTGAGTGAGAGGAAAGTAGAACTTGATGAGGTAATTGTACCTTCTCTCGAATTGGAAAGTAGCACATCACAGAAAACCGTTCCAGTGATGCCTACACCTACTAGAGAGGAAGCAAATGATAATGATCATGAAACTTCAGATCAAGTTGCTACTGAACTTCGTAGGTTAACCAGAGCACGATCCACACCAGAGTGGTATGGTAATACTATTCTAGAAGTCATGTTACTAGACCAAGGCGAACCTACGAACTATGAAGAAGCTATGATGAGCCTAGATTCCGATAAATGGTTTGAGGCCATGAAATCTGAGAAAGGATCCATGTATGAGAACAAAGTGTGGACTTTGGTGGACTTGCCCAATGATCGGCAAGCCATTGAGAATAAATGGATCTTCAAGAAGAAGACAAACGCTGGTGGTAATATCACCATCCACAAAGCTCGACTTGCTGCGAAAGGTTTTTGACAAGTTCAAGGAGTTGACTACGATGAGTCCTTATCACCCGTAGCGATGCTTAAGTCAGTCTGAATCATGTTAGCAATTGCCGCATTTTATAATTATGAGATCTGGCAAATGGACGTCAAAACCGCATTCCTTAATGGATTTCTTAAAGAAGAGTTGTATATGATGCAACCATAAGGTTTTGCCGATCCTAAAGGTGCTAACAGAGTGTGCAAGCTCCAGCAATCCATCTATGGACTGGTGCAAGCATCTCGGAGTTGGAATATATGCTTTGATGAGGTGATTGAGGGAGTCCTGGATTAAGGGGTCCTTGGGTGTCCGGGCTATGTGATATGGGCCGGACTGATGGGCCGTAAAGATACAAGGCAGAAGGCCTTCCCCCGTGCCCGGATGGGACTCTCCTTTGTGGATGGCACAATAGGCGCTTGGATGGATAGTTTCCTTCTTCTGTAAACCGACTATGTACAACCCTAGGCCTCTCGGGTATCCATATAAACCGGAGGGGTTTAGTCCGTAGGGACCATCATATACATACAGGCTAGACATCTAGGGTTTAGCCATTACGATCTCGAGGTAGATCAACTCTTGTAACCCCTATACTCATCAAAGTCAATCAAGCAGGAAGTAGGGTTTTATCTCCATCAAGAGGGCCCGAACCTGGGTAAACATTGTGTCCCCTTTGTCTCCTGTTACCCTCGATCCTCAGACGCACAGTTCGGGAGCCCCTACCCGAGATCGGCAGGTTTTGACAGCGACACTGGTGCTTTCATTGAGAGTTCCACTGTGTCGTCAGTTGAAGGTTGATGGCTCGTTTGATCATCAACAGCGATGCTATTTCTGGGGAGACTTTCTTCCCCGGTCAACTTTTTGTGTTCGGTGGCTTCGCTCCACGTGCCAATTCGATTGGCCACCTTGAACAGATCGACAACTACGGCCCCTAGTCATCAGATCAGGTTTGGGAGCCTAAATTATCTCGCTGATATCCGAGGAGACTTTATCTTCGAAGGGTTTGCGGCCTCAACCACCGCTCCTCATCCCCAAGAAGGAAACCCATGGGATCCATCATCAGGCACCGTTCAAGAAATAACTATCGTCCCTATTCTGGCCTTAGATCCGGAGCAGACCGCCCTGTCCGAAGATGGGAGTTTGGAGCCCACCGGACTCTCTGCTATTATGAAGCTCACTACCGGAGACCATAGAGGCGACTGTGTTACTGGCAAGCCTGGAGTCAAACAGGGTTCCCCCGATTATCGGAGAGTCGAACTCTCCCCTAGACGCTAGCTCTGAACTTTTGGGGTCTGCGCCAAGTGAGCATGGCCAGGAGGCTCTTGCCCTGCCTAGCTCCGTGAACTCTCGTTTCCCCGTCCAATCTTCGCTCTTAAATGAGGCTCTGGACTTAATGTGATCTCTCGCCATTACAAAGGAATCACCTCCGAACTACACCCGGCCCGGATTAGGGGCTGAGAGTAGGGAATTTTACGTCCCACCCACCAGCCACTTCATAGCCACTGTCAAAGACCTAACCGACATGCTGGATTACGCCTCCGAAGACATCGACGACATGGACGACGGTGCCGGAGACAAACAAAGCCAAGACCAGCCGTTTACCGGGCGTTGGACGACCACCTCCACATACGATGTGTATATGGTGGATACACCCAAATAGGACGACGATGAAGGCAGGAAAGATCCGGTTGAGGACAAGCCTGCTGAGGCACCACTGAAATGTCGACGTCAGCGACGCCATTCAAAATCGCGTTGCGAAAAGGAAAGCAATACCTGCACCGGAGGTAATAACACTCCGGCCAATGCTGAAGATCCCGAAGACATCGTCGAGCCCACATCCGAACAGGATGATTGGGAGGAGGGGCAAGTTAACCCCGACGATCCGGTCGGGAATGAGGACTCGGAGGATAGTAACTATCTACCGATCTCCAAGGATGATGTAAGCTTCGGCGACGAAGACTTCATCATGCCAGAGGAACCCCTCAACCAAGAGTGCTTTAAGCGCCAGCTTATCGCAACTGTGAGAAGCCTAAGAAGAAACAATAGCAACTCCAAGCCGAACAGGATACACTCAATGATAGATGGACCCAGGTCCTAGCTGCTGAAGAATATGGCCTTCAACTCCCAACAAAGAGCTATCCAAAGCGGCGGCTACTGCCACAATTCGATGATGAGGCCCTTGAGCCAATACCGTCACGATATAATCATGTTGATGAACCAGACCGACCACCACGTGGGCGAGATAAAGCGGCTACCTATGCCGAACACTAGCCCGGCACCACCTCGCCGTCGAGGCAAAGAGGCAACGGCTCCGGGCTACACCTACGACGTACGCCAAGACCTGGACAATAGAGCCGGTCAGGCAAGATCAATCTATGGATCAAGGGGGCGTGCTCCAACGCGAGACGACGACCATCAAGCCTAGTGCGACAGGCATAACCTCACCCGGGCCGAAAACCGAACACGGATGTCATCCGAACTCCGTCGTGACGTTGCCCGATACAGAGGCTCCGCACACCCCTTATGCTTTACCGATGAGGTAATGCAACACCAGTTCCCAGAAGGGTTTAAACTCGTAAACATCAAAGCATACGATGGAACTATAGACCCCGCGGTATGGATTGAAGTTTTTCTTCTCCATATCCACATGGCTCGTGGCAACGATCTCCACGCCATTAAATACCTCCCCCTCAAACTAAAGGGACCAGCACGGCACTGGTTAAACGGCCTCCTAGAGAACTCTATTGGCAGCTGGGAAGATTTGGAAGATGCATTTCGAGACAACTTCCAAGGCACTTATGTCTCGCCACCGAACGCTGATGACCTTAGTCACATAGTCCAGCAACCCGGAGAGTCAGCCCACAAACTCTGGACACGGTTCTTAATTAAAAAGAACCAAATTGTCAACTGTCCGGACGCCGAAGCCCTCGCGGCCTTTATACATAGCGTTCGCGATGAATGGCTCGCCCGACACCTCGGCCAAGAAAAGTCGAAGTCTATGGCAGCCCTTACCGCACTCATGACCCGCTTTTGTGCGGGAGAAGACAGCTGGTTGGCTCGTAGAAGCAACAGTACCAGGGACTCTGGCACCTCTGAAGCCAGAGATGGCAACGATAGGCCACCACGCAACAAACACAAGCGTCGAAACAACAATGAAGATGCCGAAGACACGGCGGTCAACGCCGGATTTAGCGGTTCCAAACCCGGTCAGCGGAAGAAGCCATTCAAAGGAAATAGGGACGGGCCATCCAATTTAGATAAAATACTCGACCGGCCTTGCCAGATCCATGGTACCCCAGATAAGCCTGCAAACCACACCAACAGAAACTGTTGGGTCTTCGAATAGGCCAGTAAGTTAAATACTTAACATAAGGGGAAGGAGCCACCTAGCGAGGATGATGATGAGCCCCGCCCACCGAACACGCGGGGGGGGGGGGGCAGAAGAAATTTCCCTCCGAGGTAAAAACAGTGAATATGATCTACGCCACTCATATCCCCAAGCGGGAGCGCAAGCGCGCACTAAGGGACGTCTACACCATAGAGCCAGTCGCCCCAAAATTCAACCCGTGGTCGGCTTGTCCAATCACCTTTGATCGCAGGGACCACCCGACCAGTATCCGTCATGGAGGTTCGGCAGCCTTAGTCCTCGATCCAATCATTGACGGATTCCATCTCACGCGAGTCCTCATGGACGGTGGCAACAATCTTAACTTGATTTATCAGGACACTGTCCGCAAAATGGGTATTGATCCATCAAGAATCAAGCCTACTAAAACCACCTTTAAAGGAGTAATACCCGGCGTGAGGCCTGCTGCACAGGTTCAATAATGCTGGAAGTAGTCTTCGGTTCACCGGATAATTTCTAAAGTGAAGACTTGATCTTCGACATCGTCCCCTTCCGCAGTGGTTATCATGCACTGCTCGGACGAACCGCTTTCGCCCGTTTCAATGCAGTCCCACACTATGCTTATCTAAAGCCCAAGATGCCCGGACCACGCAGTGTAATAACAGTCAATGGAAACATGGAGCGTTCCCTCTGTACTGAGGAGCATAAAGCGACTCTCGCAGCCGAGGTACAGAGCGGCCTTATCAAGCCGAATACTTTATCGGCCATCAAGCCCCCAGACACTGCTAAGCGCATCCGCCTACTCTCCAGAACGACAGCTTGGTAAACCCAGAGCTGGACTAGCAGTTAGGCCTTCGTCAATTGCCCCACCTAACCGTGGCATATGTACCGCGTGTGCACAACTTTGTACTTGAAATACCTTGGGCAATGACGGAGGCAGACCACAGACAAGGTTCATACTGCGGCTCGACCCTATTCGGACCTTAACCTTTTTCCCTTTTCTTCTTTCTTCAGGTTCGTCAAAACCTAGTTACTTCACTATCGTACAGGGGCTCTTTGCCAGGACCCTTTTACATAAGCGATCGTCGGTTGTTCCTCTCAAAGTATCTTGCACCAAGGTGAAGGCGGCGCAGACGTGCGGCAGGGTGTCCAGGGGATAATCAAGATTACCTTCTTTCTTTTTTAGGCCCTGTATACAACTTTCGTCTGTTCACACATTCTCGGCATGTAAAATGACCTTGATGTTTATGGAATTATCTGTACTAGCACGTTTTGACGTATTCAACATATCATAATGGAAACAGTTTTTTTCACCGACCCCTTTTGGAATGGATTTATTTCATGATTTGCATTCTTCCTTTGTGTCAGATTGCCATACATACTTTGGCACGGCCTAAATACCAGGGGCTCTATCCGGCCACGCATATTTCCAAAAAAACACAAGTCCGAACACTGCTAGGGTGTACTTCGGCATCCCGGATATTGCATTATATGCATCAGCTCCGAATCATGTCTTTGGTCAATAGTTGGGTTGCCCGGCTCCTGTGATTACTACCTTACGTTACTCCTGTTCGGCTAGGGTAGTAAAGGGATAACTACTGCGATTGTGTTTCTGGTTCGTCTGGTCAAAACACCTCAGTAGAGGAAGCCGAAAACTGACTGTCATGGTACGGCGAGAGCTGGTCGGCGATTCAGCGACTTGTTATAAATCTCTTGCGATTTCTTCCGTATTGTACAAAGGATTGGCCTTTGTCCACTCACGCGTCTAAGGAATCCTAGTCTGGATAGCCGCATACGCACCAGGGGCTATTACTGCGTCCCACTATAAAACTCCTATGGCTAAGTGAGAGTGATAAAGCCGCATAGTCCGATTGCCTGGTTCGCTGCACTGACACCTCCTTTATGGACCAAGACGTTGGGTCAAGTGTGATCGTGCTCTATTCCGAACACCCCCATAGTATCTATGTGGGAGCTGAAGCCGACGACTGGTAAACTCTCAGAATTAAAAACGGCCGCACAGGAGGAAAATAATTTCAAATAAAGGCATAAATATATTACAAAACCTTGGTACACAAAATAAGGTCTGAACAACTCGGATACATTTACTCGAACATAATAGCCTTCGAGAACTGGCCCTCTACTATCCATGCACCCTCAAGGACATCGTCGAAATATCGCTCCGGCTTGCGGCGGTCCTTGCCTTCAGGTGGGCCCTCGGTCGCCACGATGGTGGCCTTCATATTCGCGCAGTGCATCTTGACACGGGCAAAGGCCATCCGCGCACCGTCTATGCACACCGAGTGCTTTACATCATTGCCTCGGTGTAGGGCGTCAGCAAGTCGCTTCACCAGGCCGAAGTACCTGCTAGGTATGGGTTCGGCTGGCCACAGCTGGACTACGATGTCCTTCATGGCTAAGCCGGACATCCTATGCAGCTCCCCCAGCTGCATCATCTGGTTGTTCAACATTGTTGGACGCTCCGGCGCCAGGTACTGTGACCAGAAGAGCTTCTCCGTTGTGTTCCCCTCTTGGGCCTGAAAAAATTGCACAGCATCGGCAGTGCTCCTTGGAAGATCCGCAAAGGCGTCTGGAGAACTCCATAGTCGAGTGAGCAAGGCATATTTCTGACTGCCAAATTTACTCTGCAAAAGAAAGGGCTTACCAGTCGCTATCTGTTCGGCCTGCCGGATCTCCTCACGGGCCGCCCGGGACTCAGTCCGCGCTTCCTTGGTCTCCTGGAGAGCCTTGGCGAGATCAACCGCTTGGGTCTTATTCTTTTCCTCCAAGGCCTCGCACTTGCCGACAGTGTCCTTGAGCTCTTGCTCAACTTCGGTCACCCTCTCCTCATATTGGCGGCGGGCGACCGGCTCGGCCTTTAAGTCCGCAGCCGCTTTATCAGCGGTCGCTTTACTCACCCTCGCCTGCTCTTTGGCTTCCACAAGGGCGCCCTTGAGGGTCTCGACCTCGGCCGAACTGCCTGCAATCATAATCATAACAAGCGACTGAGCTTAAACTCCGCATTCGCACATAACTTCAGGCGTATAAACAATTTTAAAAAAAACATACCTTGCACCTCATCGAACCGCTTGTTAATGCGGTCGATGTCATCATCGTCTAGCTTCAACTTCCGCTTGAGTTCGGAAACCTCCGCCGCCTGGGCAGTCGTCGCCAACAGAGAAGCCTGTTTATTCAATAGACAAGTACGTTACCTTCTGTGATTATCACTTGATCCTCTGTTCGACCTTTTTTCAAAAACCGAACAGACTCTCAGGGGCTACTATCTATACACAGGCATATCTTTTATGACAAGCGGCTAAGAATATTACATCGCATACCTCGAAGCCTGTTAGCAGGCTGGTGAAGGCTTCATTCAACCCGCTCTTGGAGGACTGAACCTTTTGAACTACCGCACCCATCAGGGTGTGGTGCTCCTCCACAACGGAAGCACGTCGAAGTGCTTCCACCAAAGTGTCCGGCGCCTCCGGATTAACAGAGGTTGCCGTTGGAGTCGACGCTCCCCCCTCCTTCAAAGGGGGTTGCTCGCTCGATTCCGAAGCTGTGTGGGTCTCTGGAATGGTGTTCGGATGGGGGCCGGATTGGTCATGGCCCCTGTCGTCAGTCTCCATGGGGGTTGAGTCCCCCATGTTCTCGGCAGCCGAGGTGTTACCCTCTGGCGCCGTCTTGTCGGCCTCTCTAACCTCTCCGTGGCCCGGCGAAGCTCTTTGGGACAACACCTCAGTATCATCCCTGGTGTCTGGCGGAGAGGGTCACGGAGGCATCTCGCTCTCCACCATCTCCGGTGCCAGAGAGTTCCCCTCAGATGATGATGGTTGGGGAAGGTCGCAGGCCGGACTGAAACACACAATATAATATGTTATACTACAATCATAAAAGACCGGATATATGTAAAGCATCCTCGGATACTTACGATGCGGGCAAGGGCTTCGTCCTGGGGCACCGCTCGGGGATGGCTTCGGCATCCGAATCCGAGCCGTCCGAGAGGGATATCTTCCCCCTCTTGGACGCTTCCACCTCTGGGTCTACGGAGGCCGCCCTCTTCTTCTTCCTCCCCTTAAGGGGAGAATTGCTGTCCGCCTCCTCCTCCTCTTTGTCTTCATCTCCCTCGTGGGAGGAGGGAGCTTTGGTCTCTCCGGACACAGCGTCCGAAGTACCCTTATGGCGGAGGCCACCTTTGGCCTCCTTGCTCTTCTTCTTGGCCTTCTTCTTCGGCGCCTGATACGACGTCGGGACTAGCATCCTCGTTAGCAGAGGAGTAGCTGGGTCTTTGGGTAGCGGAGCCAGACACTTGGTCCGCTCTACCTTCTTTGTCCATCCCTGAATGAGGGATAGACGGCGCAGCACACCCTTTGATTTGTGAACTAAAATTATGTTCGGAAACTAAATGCTTACCGGGGTGGCCGGATGCGCGCTGTCGAGGCCAATGTCGTCGGTCTTCTCCGACCAGGGTCTTCTCGGCCTTGAAGAGAAGCTTCCATATATCTTTGTGTGTTGTGCCAAAGAATCACTGCAGGGTTTGGGGCCCCTCCGGATTGAACTCCCACATATGGAGAGGCCGGCGCTAGCAGGGGAGGATCCGGCGGAAAAGCATCACCTGAATCATGACAGTGAGACTGGTGTTCTTGTCTATGATATTTTTGATGCGCGTTTGCAGCATCGCCACTTCGTCGGTCGACCCCCAGTCCAGACCCTTGTTTGTCCACGATTCGAGCCGCATTGGGGGTCCGGATCTAAACTCAGGAGTGGCCGCCCATGTGGCGCCCCAAGGTTCGGTGATGTAGTACCACTCCTGCTGCCATACCTTAACGGTCTCCACAAAAGCCCCTTTGGTCCAAGTAGTGTTGGGGAGCTTCCTCACCATGGCGCCGCCGCAGTCTGCATGCTGCTCGTCGACCACCTTCGGCTTCACATTGAAGACCTTGAGACATAGGTGATACGTCTCCGTCGGATCTACTTTTCCAAACACTTTTGCCCTTGTTTTGGACTCTAACTTGCATGATTCGAATGGAACTAACCCAGACTAACGCTGTTTTCAGCAGACTTTCCATGGTGTTATTTATGTGCAGACACAAAAGTTCTCGGAATGACCTGAAACTCCATGGAACGTCTATTTGGAAATGATAAAAAAATCCTTGCAAAAGATGAAGAACAGGGGGCCCACACCCTCGCCACGAGGGTGGAGGGCGCGCCCTCCCCCCTAGGGCGCGCCCCCTACCTCGTGGGCCCCCTGGAGCTCCTTCGACCTCGACTCCAACTCTATATATTTGCTTTCGGGGAGAAAAAAATCAGAGAGAAGGATTCATCGCGTTTTACGATATGGAGCCGCCGCCAAGACCTAAAACCTCTCGGGAGGGCTGATCTGGAGTCCGTTTGAGGCTCCGGAGAGGGGGATTCGTCGCCGTCGTCATCATCAACCATCCTCCATCACCAATTTCATGATGCTCACCGCTGTGCGTGAGTAATTCCATCGTAGGCTTGCTGGACGGTGATGGGTTGGATGAGATCTATCATGTAATCTGGTTAGTTTTGTTAGGGTTTGATCCCTAGTATCCACTATGTTCTGAGATTGATGTTGCTATGACTTTGCTATGCTTAATGCTTGTCGCTAGGGCCCGAGTGCCATGATTTCAAATCTGAACCTATTATGTTTTCAAGAATATATGTGAGTTCTTGATCCTATCTTGCAAGTCTATAGTCACCTACTATGTGTTATGATCCGGCAACTCCGAAGTGACAATAATCGGGACCACTCCCGGTGATGACCATAGTTTGAGGAGTTCATGTATTCACTATGTGCTAATGCTTTGTTCCGGTACTCTATTAAAAGGAGGCCTTAATATCCCTTAGTTTCCATTAGGACCCTGCTGCCACGGGAGGGTAGGACAAAAGATGTCATGCAAGTTCTTTTCCATAAGCACGTATGACTATATTCAGAATACATGCCTACATTACATTGATGAATTGGAGCTAGTTCTGTGTCGCCCTATGTTATGATTGTTACATGATGAACCGCATCCGGCATAATTCTCCATCACCGATCCAATGTCTACAAGCTTTTCACATATTGTTCTTCGCTTATTTACTTTCCCGTTGCTACTGTTACAATCACTACAAAACACCAAAAATACTACTTTTGCTACCGTTACTTTTGTTACCGTTACCACTACTATCATATTACTTTGCTACTAAATACTTTGCTGTAGATATTAAGTTATCCAGGTGTGGTTGAATTGACAACTCAACTGCTAATACTTGAGAATATTCTTTGGCTCCCCTTGTGTCGAATCAATAAATTAGGGTTGAATACTCTACCCTCAAAAACTGTTGCGATCCCCTATACTTGTGGGTTATCAATAGGCCAAAGTGTGGGGGGATGCGGAGAAGCGCCGCACACACGACGATAAATGCCGAGATGTGGAGGAAGGAATTTGGGGCTAGATCGTGGAAATCTAGCCCGTAATAGAACATGAGGCTGTGAACAAAAGGGTGAAGGGGAAACCCTAGCCCGCGAAGGAAGTGGGGGATAAATACCACCCTTTCGCCAGGCTCCGGGGTGGGATGACCTACTTCTTGGCAGGGATCCTGTGCGCGACGTCCGCAGTCAGGTACCCCACCTTTCGGAACTCTAAACGTCCTTCTCCGTCATGGAGGAGGCCACCCACTTGCCATGTGAGCCGGATCCGGACATAGCTGGAGAGGTTGGTGGCGGTGGGAAAGATCGAAGTTTGGGCGCTGGAGCTCAAGGATGGGAAAGCAGAGGAAGAAAGAAGGCGTGGGATAAAAAGAAGGGATATTTATCCACTTATATAGGTAGTAAATATCAAGCGCCTCCACCCCCCCCTCAAGCCTTAAAACTTGCCTGTTCCCAAGGGGTCGTGCGAATGGCACAGTTGGATTACCCAAACCTGTATTGATGAGAATCCCATAATAAGGGGACACGATCTCTGCTTTGACAAGACGTGTCAATGGAGGCTGCGCCTCCAAACGCGAAGCGGGAGGCCAAAAACGGTTCGAAATGATAAAGAGGCCAGACGTGGCGTTTTGCCGAAAAAAGTTGTCAGTTGACAGATCTTATTCTGATTAAGTAATTTGCCTTCATGGTTGAGGGTTGTGACTGTTATACAGAGCCGGATACAGTTGTTTTGTTCGAAAGACTTCTTTGAAGTATTCGGAGGAGGAACCCGCCTTACAATGATGAAGACAATCTGCGTGCCGAACACATCGTCATTGAAGACTGGTTCAGGGGCTACTGAGGGAATCCTGGATTAAGGGGTCCTCGGGTGTCCGGGCTATGTGATATGGGCTAGACTGATGGGTCATAAAGATACAAGGCAGAAGGCCTTCCCCCGTGTCCGGATGGGACTCTCCTTTGCGTGGATGGCACGATAGGCGCTTGGATGGATAGTTTCCTTCTTCTATAAACCGACTATGTACAACCCTAGGCCTCTCCGATATCTATATAAACCAGAGGGGTTTAGTTCGTAGAGACCATCATATACATACATGCTAGACATCTAGCATTTAGCCATCACGATCTCGAGGTAGATCAACTCTTGTAACCCCTATACGCATCAAAGTCAATCAAGCAGGAAGTAGGGTTTTACCTCCATCAACAGGGCTCGAACCTGGGTAAACACTATGTCCCCTTTGTCTCCTGTTACCCTCGATCCTCAGACGCACAGTTCGGGACCCCCTACCCGAGATCGGTCGGTTTTGACACCAACAGTGATCAAAGCATATAGTTTTATGCAGACTTATGGTGAAACCTGTATTTACAAGAAAGTGAGTGGGAGCTCTGTAGCATTTCTGATATTATATGTGGATGACAGATTGTTGAGCGGAAATGATATAGAATTTCTGGATAGAATAAAAGGATACTTGAATAAGAATTTTTCAATGAAAGACCTCGATGAAGCTGCTTATATATTGGGCATCAAGATCTATAGGGATAGATCGAGACGCTTGATAGGGCTTTATAAAGTTTTGAAGAAGTTCAAAATGGATTAGTCAAAGAAAGGGTTCTTGCCTGTGTTACAAGGTGCGAAGTTGAGTCAAACTCAAAGCCCGACCACTGCAGAAGATAGAGAGAAAATGGAAGTCATTCCCTATGCCTCAGCCATATGTTCTATCATGTATGCTATGTTGTGTACCAGACCTAATGTGTGCCTTGCCCTAAGTTTGGGAGGGAGGTACCAAAGTAATCCAGGAGTGGATCACTGGACGACGGTCAAGAACATCCTGAAGTACCTGAAAAGGACAAAGGATATGTTTCTCGTTTATAGAGGTGACGAAGAGCTCGTCGTAAATGGTTACGTCGATGCTAGCTTTGACACTGATCCGGATGACTCTAAGTCACAAACCGGATACGTATTTATATTGAATGGTGGAGCTATCAGTTGGTGCAGTTCCAAGCAGAGCGTCGTGGTGGGATCTACGTGTGAAGCGGAGTACATAGCTACTTCATAAGCAGCACATGAAGGAGTCTAGATGAAGGAGTTCATATCTGATCTAGGTGTAATACCTAGTGCATCGGGTCCAATGAAAATCTTTTGTGACAACACAGGAGCAATTGCCTTGGCGAAGGAATCTAGGTTTCACAAGAGAACCAAACACATCAAGAGACGCTGCATATCCATTCGAGAAAAGGTCAAGGATGGAGACATAGAAGTTTGCAAAATACATACGGATCTGAATGTAGCAGACCCGTTGACTAAGCCTCTTCCGTGAGCAAAACATTATCAGCACCAAGACTCCATGGGTGTTAGATTCATTACAATGTAATCCAGATTATTGACTCTAGTGCAAGTTGGAGACTAAAGGAAATATGCCCTAGAGACAATAATAAAGTTATTATTTTATATTTCCTTATTCATGATAAAGGTTTATTATTCATGCTAGAATTGTATTGATCAGAAACCTAAATACATGTGTGAATACATAAACAAATACCGTGTCCCAAGTAAGCCTCTACAGACTAACTCGTTGATCAAAGATGGTTAAGGTTTCCTAACCATGGACATGTGTTGTCATTTGATAATGGGATCACATCATTAGGAGAATGATGTGATGGACAAGACCCATCCATTAGCTTAGCATAATGATCGTTCAGTTTTATTGCTATTGCTTTCTTCATGTCAAATACACACTATTGCAGGATGCTGCTAACGCGACACTACGATCAGAGACCCTTCGATGAAACTGTGTGCGATGCATTAGTCGCAAACGGTGGTGTAAAAAACCTGTCAAAAAGGTGCAAAACGTTTGCGATGACGGATGCATCAAACACGGTTCAGATTTTTGTTGCGTGTGTGATGTAGGGCATACGGTTTAGTTCAATTAAATGTCTGTGATGAGGAGGAACAAAATAAACGGGCAGCCAAATGAAGGTGTGTGTGATATACAGCATACGGTTCACTCGGATGAACTATTTGTGATTAGGCAACACAAAAGAAACGGTCAACCAGATCAAGGTGTGTGCGATATACGGCACGCGGTTCACTCGGATGAACTGTTGCTTTGAGCCAAGAGAATAGAAACGGTTCAATATAACAAGATGTGTGTGATACGCGGCAAACATGTCTGTAATCAGAAATGTGTGCGAAGACCGATAATAACACAGACATTGCTGCTAATAAGCCATGTGTGTTGTGGGCAAACGCTTGGTGGTATACAATTGTCTGCGATTGATGAAATCATCACCGACGGGTTCCCCATTATGGTCCGTGTGCGATGTCATTGCACACAGAACAACATCATATGTACTTATAACTTATAAGGACTTGATTCCATTAACAGATTGAACATCGAATTACATATGTGGCTAGTACACACATGACCTTTGCCACACCAAAGTATGTTCCAAAATTCCTAGGAAACTCAAATAATGTATAAAAAGGCAAAACGAACCGTGAATAATTCATATTTTTAGGACGACGCTACTATAGTTGCATGTTGCCTCTGTAAAATAAATCAAGGCGGGAAGAGACAGCGTATGTCGTTTCACACACATAGGTGACAAGGTCCCTCTCGAAACCATGAGCCTTTTTGAGAGAAGCTCCGGTTTGTAAGAAGTTTGTACCAAAACTTGTCCCAAATTGGACTAATTTTTTACCACAACATGTTGGTGCTATGACATAACACCATGCCAAGTTTCATGATTTTGAGGCGAGTTTTGGATTTACAGTAATTATAAAACCAGGTTTCTCAATGTTTACTGTCGAGTTGGCACCGCCATGGATAGGCTTTTTCCTCATGGATCCCAAATGATAAATCCAAATCTGTGACTACCATGCAGCTTTTCTTCTTAAGAATTACAGCCCATTTGGTGTGCAAGCTGAAAATAAGTTTGTGGGTGCTGGTGGGCACTAAGAACTTGCGGTTTTGTAACGAACAAAGATTTCAAGGATTCCGCGAGAGTGATGTTCTTTCCCTATGTTGTGAATGCTTATAATATTTATGTCTTAATTAAAGAAATGGCAAGCCATTGGCCCAGTATGAAAGAAAATATGGGTCAAAGTTGAGTTGAAAAGGGCAACAATATCTAACTCTAGCTAACAAACAGTACAAAAGCACGAGGATTAATTGCTCATCAGGTTTAGACAAAACCCAGATTGAACAGGACAATGACATCTAACTCAACCAAAGTTTTCGGCAGTCACAATCAAATGCATCAGTCTTATCCATAAAATCAAGATCCCGACCCAGAAATTCTACTGGTCCATGATGACAAGTTGTTGTAAATAGAAGCCAAGCACGATCAGAAGCCCTTAGGTCCACCTGAAATTTCTTTTTATGCTGCTCAACACTTGCAGCCGTAAGAAATTTCTTGTTGAAAAACTTAATCCTCACGGACAATAGTACCCTCGCATTCAACATGAAGAATGTGACAAAGCTAGTGTTTGCATTGTTGGATGCATATCCTTCCAGTATTACTGTCTTCAAACGAATGTCATGAGATGTGAGAAAATCCTGGTGCTTCTTGAACCATCGATTGGTTATACCTTCTCGTCCATGTGTTAGTGCCTAAATAAAGATGAAGATTGAAAACAGTTAATGTCTAAAAAAGATTATGTTGAAAGAGTGATAGCTGAATGATTAATTATGGTACATTATATGGGCTTTCAATGTGCGTGAAATCATCACCTTTATATACAAATTCTCTAGACATGGAAATCATTGCAGCAAGCAATAATCATGTTCAGATCAAAACACCACATACTGGTATGTAAGGTCTTGACATAATCCACCACCACTGATAGGAGGGACAAGTTCTTCATTGAGCATAGAACATAATATTAGTACCAAAAGTGTACTCCAAGATGATACTTAACTTATGCGCACAAATGAAAAAAGCAGATTACAAAAGTTTACGTGAATAATATATAGTACCTCAATAGGTGTGGAGCCAAACACCACTTGAACCATCTAAAAGGATCACGAATTGCACCCAAGGTCTCCAGTTTAGGCGCAGAGACTACAGTTATTTGCGAAGGTACTATAACAGAATCAAGGAGCAACCTTTGAAGTGAAGGGGCATCTTCGATGATGAGATCATGTCCAAAAAAACAAATCCCATGCTTACAAGGTGGGCGACTTTATTTTGAGACAACGGATACGAATTTCCATTGCAAAAACAAGCAGCAAGCGCTCCAGGGCAGGGCAGCTGGAGTGGATGATGCTGTGCAGTGCAGCCTCCGATAGATCAACCACCACAAGCGCAAGTTTTTTAGCAATGGGAGTCGAAGCACTTGTACCAGATTGTCTGCTAGATGGCACCGGGTGAAGGTGGCGGTGTGGAGAGAGGAGGAAAACCACGAGATGGACATCGGTGGTGAGGGCACAAATACATCGGTTCGTGGTATGTTACATACATAGTCATGGTAGAACTCAAGCTGTTGGAGTTTATTGAATTGATGGGATGTCAGCCAGGCGGCCACCATGCAGGGTATGTCCAGCAGGTAGCATGCCGGGATACAGATGCGTTGAACAGAGCCTTGGTGGGAGGAGATGATGGCTCCAGGGAGTTCAGAATCATCATCGAGAGATAGCAGACGACAGTTGAGATTAAGAGGCGCGGTGCGCCACAGAGTGCGCCACCGAGATGCGAGGACTTGTGTGCGGCAGCCATCTTTGGTGGGGAGAAGGGAGATGATCTCCCCAAGGATGCCATCCGGGAGATCGCTGATGCGATCCGCTGGAGATTCTACTGGTTCCTCAGGTCCAGGGAGGCGCTTCTCGCCTCCCAGCCTGGTCCAAGATCTACATCTGACGGTGGAGCTGGCCGGAGATCAATTCTCAAAGATCAGGAAGAAAAAAATGGCATAACTTGTAGGACAATTGAAATCAATTCTCAAGATCAGGAAGAAAAAAGGCACAAACATATATGTAGGACATTAAAAATCAATTCTCAAGATCTGGCCATGAATCATTAGCACGCAAGCTAACCCTAGTCAGATTATTAGCAAAAATCATTTGTACAAAACAAACAATTAAGCACTAACTCTATACGGATAACATTCAAACAATCAATATACTACGTGCATCTAACGGATCTTAATTACTCTGATTTCATGGACTGAGAGAACATAACCATAGGATTTGTATTCTAGAAAACACATTATATGTTTGCCACACAAATGGGTATATAGATGACTAACCGGTTTTCCGTCGGAGTCGCAGTCGTGCCGGTGTTTCTGTTGACATCCGACTCTGGTTGGGGAGGGGGCACGATGCTACCTCTTGAGCATGCATTGGTTTTCCCTTGAAGAGGAAAGGGTGATGCAACAAAATAGCGTAAGTATTTCCCTCAGTTTTGAGAACCAAGGTATGAATCCAGTAGGAGACAACACACAAGTCACCTAGTACCTGCACAAACAATCAAGAACCTTGCAACCAACGCGATAAAGGGGTTGTCAATCCCTTCACGGCCACTCGCAAAAGTGAGATCTAATAGAGATAGTAAAGTAAATATTTTTGGTATTTTTGTTGTATAGATTGGAAAGTAAACATTGCAAAATAGTAAATGAGATGCGATATAAATAAAGGAGATGTAATATAATAAAAAAGCGACCCGGGGGCCATAGGTTTCACTAGTGGCTTCTCTCAAGATAGCATGTATTACGGTGGGTGAACAAATTACTGCCGGGTAATTGACAGAAAAGCACATAGTTATGAAGATATCTAAGGCAATGATCATGAATATAGGCATCACGTCCGTCTCAAGTAGATCGAAACGATTCTGCATCTACTACTATTACTCCGCACATCGACCACTATCCAGCATGCATCTAGAGTATTAAGTTCATAAGAACAGAGTAACCCATTAAGCAAGATGACATGATGTAGAGGGATAAACTCAAGCAATATGATATAAACCCCATCTTTTTATCCTCGATGGCATCAATACAATACGTGCCTTGCTGCCCATACTATCACTGGGAAAGGACACCACAAGATTGAACCCAAAGCTAAGCACTTCTCCCATTGCAAGAAAGATCAATCTAGTAGGCCAAACTAAACCGATAACTCGAAGAGACTTGCAAAGATATTAAATCATGCATATAACAATTCAGAGAAGAACCAAATAATATTCATAGATAATCAAGTTTATAGATCCATGCTTCATCGGATCTCGGCAAACACACTGCAAAAGAGTATTACATCGACTAGATCTCCAAGTACATCGAGGAGAACTTTGTATTGAGGATCAAAGAAAGAGAAGAAGCCATCTAGCTAATAACTATGGACCCGAAGGTCTGTGGCAAACTACTCACGCTTCATCGGAGAGGCTATGGTGTTGATGTAGAAGCCCTCCATGATCGATTCCCCCTCCGGCAGATCGCCGGAAAAGGCCACAAGATGGGATCTCACGGGTACAGAAGGTTGCGGCGGTGGAAAACTGGTTTCGTGGCTCCCCCTGATGTTTTTAGGGTATAAGAATATATATATATATATAGGCGAAAGAAGTACGTCGGTGGAGCTACGAGGGGCCCACGAGTGTGGGGGGCGCGCCTACCCCCTAGGTGGGCCCTCCTGCCTCGCGGTCGCCTCGTTGCGTCTCCGACTTCATCTCCAAGTCTTCTGGTTTGCTTTCGGTCCAAGAAAGATCATTGCGAAGGTTTCATTCCGTTTGGACTCCATTTGGTATTCCTTTTCTGCGAAACACTAAAATAGGCAAAAAAACAGAAACTGGCACTGGGCCTCCGGTTAATAGGTTAGTCCCAAAAATAATATAAAAGAGCATATTAAAGCCCATTAAACATCCAAAACAGATGATATAATAGCATGGAACAATAAAAAATGATAGATACGTTGGAGACGTATCAAGCATCCCCAAGCTTAATTCCTGCTCGTCCTCGAGTAGGTAAATGGTAAAAACAGAATTTTTGATGTGGAATGCTACCTAACATATTTATCAATGTAATTTTCTTTATTGTGGCATGAATGTTCAGATCCGAAAGATTCAAGACAAAAGTTTAATATTGACATAAAAATAATAATACTTCCAGCATACTAACAAAGTAATTATGTCTTCTCAAAATAACATGGACAAAGAAAGTTCATCCCTACAAAATCATATAGTTTGGCTATGCTCCATCTTCGTCACACAAAATGCTCAAATCATGCACAACCCCGATGACAAGCCAAGCAATTGTTTCATACTTTAGTATTCTCAAACTTTTTCAACTTTCACGCAATACATGAGCGTGAGCCATGGACATAGCACTATAGGTGGAATAGAGTGGTGGTTGTGGAGAAGACAAAAAAAGGAGGAAGATGGTCTCACATCAACTAGGCGTATCAATGGGCTATGGAGATGCCCATCAATAGATATCAATGTGAGTGAGTAGGGATTGCCATGCAACGGATGCACTAGAGCTATAAATGTATGAAAGCTCAACAAAAGAAAGTAAGTGGGTGTGCATCCAACTTGCTTGCTCACGAAGGCCTAGGGCATTTGAGGAAGCCCATCGTTGGAATATACAAGCCAAGTTCTATAATGAAAATTCCCACTAGTATATGAAAGTGAAAAATAAGAGACTCTCTATCATGAAGAGCATGGTGCTACTTTGAAGCACAAGTGTGGAAAAAGGATAGTAGCATTGTCCCTTCTCTCTTTTTCTCTCATTTTTTTGTTGGGCTTCTTTGGCCTCCCTTTTTTTATGGGCTTCTTTGGCTTCTTTTTTTATTTACTCACACGGGACAATGCACTAATAATGATGATCATCATACTTCTATTTATTTACAACTCAAGGATTACAACTCGATACTTAGAACAAAATATGACTCTTTATGCATGCCTCCGGCGGTGTACCGGGATGTGCAATGAATCAAGAGTGACATGTATGAAAGAATTATGAAGGTGGCTTTGCCACAAATACGATGTCAACTCAATGATCATGCAAGGCAATATGACAATGATGAAGCGTGTCATAATAAACGGAACGGTGGAAAGTTGCATGGCAATATATCTCGGAATGGCTATGGAAATGCCATAATAGGTAGGTATGGTGGCTGTATTGAGGAAGGTAAATGGTGGGTTTATGGTACCGGCGAAAGTTGCGCGGTACTAGAGAGGCTAGCAATGGTGGAAGGGTGAGAGTCCGTATAATCCATGGACTCAACATTAGTCATAAGAACTCACATACTTATTGCAAAAATCTACAAGTCATCAAAAACCAAGCACTATGCGCATGCTCCTAGGGGGATAGATTGGTAGGAAAAGACCATCGCTCACCCCCGACCGCCACTCATAAGGAAGACAATCAAAGAAACACCTCATGCTTCAAATTTGTTACACAACGGTTACCATACGTGCATGCTACGGGACTTGCAAACCTCAACAAAAGTATTTCTCAAATTCACAATTAATTCACTAGCATGACTCTAATATCACTATCCTCATGTCTCAAAACAATCATCAAGTATCAAACTTCTCATAGCATTCAACGCACTTTATATGAAAGTTTTTATTATACCCATCTTGGATGCCCATCATATTAGGACTAGTTTTATAGCCAAAGCAAGTTACCATGCTGTTCTAAAAGACTCTCAAAATAATATAAGTGAAGCATGAGAGATCAATAATTTCTCTATAATAAAACCACCACCGTGCTCTAAAAGATATAAGTGAAGCGCTAGAGCAAAATTGTATAGCTCAAAAGATATAAGTGAAGCACACAGAGTATTCTAATAAATTCCGATTCATGCATGTCTCTCCCAAAAGGTGTGTACAGCAAGGAGGATTGTGGTAAACTAAAAAGAAAAGACTCAAATCATACAAGACGCTCCAAGCAAAACACATATCATGTGGTGAATAAAAATATAGCCTCAAGGAAAGTTACCGATAGACGAAGACGAAAGAGGGGATGCCTTCCGGGGCATCCCCAAGCTTAGGCTTTTGGTTGTCCTTGAATTTTACCTTGCGGTACCTTGTGCATCCCCAAGCTTAGGCTCTTGCCACTCCTTATTCCATAATCCATCAAATCTTTACCCAAAAACTTGAAAACTTCACAACACAAAACTCAACAGAAAATCTCATGAGCTCCGTTAGTAAAAGAAAATAAACCACCACTTTAAGGTACTGTAATGAACTCATTATTTATTTATATTGGTGTTAAACTTACTATATTCCAACTTCTCTATGGTTCATACCCCCCGATACTACTCATAGATTCATCAAAATAAGCAAACAACACACGAAAAACAGAATCTGTCAAAAACAGAACAGTCTGTAGTAATCTGACTTAATCAAATACTTATGGAACTCCAAAAATTCTGAAATAAATTGGTGGACGTGAGGAATTTGTCTATTAATCATCTGCAAAAAGAATCAACCTAAAATCACTCTCCAGTCAAACATGGCAGCTAATCTCGTGAGCGCTAAAGTTTCTGGTTTTTACAGCAAGATCGCCCAAGTCTTCCCAAAGGTTCTACTTGGCACAAACACTAATTAAAACATAAAACCACATATAAACAGAAGCTAGATGAATTATTTATTACTAAACAGGAGCAAAAATCAAAGAACAAAAATAAAATTGGGTTGCCTCCCAACAAGCGCTATCGTTAACGCCCTAAGCTAGGCATTGAGATTTCGATAATGCTCACATGAAAGACAAGAATTGAAGCGCAAAGAGAGCATCATGAAACACGTGACAAACACATCTAAGTCTAACATACTTCCTATGCATAGGCATCTTATAGGCAAACAAATTACCATAGCAAGCAAAAACTAGCATATGCAAGGAAGTGGAAAGAAACAATAGCAATCTCAACATAACGAGAGGTAATTTTGTAACATGAAAATTTCTACAACCATATTTTCCTCTCTCATAATAATTACATGTGGGATCATAAGCAAATTCAACAAAATATCTATCACATAAAATGTTTTCAACACGATCCACATGCATGCGAAGTTGACACTCTTCTAAAATAGTGGGATTAACATTAACTAAAGTCATGACCTCTCCAAACCCACTTTTATCAAAAACTTCATAAGGTTGAACATTATCCAAATATGTGGGATCTAAAGTTGACACTCTTCCAAACCCACTTTCAGTATTATTGCAAACATTATTATCAATCTCATATTCATCATGGGGCTTAAATAAATTTTCAAGATTGTAAGAAGAATCACCCCAATCATGATCATTCCAACAAGTAGTGGACATAGCAAAACTAGCATCCCCAAGCTTAGGGTTTTGCATATTATTAGCACAACTGACATTAATAGAATTTATAATAATATCATTGCAATCATGCTTTTCATTCAAGGAGCTATCGTGAATCACTTCATAAATTTCTTCTTTGAACACTTCATCACAATTTTCAGATTCATGAATTTCAATCAAAACCTCATAAAGATAATCTAGTGCACTCAAGTCACTAGCAATTGGTTCTTCATAATTGTATCTTTTAAAAAGATTAGCAAGGGGATGAGGATCCATAACAATAGATTTTCAGCAAGCGAAGATGCAAGCAGATAGAAGGCACATGGCAACACAAGCAAACAAAAGATCTAACGAGAAAAAGGCGAACGGAAAAGAGGGGCGGATAAAACAGCAAATTTTTGTGAAGTGGGGGAGGGGAAAATGAGAGGTGAATGGCAAATAATGTAATGCGAGGAAGAAAAGTTTATGATGGGTACTTGGTATGTCTTGACTTGGCGTAGATCTCCCCGGCAACGGCGCCAGAGATCGGCAAGTTGACGGGAGATCAAATCTTGACTTGACTTGGCGTAAATCTCCCCGGCAACGGTGCCAGAAATCCTTTGCTACCTCTTGAGCATGTGCTGGTTTTCCCTTGAAGAGGAAAGGGTGATGCAGCAAAGTAGCGTACGTATTTCCCTCAGTTTTGAGAACCAAGGTATCAATCCAGTAGGGAAAATGCACAAGTCACCTAGTACCTGCACAAACAATCAAGAACCTTGCAACCAGCGCGATAAAGGGGTTGTCAATTCCTTCACAGCCACTCGCAAAAGTGAGATCTAATAGAGATAGTAAAGTAAATATTTTTGGTATTTTTGTTGTATAGATTGGAAAGGAAAGATTGCAAAATAGTAAACGAGATGGAATATAATAAGAAAGCGACCCAGGGGCCATAGGTTTCACTACTGGCTTCTCTCAAGATAGCATGTATTATGGTGGGTGAACAAATTACTGCCGAGCAATTGATAGAAAAGCGCATAGTTATAAAGATATGTAAGCCAATGATCATGAATATAGGCATCACGTACGTGTCAAGTAGATCGAAATGATTTTGCATCTACTACTATTACTCCACACATCGACCGCTATCCAGCATGCATCTAGAGTATTAAGTTCATAAGAACAGAGTAACGCATTAAGCAAGATGACATGATGTAGAGGGATAAACTCAAGTAATATGATATAAACCCCATCTTTTTATCCTCGATGGCAACAATACAATACGTGCCTTGTTGCCCCTACTGTCACTGGGAAAGGACGCCGCAAGATTGAACCCAAAGCTAAGCACTTCGCTCATTGCAAGAAAGATCAATCTAGTAGGCCAAACTAAACCGACAATTCGAAGAGACTTGCAAAGATATCAAATCATGCATATAAGAATTCAGAGAAGAACCAAATAATATTAATAGATAATCAAGTTCATAAATCCACAATTCATCAGATCTCGGCAAACACACCGCAAAAGAGTATTACATCGAATAGATCACCAAGAACATCGAGGAGAACTTTGTATCACTGGTGCGCGTCGGTCCTAAACAAACGATTTTTTACCCCTTTCCGCGACGGCATTTGGAACTGTCGCCAAGTGAGTGTGTGCCATAGGGTGTCCTTCCCACACGACCCAGAAATCGTCGGGGATAGGCCCTCCTGGGACCCAGGCTGGGGCCTTGTGCGATCGGGTGAGGCATCGAAACCCAATCATTTCCGTAGGTATGTACATCCCACACGGTGAATCGTAGAAATCATTTCCGTAGGTATGTACATCCCACACGGTGAATCCCAGAAATCATTTCCGTAGGTATGTACATCCCACATGGTAATCCGAGATAATCATTTCCGTAGGTATGTACATCCCACACGGTGAATCCCAGAAAAACATTTCCGTTCATATGTATATCACACACAGTCAATCCAAGGAATACGTTTCCGTTCTTATGTACATCACACACAGTCAATCCAGGGAAAACGTTTCTGTTCGGACGTACATCCCACACGGTTTTATGTGTAGGCTCATGTGTGAAAGGTGTAACTATCACACACGGTCTTCCTTGGTTAACTGTTTGCTTTTATCAACTATATCACACACGATTTGATGAAGAAAACTGTGTGGCATTGGGCTATCCATCGTAACAGCTTTTATTGCTAGAACCGTTTGCAAAGGTCCATGACACATTTAGCAGGTTTATTAGTTTACAATTAATAATTCCAGTATTACGCAAATTCACATTTCATATCGAACAACTGTTTGCCAATTTCATATCAGGCACATAAATATATTATAACATCACAGTATGGTAGCTACATGAAAACATCATAGTACAACACATAGCTAGTTCAACTTCATAAGAACAATATATTAATTTCCCTAATCGAGATCATACAGGCTCGTCTTATCCACCTCTGCTTTCAGTTCAGTAAGAACCCATCTTGCACGGGCCAACTGGGAAAGTGCCTCCTCCTTCGCCAACACCATCTTAGCAAAGTCTTTTAAAAAATCTGAGCTCATTCTCCAGCTTCAACTTTTTAACCCGCATCTTGAAATATGCTTCGGCATTGACAAGACTTTCTCTAAGCCTAACTGTGTTCACTTCCTCATACATGCTCCAGAGCTTCGTTAGGCACATCTTCAAAGACTGTGGCCACTCTTGATCAACCCACTCCAAGTAAGAACACTTCCGTTCATCCTATAATATTTAAAACTAGATCTGTAAGAATTGTAGGGGAAATGCGTTTATAGCAACATAGAAAATCACCAATGCTTATTTTGAAAAACTGAAGAAACATGTTAATTATGACATATCTTCTCAAAAAGATCAATGTGCAAATGAAATAATTGGTACTGAGACAACAACCAAATTCTGGAACATCAGAAGCTATAATTAACTACAACGACGCTACAAGTTCTTACTCATGTACAATAAATAACAAATTGAACATTTTATGAGGAAGGTAAATATAACTACAACAGCATAGCGACAGTGTTTGGATGACAGTAAATTGATACTAACACGTGTGTACATGCACAAATTTAGTAACATAGAACTAATAGCACTAAGGTCGTCCACTATGTATGCCAAAACTGGTGTAAAGACAACTGTTGCTACATCTTCGCACCGGTGCCCTGAACTGGCGAGCCGATGCAGCGGAAAAAAATCAGGGACCCGGACTCCGGAGCACGTAGTTGCTCCGATGCCCAGTTCCTTCGTGCCATAAAGATTTAGTATTTTACTGCTTGGCTGCTCGGATGTGTGGACCAAAGTTGGCTGCACAAACTGCTGAAGCGGTGCCAAATAATTTTCTAATGGCACCGCTGATGAGATGGCAACAATTTAAGATACTAGGTACAAACTGTGACACTGTCTTAGGATGCGTTTGGTTGAAGGTGTGGTATGAATGGGTTGGGACCGTGACAGTGTCTGAATCACATCTAACAAATGATTTGTAACAACGGAAGAGGGTCTAACCTTCTCTGCACATGCCAGAAACTTCCTCCCAGTGTCCACAGAATCAAACGCAAGTAGCTTCACGCATGGAGATTGATGGTGACAACGAGCAGATAGATCTTCAGCCACCCCGCTCCATTCGTTGCCACTGATGGTCTTAGGGAGCTACAAGAGGAAGAAACGACTCAAATCGACCTCCGGGTAAAAATCCTTCATTCCAAGTCATAGCCCGAGAGAGAGAAGAGAGGCATACCCGGGTGGTGAAGTAGTAGTCGCCGGAGGAGGAACCGCTGGAGATGTCTTTGAAGAAGACCATGGCGACCCCGGCGGTAGGATGCGAGACGGCGAGAGCGAGGAAGCGGCTATAGCTTAGCAAGGAAGGAAGGAGGAAACAGGGGAAATGTGACTTGTGGTCGGGGAGAAAAGGGGGTGGGGAAGGGGGGGCGGGGGTAGATATTTTGGCGGTAGGCCAAAATTTTGGAAATGTGGAGGGAAACTTTGCGCGCGGTGCCGCCGGACCATTCACTTTGAACGATTGTGTGCATCGCAAACGATTCTTCTGCTTTACGCGCATGGGATGAGTTTGATAATTCAAATTTTGGTCTCAAGGCATGGGCACATTCACTTTGAACGTGCGCGGTGCCGCCGGACCATTCACTTTGAACGATTGTGTGCATCGCAAACGATTCTTCTGCTTTACGCGCATGGGATGAGTTTGATAATTCAAATTTTGGTGGAAATTTCCCCGGGTACGTCATTGCATAATTTAACATTGCTTGCTAATTTGGGCACACAAAAGAGCGTACAGCAGACAGACCACACTTACTGAATCGAGCAATTTTAGTAATTACACAGAGCCAGTTGACCTAAACATTGCTCTAACAAAGACCAGCATTAAAAACAAAGCCTAAGTACGCATAATTAAAAATCCGCCGTCGTGCCGGCCTATGCATCACCGGTGTGAGATGAGACGTCGATGACTTGTCCTGGCGACATGCCGCCGTTGGTGGACTCCGCATCCCCCTGCTGAAGTCGACCACGTCCTCGTCCTCGTCCTCTGCGCCGCCCTCAAGGTTGTAGTACTCGTCGTAGTGGCTGCGCCACCGCTCGCGTTGGTACTCCACCGCCGATTCCTCGACAGACAGACTCTTCTCTACCTCGACCTCGGCCACGCGCAACTCCTCCTCCCAGCGCTCCTCGATCTCCGCCACCTCCTGCATCTCCAGCTCCCGCTCGGCGACCTCATGAGGAAGCAGGTGCTCCATGGCCACGGCCTCCTTTTCAGACGTGGGTTGCATGCTGGAGTCCGAGGTGGCCTAGAATATCTTGGCGTGTGCATCCTCGATCTTGGCGTGGATGGCCTCGACCCGGGCCAGGGCGACATCAGTGGCACGGACGGCAGCTCGAGCGCCCTCGGTGTTTGCAACCGCCATCGTAGCAGCTGCTGCAGCCATCTCGGCTGCTGCAGCTGCCCTGTTGGCTGCCGCAGACGCCCTCTCGGTGGAAGCGGCCGCGCTAAATGCGGATGCGGTGGCACTCTCGGCGTAGGCGGCCGCGCTCTCGGCGCAGGCGGCGGTGCTCGGGGGATGCGGCCATCGCACGGACCTTCATGAAGCGTTTCCACGGCCTCATCTTTGGAAGAAGGGGGTGCGGGAATGGGGATCGGGATTCGGGGGTTGCCAGCACTGGAGCAGACGAGCCGGCGAAGCTTAAGGAGGGAGACTTAAATAGACCCAGATATTTTCATCGCAAACGGTTCCTAGAAAACAATTATGTGTGATGTTGTAGATATTTTTTATTAGCTGTGAAAGACGAATTTGGAATAGAGTGCCAACGGATGGTGTTTTAAATGAACGAGAAATTTGGTAGTACTAACACAACTGTCATGTCAAATTTTGGAAAATTTCAGGGGTCATTTGACCTTTTAAGACATTTAAGTGATTTTCTAGCCATTTAATGACCGTAATTGAAATTTGAACTACATGTACATGCAATAGCTAACCATAACGGTTTGAAAACTCATATTTCGCGTACTTGTGTGCGATTTAATTCCATGTGCAGTAAATTGGAAGGAATTTTCAAACATATTGGTCTAACGGCTATGACACAATTAAGCATGGAGTGACATGGCATTTTAATTCCAAAAAATCAAAAAAATCAGAAACACATGAAACCTTGGTTGATGTATGTCATGCCACCAAGATGATGTGGTAAAAAAATTGGCATGTTTGACAAAAGTTTGGACACACACCCCTCACAAACCGGAGCAACTCACTAGAAGGCTCGTGGTTCCGAGAGGGAACAATGCATGTTTGATGACGAACGGGAGATAGCTTCCTCTTACGGCCTTCAAATTTTTTTCTACGTCTAACGTGCACTACTACAACTGTAATGTGAAATTTTTGAAAATTCTAGGGGTCATTTGACCTTTTAAAGACATTTAAGTGATTTTCTAGCCATTTAATGACCGTAATTCAAATTTGAACTACATCTACATGCAACGCGTAACCGAAACGGTTTGAAAAATCATATTTGTGTACTTGTGTGCGAGTTAATTCCATGTGCAGTAAACTAGAAGGAATTTTCAAACATATTTGTATCACGACATGGACACATATGCATGAATACGTATGCATGGAGTGGCATGGCATTTTAATTCCAAAAAAATCAGAAACACATGAAACCTTGGTTGATGTAATGTCATGCCACCAAGATGACTTGGTAAAGAAATTGGCATGTTTGACGAAAGTTTAGACACACACCCCTCACAAACCGGAGCAACTCGCTAGAAGGTTCGTGGTTCCGAGAGGGAACAATGCATGTTTGATGACGAACGGGAGATAGCTTTCTCTTACGGCCTTCAAATGTTTTCTACATCTAACGTGCACTACTACAACTGTAATGTGAAATTTTAGAAAATTCTAGGGTCATTGGACCTTTTAAAGACATTTAAGTGATTTTCTAACCATTTAATGACTGTAATTCATATTTGAACTACATCTACATGCAACGCGTAACCAAAACGTTTTGAAAAATCATATATGTGTACTTGTGTGCGAGTTAATTCCATGTGCAGTAAATTAGAAGGAATTTTCAAACATATTGGTCTCACGACATGGACACATGCATACGTATGCATGGAGTGACATGGCATTTTAATTCAAAAAATAGAAAAATGATGAGAAACACATGAAACCTTGGTTGATGTAATGTCATGCCACCAAGATGATGTGGTAAAGAAATTGGCATGTTTGACGAACGTTTGGACACGCACCCCTCACAAACCGGAGCAACTCGCTAGAAGGTTCGTGGTTCCGAGAGGGAACAATGCATGTTTGATGACGAACGGGAGATAGCTTCCTCTTACGGCCTTCAAATTTTTTCCTATACGTTTAACGTGCACTAATACAACTGTCATGTGAAAATTTGGTAAATTTCAGGGGTCATTTGACCTTTTAAAGACATTTAAGTGATTTTCTAACCATTTAATGACCGTAATTCAAATTTGAACTACATCTACATGCAACGCCTAACCATAACGGTTTGAAAAATCATATTTTTGTGTACTTGTGTGCGAGTTAATTCCATGTGCAGTAAATTCGAAGGAATTTTCAAACATATTGGTGTCAAGGCATGGGCACATGCATGGAGTGCATGCCATGGCATTTTAATTCCAAAAAATTAAAAAATGATCAGAAAAACATGAAACCTTGCTTGATTTAATGTCATGCCACCAAGATGATGTGGTAAAGAAATTGGCATGTTTGACGAAAGTTTGGACACACACCCCTCACAAACCGGAGCAACTCGCTAGAAGGTTCGTGGTTCTGAGAGGGAACAATGCATGTTTGATGACGAACGGGAGATAGCTTCCTCTTACGGCCTTGAAATTTTTTCAACGTCTAACGTGCACTACTACAACTGTAATGTGAAATTTTGGAAAATTCTAGGGGTCATTTGACCTTTTAAAGACATTTAAGTGATTTTCTAACCATTTAATGACCGTAATTCAAATTTGAACTACATCTACATGCAACGCCTAACCAAAACGGTTTGAAAAATCATATCTGTGTACTTGCATGCGAGTTAATTCCATGTGCAGTAAATTAGAAGGAATTTTCAAACATATTGGTCTCACGACATGGACACATGCATACGTATGCATGGAGTGACATGGCATTTTAATTCAAAAAAATAGAAAAATGACCAGAAACACATGAAACCTTGGTTGATGTAATGTCATGCCACCAAGATGATGTGGTAAAGAAATTGGCATGTTTGACGAACGTTTGGACACACGCCCCTCACAAACCGGAGCAACTCGCTAGAAGGTTCGTGGTTCCGAGAGGGAACAATGCATGTTTGATGACGAACGGGAGATAGCTTCCTCTTACGGCCTTCAAATTTTTTCCTACGTTTAACGTGCACTAATACAACTCTCATGTGAAAATTTGGTAAATTTCAGGGGTCATTTGACCTTCTAAAGACATTTAAGTGATTTTCTAACCATTTAATGACCGTAATTCAAATTTGAACTACATCTACATGCAACGCCTAACCAAAACGGTTTGAAAAATCATATTTTTGTGTACTTGTGTGCGAGTTAATTCCATGTGCAGTAAATTCGAATGAATTTTCAAACATATTGGTGTCAAGGCATGGGCACATGCATGGAGTGCATGCCATGGCATTTTAATTCCAAAAAATTAAAAAATGATCAGAAAAACATGAAACCTTGCTTGATTTAATGTCATGCCACCAAGATGATGTGGTAAAAAAATTGGCCTGTTTGACGAAAGTTTGGACACACACCCCTCACAAACCGGAGCAACTCACTAGAAGGTTCGTGGTTCCGAGAGGGAACAATGCATGTTTGCTGACGGACGGGAGATAGCTTCCTCTTACGGCCTTCAAATTTTTTCCTACGTTTAACGTGCACTAATACAACTGTCATGTGAAAATTTGGAAATTTTCAGGGGTCATTTGACCTTTTAAAGACATTTAAGTGATTTTCTAACCATTTAATGACCGTAATTCAAATTTGAACTACATCTACATGCAACGCCTAACCAAAACGGTTTGAAAAATCATATTTTTGTGTACTTGTGTGCGAGTTAAAAAATCATCAGACGATGTAAATATCTGGTGTTCAAAAAAGAAAATGTAAAGATCTGGCAAGACAACCGGCCCCCACACGATTGGCACTCTATCTCGCGGCTCGAGGTTTGGTAGGTGATTGGCGGGGATCATTAATCAGACACGGTTCTGTATTGGAAACCGTCAGCTATTATGTTCACACACGGATTTGCTGCGGGAATTGTGTGTAATTCAAACTACAGTACTCGTAAATTCCGGCGACCGGCGTGTGTACTGTCCCCGTCGATCTAGATTCCGGCCGCCAATAAATACTACCTTGCTCACGTCGTCCCGCCTGCATTCTCATCTACATCCTCCCCTCGCTCGCCCTCTCTCTCTCTCTCTCTCAATCTCTGCCATGGCGCCGCCGGTCTGCCCACGCGCCGACGAGGAGTCGCCGCCCCCCGAGGACGCTCACTCGATTAGCAGCGACGAGGACCCCTACGCGCCGCCTGACGAGGTTGCGCCGGACCCCCCAACTTTGGATTGGTTTTGGGGCCAGTACAATCTTTGTCTGTGGAAGTCGCTGCCGCCGGCTGAGAAAGCCAGGCAAGTGGCGTTCAAGAAGGAGATGGCGGAGGAGGAAGCCAGGTACCAGGCGGCCTGTGAAGCCCGTGATGCCGCCTGGAAAAAGGAGGCGGCGGAGCTTTGGGGGCGGGCGCGTCGTCGTGCCGAGGAGGTGTACGAAGACGGGTACTTCGCGAGGAAGGTCATAGGCGCTGGGCGCCTCGTCGCTGCGTGGAGGTGGGCCGATAAGCTCCAGCGTGCCACCGACGAGGAGCTCCGGTGGGCGCCCAACGAAATGGCAAGATCGGCCCGCGTCCGCCAGCAAGAGGCAGATCGGTACGTCAAGCGCTGCGAGGCGGAGGAGTCGGAGTACTGCCTCCGCAACTGGGAAGACGCCGCGCACCAGGGAGCTGCTGGCGAGGGGCTGCCGGAATACTGGCCCCAGGAGGGATTATTAGTTTTAGTATTGTTCGTTTTCAATTTTATGCATTGTACCTAGTAGTTAAGTATCATCACGTATATGTGATGATATTATAATATATATATATATATATATATATATATATCTGTGATGATTAATGAACAATTATATATATATATTATGAATTCCATTTTCTATCTGTTTTTGTATACTAATTTGAATCTAGCTGTTATCATCCACATATACAGAATGGAAAGCGTATATACACACATTGAAACAGAACATATAAGAATGGAAAACAGAGTACACACATTGAAACAGAGCAATAAACAGAGCAATACTATGATTGTTGTGAATACAAAGCTATCCACGTCGAAACAACTTTTCAAAATAAAACGCGTCCATGAGACCATGACCAGCAGCCCTTGCCTAGGGTAGCTCTTGGCTCTGCCTGAACTCGTGCAGGCGTTCGTCCAAGCGGTCGACACGCTCGCGGTACATCTGGAGCGTGATCTCGAGCTCCAAGTTGGCTATTTCATCGGAGATCACCAGCTCGAGGATGCGACGGCCATGTTCCTCTACTGCGCCCAGGTGGACACCTGGGCCAAGGAGGCGGTCGAGCCTACGGACCAGCGCGTTGGCATCCAGCGGGCCGCGGACAAGGCGAACGGCGGCACCCATGCGAACTGCGCGGCGGGCGTCCGGTGCAAGTACGGCGTGGCCGGCATCTGGTGCAAGTACGGCGCTGAGGGCCTCTGCCCACTCCTGGCGAGGAATGGGGGTACTGACGGGACGTGTACCCAGCTGCGACGCCGTGTCGACAGCAGGCAAGCGCCGATGGATCCGCTCTTGCTGTGCGGCGCGCCGCGCCTCTCGCTCTGCGGCGCTCCAACGGTCTCGCCGTGCGGCGAGCCGCAGCCTATCGGCGCGGACGCGCCTAGCTTGCTCTGCGGCGCGCCATCGATCATGTTGTGCGGCGAGCTGCAGCCTGTCGGCGCTGACATGCCTATCTTGATCCGCGGCGCTCAAGCGCCATGCGCCAAAGGTCTGCTCAACCCTGGCGATGACGCGCATCACAGCGTCGTCCATCGCGTTGCCGGGGAGCGCCTCGGCCTCGACGGGCCGTGGCGCCTGCTCGTTTTCCTCGTCGACGAGGTTGATGGCAGAGGCGGCGCTTTGGTGGGTTGGCATGCTTGGAAAAGGTGGATGTGCTACAGGCTGCGCTTGTCGCCTCCGTGCGTCGCGCGCCCCCTATGCGCAATATAGCAGGGTGGCGGGAAACAGGTGAGGAAATGGCGGGAAACGGTGGCGTGTTCATAAAACGCCATCAATTAATGGAAACTTAGCATCGAGCTAGCACAAGAAGTAGATGATGATCAGATGAACACGGACCACACTAGGGATCCCATCGGTGATGAATTCATCAATCCCAAACGGTTGAATACTAGCAAGCGTTTGCCCACAACACACACGGCCTATTCCATCACAAATAGGTCGGATGGATCAACTGTATGCCACGTATCGCACATTGTCAAAAAGTAATGCGGTAGACCTTCTTTAACATGTGTTAAAAAAAAAAAACAAGGACCTCGAGGTTAAATTAGCTGAGGGAATGGGGCATTTCGGTCATTTGACCGAAATGACCCATCCCATCACCTAATTTAACATCGACACAACTTCCCATCCAGTCACCCATCCGATGGCTGCTCCAGCCTGAGCACACTTAACTTGATAGTTTTCTTACATGAGCTACTGGTGGAACAGCTAGTCCTTGCTGATAGAAATGCCTCTTCGCATCCTTATGGCGTATCCGGATGACCGCCCGTCCCACAATGGCCAATAGATGTTGTGTAGACAGAGCATATCACATACGTCTTATTAGAAGCAATCGTCTGCGTTATTATCGGTCTTCGCACACATTTCTGATTACAGACCTGTTTGCCGCGTATCACACACATCTTGTTATATTGAACTGTTTCTGTTCTCTTGCCTAATCACAAACAGTTCATCCGAGTGAACCGTATGATGTACATCGCACACACCTTTGATCTGGCTGACCATTTCTTTTGTGTTGCCTAATCACAAACAGTTCATCCGAGTGAACCGTATGTTGTGTATCGCACACGCCTCCATCTGGCTGCCCGTTTCTTTTGTTCCTCCTCATCGCAAACAGTTCATTGAACTGAACCGTATGCCCTTCATCGCACATGCAACTAAAACCTGAAACGTGTTTGATGCATCCGTCATCGCAAACATTTTACACATTTCTGACGGTTTTCATACAGCACCGTTTGCGATTATGGCATTGCACACAGTTTCTCGAAGGGTCTCTGATCGTAGTGTCGCGTTAGTGGCATCCTGCAGTAGTGTATTGAGGATCAAAGAGAGAGAAGAAGCCATCTAGCTAATAACTATGGACCCGAAGGTCTGTGGTAAACTACTCACGCTTCATCGGAGAGGCTATGGTGTTCATGTAGAAGCCCTCCGTGATCGATTCCCCCTCCGGCAGATCGCCGGAAAAGGCCCAAGATGGGATCTCACGGGTACAGAAGGTTGCGGCGGTGGAAAAGTGGTTTCGTGGCCCCCTGATGTTTTTAGGGTATAAGAGTATATATAGGGAAAAGAAGTATGACGGTGGAGCTATGAGGGGCCCACGAGGGTGGGGGCGTGCCTACCCCCCTGGGCACGCCCTCCTGCCTCGTGGCCGCCTTGTTGCGTCTCCGACTTCATCTCCAAGTCTTCTGGTTTGCTTTCGGTCCAAGAAAGATCATCGCGAAGGTTTCATTCCGTTTGGACTCCGTTTGGTATTCCTTTTCTGCGAAACACTAAAATAGGCAAAAAAATCATAAACTGGCACTGTGCCTCCGGTGAATAGGTTAGTCCATAAAATAATATAAAAGAGCATATTAAAGCCCATTAAACATCCAAAACAGATAATATAATAGCATGGAACAATCAAAAATTGTAGATACATTGGAGACGTATCACACGATAGCGCCGACGAAGTCAATGTCGTGCTGCTGCCCGCACGAGACCTCGTCGGCGGCGACGGAAACCTCTGTGCCCAGCTTCACGCGTTGCGCGGGTGCTTCACCAGCCCCGGCGTCACCACTCCCTCCGATGGTGCGCTTCGGCGGCATCGTCATACACTCTAGAGTCCAGACGTTGGTGGCCACTGGGGACCGGCGGTGCAGTCGCCTATTATGGCCAGCGGCTCGGGCGTGCAATTAATACGGACCAGTGGGAGCGAGGCAGGCTGCGGTCAAAAGCTATCTCGCCTCCCAGTGAGCCTGCGCGACAGACTTCTGCCGTTACTACCATCACTTCACACAGCTACTCGCACGCGTCCCCGTCAATACGCACACCTGCACGCACGCCTCCCGGTATGCCTGCGCGGCGGACTGCTCGCATGCGTCCCGTCAACTCACGCCTGCTCGCACGGCACACAGGGCGTGTGGCAGCACGAATATTTTTTTGTTTATTTTCTGCTGCTTTACTGCTTAACTGAAGCATGGCACTGTTAAACATCTCATACCGTATTCAGTCTGAACCGTTTGCGTTGAAGAGATGCACAAATCATGCGTTGAACAGCCCGCACGCTTCCTGGTGAGCCTGCGCACCGGACTGCGCTCGCACGCCTCCCGTCCAGTCAAGCAGTTGTCCGCACGGCACCTCCTATAGCCATTAAAACCAAGACACGTGGTGTCACATGAATGGTTAACAGAACACACACGGTTTGGATTATACACATGTTTCAGATATTAAACTGGCAGCTATTTTTTCAAAATGCCTTTGTTGGCTGTTATTCGAGTGCGCCTTCTCTCAAAATGGACACGAAAAATACCACAGCATGTCGGGTGCCATTCCATGATAGCATGCCAAGTTTCATGAATTTCAGACGAGTTTTGGATTTACTAGAATTTAAAAACAAAGTATCTCAACGTTTTGCCGGCAATCAACAGTGCCTTGGTGTTTGAAATCCATTCCCATTCCTTACATGGGACCTAAGCATGCACCCAAGGACACATATTTGATTTTTCAACCAATTTATATGCACTGGAGCATGTGCATGTATTTCAAATTTGAATTATGCACATAAAATGCCTAGAAAACCCAGTTAATGTATAGAAATGTCCAAACGAGCCCCAAAAAATTCAAAAACTTAACACAACACTCTGTTGTTCTATGTTGACACTAGAATTTTTTTTGAAAGCAATAAGATGCAATGGATATCGTTTCGTCCTCAAAGGTGGAACGTTCCCTACCGAAACCACCAGGCTTGTTGTGAGAAGGTCTGGTTTGTGAAAAGCTTATACCCAAAGCTGGCCCAGATGGGACAATTTTTTACCACGGCATGTTGATGCCGCTCCATGATACCATGCCAAGTTTCATGAACTTCACACGAGTTTTGGATTTAATAGAATTAAAAAACCAGGTATCTCAACATTTTGCTGGTAATCAACAGTGCCCTGGTGTTTGAAATTCATTCCCATTTGTTGCATGGGACCTAAGCATGCACCCAATGACACAGATTTGATTTTTCAACCAATCTTTATGCACTGGAGCATGTGCATGTATTTCAAATTTGCATTATGCACATAAAATGCCTAGAAAACCCAGTTAATGTATAAAAATGTCCAAACAAACCCCGAAAAATTCCGAAACTTAACACAACACTCCTGTTGTTCTATGTTGACACCAGAAATTTTTTGAAAGCAATAAGAGGCAATAGATATCGTTTCGTCCCCAAAGGTGTTGTGGTGTTCGAAATTCATCCCCATTTATTGCATGGGACATAAGCATAAACCCATGGACATAAGCAGATAAAAGGTCTAGCAATTCAAACACCGTCCATTGCCGCTATGACCCCATTATGTAAAATCAAGTAGATCCCACACAATTTATTATCACCAACCGTGTGAGATACAGTACAAAATATCATGGAGCACCGTCGGTGTATAGTACGCCTATGGCTTACGCGAGAAGGTGCGTCGGCTACAGTCCACAGCCGACGTGTTAAGCGCACTAGCTCACTCCCCAAATACTCCCGCCTCTGCATCCCTCGCAATATCTAAAATATTACTGCCTCGTAATCTCGAAAATAGCTACCGCCTGGAAGGTTTTAATGTTTCATAGCACACGATTAGTATGTGCGGACCGTGTACGATGTCTGTTACTCCCACTCTGCTTCAGTCCCTTGATTCAAATTTTCAGTAGCCCCGGCATTTTACTCCCGCCTCTGCATCCCTCGCAATCTCAAAAATATCTGCTCGCCCTTGATCCAAATTTTCTGTAGCCCCTCCTTGTTACTCCCGCCTAGTAAAATTTTCAGTTGCCGCAGTATTTCCTCAAACACCACCTTGCCCCCCCTCCACACACACCACACACTCCCCAAAACCTCCACTCACACAGACACACACCACCCCCGAAACCATTTGTAGGTCACCGCCATCGCCGGCGCCTCCATCCTCAACTTCTGCCTGTGTGCCAGGGAGCTCGAGGAGCCAATGGCCAAAAAGAGGTATATCGCGGCCTTTTCGCCTGACGCCGGCGAGGTGGCCGCCCAGGTGTCCCCGTCGTCCCCCGCGGGCTCGATCCGCATTTGCCGGTCCCCCGATCCGCCTGCCGCCGCGCCCCTAAGCCGGTTCGAGGACTTCCCCGTCCTCCCTCGGACCCGGCAACCGACGAGGTCCTACCTCGGGGTCCGGCAACGACGGTGGGGGACGTGGGTCGCCGAGATTACAAATCGGGTGACCCACACCCGCCGGTGGCTCGGTAGCTTCCACACGGCTGAGCTCGCGGCCATGGAGTACGACCGCTGGCAGGTCCGCTACCACGGCACGGCGGCTAGGCTCAATTTCCCCTTCGGCACAGGTCTAATCGACCTTGTTCCACCGGAGCCAGGGGTGGTGAGCTCGGCTATGGCGTGGGAGGACCGCAAGGCATGGGAGCGCCTCGAGGCCAAGGCCGCCGACAAGGCCTACATGCAAGAGCTCCGTCGGCAGCACCCGGAGCTCATGGAGGCGGAGCAGGCGATCTTTGCCGGCGCGGAGGGCGGCAAGGTTATCGCGCTCTCCTCCGATGACGAGGTCGAAGGCGGCGGCGATGACGGCGCGGAGGGCGTCGAGGTGGGCCCCGAGGACGAGAAGATCGGCGTCGACGAGTGGAGGAGTGCCTTCCCCAACGACCTCGACGACGGCACCGGCCCGGACCCGGCTCGCGGCACACCATACATGATGAGGAAGGATTGGCTCGACCTCTAGTTCGGCCGAAAGTAGTTTAGCTTAGTTTAAATTTATTTTTTATGTTTGGTTATGCAAAACTATCTATGTTTATGTTTGAATGCATGCTACTTTCGGTTGAACCTGCTTTGAACTTGATCAAATTGAAGTTTACAATGTTAAGTTTAGGGGATCAACTAGAAAAGGCCAAAATTTGCTGCAGTATATATATATATCCACTAAGGGTTTTAGTCCTTTAACTTTTTAAGGGTCGAATAGAGATGGCCTTATGACTTGTTTATTTCAGTTCTTCACAATGTGATGCTCTATATGTGCAACTATTTGTCGTGCAGTTCAATTTCATCAATAACAGTTTCAACAATTGCGGTTTTTTAACAATAAGTAGTGTACTTTAGACCTGCACAATACCAGTTTGAATGACTATTTGCTTGTTTTTAAATGTTATGCCTGATGCAGTTAGCACACCTTTCCACTTCTTGTTTTGCTTAACTAGCATGCTTAAGCCTGCACACTGAAGCTATCATTTGTAGATTATGTTGTCTACCATGGATATTTTTGGTTGATGTTTAGCCTGTTGTGCTTAAGATGCCTTTAAATGTACTCATACAGGACAATATTGAGACCAATGTTGTTTTCCATCGAGGTTAGTTTCATCGCATTGCTTATATGTACTCACTGTTCAGGATATCGGTAGCTGGTACCATATAGCCTGGGGCTGATAAGGGATTAGTCGTCGAATCGGACATTTCACTGAATATATCTGTAACCCATTTATCAGTAGGTTAACTAGGGCCATATTTAATATATCTGAGTCTACATAGCAACATGCATTGTACTGAATGACTAAATATGCAATCCCAGGCTACAAAGCAACAAGGAAGAGTGTTACCTTAATGTTCTAATGATGTCTAGATATACATGTAATAAAATCTTATATAATGGGATGGAGGGAGTGTTGTACTACATTATTTTTCAATTGTTGTTTAGCTTCTAATATTAACTTGGTGCTTTTAGGTACATATATCATTGCCAAAGATCCACACTTCGACTCTTTCTGCGTAAGGGGCAATGAGATATTCATGAACAAGCATCAAGTGAGGAAACTGATAAAGATTGTTATTAAAATGGGTCAAAAGATATCAATCGAACTATTTGTTTACACTTTATGCAAGACAACAGTGAACTGCAGGATGGTAAGTAAGAACCTTGTAGCCTTCTTTTTACTGCCCGTAATGAGTTGTGTTAGATTACAATGTCTGAATCTTTTTTCTTTTACAGTGGATCTTGAAGCAGTTTACTCAAGATTACCTCTCAAACAACATGATTGGCGGCCGGCCATCACAAGGGGTTGGACTAGAGTCCCGCATGCCTTTTGCATCCAGGAGAGCACAATAGGGCCATTCCGCTTCACCTTGTTCAGCAACCGGAATGTCTGTCGCCTCTTTCTTTACCATCTGTAATAGTACAAGTATAGAACCCTGGTTCATCATTCTTTATTTGGTGCTTATGTAATTCTTAAACATATGTACATGTAAATCAAATAATGCATTGGTTGTTTGAACATGATGGATATGAATAAAGCTATAGCCTACTTTTAAGTTTAGATTAGGTACAATTTTAAATAGCAGCTGTTAAATTAGGGCGAAATCACGGTGTGCAGGTCATTATGGTGCACACGGTTAATAAAGCACAGCGTGTGCGATATACATCATAATCTGACACGGTTCACGGAGAGGAAACGTGTGTAACAATGCACACAGTTGTCGTTTGTAAAGCGTGTGTGATGTCAGACACTATCACATACAGTGCAGGAAAACTAAATGTGTGTGATTGTCTACCTATCGTACACGGTTTATAATCATGAACTCTTTGTGATATGCCAGGCATCGTAAACGTAGAGCCAGTTAGGTACATGCCTGGAAAACTCCCATGCCTGGAATCTGCCTGGTTTTAGGTAAAACCACAAAACTCCGACTGCGATGGCAATGCGAGCACAAACGAGTAGCAAGGATGAAGCGTTTGGGATATTCGAGATATCGGAAACGGTTATATAGGGACAACTGTATGCATCAAGGCTCCCTATCCCCGATGGTTTCTGGGTCGTGTGGGAAGGACCCCCTATCACCCACACTCACTTGGCGACGGTTTCCAAATGCCGTCGCGGAAAGGGGTTAAAAACCGTTTGTATAGCACCGACACATACCAGTGACATATTCCTTCGACTATGAGATTATGCAACTCCGGAATACCGTAGGAATACCTTGTGTGCTATCAAACATCACAATGTAACTGGGTGATTATAAAGATGCTCTACAGGTATCTCTGAAGGTGTTTGTTGAGTTGGCATAGATCCAGATTAGGATTTGTCACTCCGAGTATCAGAGATGTATCTCTGGGCCCTCTCAGTAATACACATCATAAGCTTGCAAGCAAAAGACTAAGGATTTGTTCACGACGTGATGTATTAAAGAATGAGTAAAGAGACTTGCTGGTAACGAGATTGAACTAGGTATGAAGATAACGACGATCGAATCTCGGGCAAGTAACATACCGATGGACAAAGGGAATTACGTATGTTGTCATAACGGTTCGACCGATAAAGATCTTCGTAGAATATGTAGGAACCAATATGGGCATCCATGTTCCGCTATTGGTTATTGACCGGAGAGGTGTCTAGGTCAAGTCTACATAGTTCTCAAACCCGTAGGGTCCGCACGCTTAACGTTCATTGACGATATAGTGTTATATGAGTTATATGATTAGGTGACCGAATGTTGTTCGGAGTCCCGGATGAGATCACGAACATGACGAGGAGTCTCGAAATTGTCGAGAGGTAAAAATTGATATATATATATATATATATATATATATATAGGAATATATATATATATAGGACGATGGTATTCGGACACCGGAAGTGTTTCGGAGGGTACCAGGTACTTATCGGGTCACTGGAAGGAGTTTCGGGCATCCGCGGCAAAGATATGGGCCTTATGACCCTAGTGAGGAACACACCAACCCACAAGGGGCTGGTGCACCCTCTATAGGGCCGGCCTAAGGGGAGGGAAAGGAAAGGGGACGAAGAAAGGAAAGTGTGGAGTTGGACTCCCACTTCCTTTCCTCTCCCCCCTCTTTCCTTTCCCCCTTGTCCATACAAGGAAAGGGCAGCGCATGAGGGCAGGAGCCCTAGGGCCAGCTGCCAGCCCCTTGGGGCGTGTCCTGGCTGCCCTAGTAGCCCCCCTCTCCCCTCCCACCTATATATACATGGGGAGGGGGTGCCACACAAGCACAAAACATTGTCTCAGCCGTGTGCGGCGCCCCCGTACACCGTTTACTCCCTCGGTCATATTTTCGTAGTGCTTAGGCGAAGCCGTGCGGAGATCACATTACCGTCACCACGCCGTCGTGCTATCGGAGCTCTTCTACTACCTCGCCGTCTTGCTGGTTACCGACGCAGGGCTTCGCCTAACCACCGCGACAATATGACCGAGGTGGAAATATGTGGAGGGGGGCACCGCACACGGCTAAGAATCAACTTATGTGTCTATGGGGTGCCCCCTTCCCCCGTATAAAAAGGAGGGGAGGAGGGGCCGGCCGGCCCTCATGGTGTGCCCCAAGGGGGGATTCCTACTCCTACTAGGAGTAGGGTTCCCCCCTTTCCCCCCTCCCAATTCGGATTGGGTTTGGGGGCGCGCACCTACCTCTTGGCCGCCTCCTCTCTCTCCCACTAAAGCCCATGTAGGCCCATTTATCCCCCGGGGGGTTCCGGTAACCCCCTGGTACTCCGGTATATGCCCGAACTCATCTGAAACCTTTCCGGTGTCCAAACATAACCCTCCAATATATCAATCTTCATGTCTAGACCATTTTGAGACTCCTCGTCATGTCCGTGATCACATCTGGGACTCCGAACTACCTTCAGTACATCAAAACACATAAAATCATAATACCGATCGTCATCGAACGTTAAGCGTGCGGACCCTACGGGTTCAAGAACTATGTAGACATGACCAAGACTCACTTCCGGTCAATAACCAATAGCGGAACCTGGATGCTCATATTGGTTCCTACATATTCTACGAAGATCTTTATCGGTCAAACCGCATAACAACATATGTTGTTCCCTTTATCATCGGTATGCTACTTGCCCGAGATTCGATCGCCAGTATCATCATACCTAGCTCAATCTCTTTACCAGCAAGTCTCTTTACTCGTTCCGTAATGCATCATCTCGTAACTAACTCATTAGTCACATTGCTTGCAAGGCTTATAGTGATGTGCATTACCGAGAGGGCCTAGAGATACCTCTCCGATAATCAGAGTGACAAATCCTAATCTCGATCTATGCCAACTCAACAAACACCATCGGAGACACCTGTAGAGCATCTTTATAATCACCCAGTTACGTTGTGACGTTTGATAGCACAATAAGTGTTCCTCCGGTATTCGGGAGTTGCATAATCTCATAGTCATAGGAACATGTATAAGTTATGAAGAAAGCATTAGCAATAAGCTAAACGATCATAGTGCTAAGCTAACGGATGGGTCAATTCAACGACATCATTCTCTAATGATGTGATCCCGTTCATCAAATGACAACTCATGTCCATGGCTAGGAAACTTAACCATCTTTGATTAACGAGCTAGTCAAGTAGAGGCATACTAGTGACACTCTGTTTGTCTATGTATTCACACATGTACTAAGTTTCCGGTTAATACAATTCTAGAATGAATAACAAAAATTTATCATGATGTAAGGAAATATATAAATAACAACTTTATTATTGCCTCTAGGGCATATTTCCTTCAGTCTCCCAGTTGCACTAGAGTCAATAATCTAGTTCACGTCGTCATGTGATTTCACACCAATAGTTCACATCTTTATGTGATTAGTTCACATCTTCATGTGACTAATACTAGAGTAAATAATCTAGTTCACATCGCTATGTGATTAAGACCCGTATGTATTTTTGTGAATTTCTATGTCTACGGATCTGCAATATTCAGATCCGTATGTATTTTTGCAAATTTCTATGTCTACAATACTCTGCACGGAGCTACTCTAGCTAATTGCTCCCACTTTGAATATGTATCTAGATCGAGACTTAGATTCATCCAGATCGGTGTCAAAAGGTTGCATCGAGGTAACTCTTTACGACGAACTCTTTTATCACCTCCATAACCGAGAAATATTCCCTTAGTCCTCTAAGGATAATTTTGACCGTTGTCCAGTGATCTACTCCTAGATCACTATTGTACTCCCTTGCCAAAATCATGCTAAGGTATACAATAGGTCTGGTACACAACATAGCATACTTTATAGAACCTATGACTGAGGCATAGGGAATGACTTTTCATCCTCTTTCAATTTTCTGCCCTGGTCGGGTTTTGAGTCTTTACTCAACTTCACACCTTGTAACATAGGCAAGAACTCCTTCTTTGATTGTTCCCTTTTGAACTACTTCAAAAACTTGTCAAGGCATGTACTCATTGAAATTTTTTATCAAGCGTCTTGATCTATCTCTATAGATCTTGATGCCCAATATGTAAGCAGCTTCACCGAGGTCTTTCATTGAAGAACTCTTATTCACGTATCCTTTTATGCTATCCAGAAATTCTACATCATTTCCAATCAACAATATGTCATCCACATATAATATTAGAAATGCTACAGAGCTCCCGCTCACTTTCTTGTAAATACAGGCTTCTCCAAAAGTCTGTATAAAACCATATGCTTTGATCACACTATCAAAACGTTTATTCCAACTCTGAGATGCTTGCACCAGTCCATAAATGGATCGTTGGAGCTTGCACACTTTGTTAGCATTCTTTGGATTGGTAAAACCTTCGGGTTGCATCATATACAACTCTTCTTCCAGAAATCCATTCAGGTATGCAGTCTTTACATCCATTTGCCAAATTTCATAATCATAAAATGCAGCAATTGCTAACATCATTCGGACGGACTTAAGCATCGCTATGGGTGAGAATGTCTCATCGTAGTCAACTCCTTGAACTTGTCGAAAACCTTTCGCAACAAGTCGAGCTTTGTAGACAGTAACATTACCGTCAGCGTCAGTCTTCTTCTTGAAGATCCATTTATTCTCGATGGCTTCCCGATCATCGGGCAAGTCAACCAGAGTCCACACTTTCTCATACATGGATCCCATCTCAGATTTCATGGCCTCAAGCCATTTCGCGGAATCTGGGCTCATCATCGCTTCCTCATAGTTCGTAGGCTCGTCATGGTCAAGTAACATGACCTCCAGAACTGGATTACCGTACCACTCTGCTACGGATCTTACTCTGGTTGACCTACGAGGTTCAGTGTGACTTGATCTGAAGTTATATGATCATCATCATTAGCTTCCTCACTGATTGGTGTAGTAGTCACAGGAACTAATTTCTGTGATAAACTACTTTCCAACAAGGAAGCAGGTACAGTTACCTCATCAAGTTCTACTTTCCTCCCACTCACTTCTTTCGAGAGAAACTCCTTCTCTAGAAAGGATCCATTCTTAGCAACGAATGTCTTGCCTTCGGATCTGTGATAGAAGGTGTACCCAACAGTCTCCTTTGGGTATCCTATGAAGACACATTTCTCCGATTTGGGCTCGAGCTTATCAGGTTGAAGCTTTTTCACATAAGCATCGCAGCCCCAAACTTTAAGAAACGACAACTTGGGTTTCTTGCCAAACCATATTTCATAAGGTGTCGTCTCAACGGATTTAGATGGTGCCCTATTTAACGTGAATGTAGCTGTCTCTAAAGTATAACCCCAAAACGATAGCGGTAAATCAGTAAGAGACATCATAGATCGTACCATATCTAGTAAATTACGATTACGACGTTCGGACACACCATTACGCTGTGGTGTTCCGGGTGGCGTGAGTTGAGAAACTATTCCGCATTGTTTCAAATGAAGACCAAACTCTTAACTCAAATATTCTCCTCCACGATCAGATCGCAGAAACTTTATTTTCTTGTTACGATGATTTTCCACTTCACTTTGAAATTCTTTTTCAAATGTTTCAGACTTATGTTTCATCAAGTAGATATACCCATATCTGCTCAAATCATCTGTGAAGGTCAGAAAATAATGATACCCGCCGCGAGCCTCAACACTCATTGGACCGCACAATCAGTATGTATTATTTCTAACAAGTTTGTTGCTCGCTCTATTGTTTCGGAGAACGGAGTCTTAGTCATCTTTCCCATGAGGCATGGTTCGCAAGCATCAAGTGATTCCAAAAGCCCATCAGCATGGAGTTTCTTCATGCGCTTTACACCAATATGACCTAAACGGCAGTGCCACAAATAAGTTGCACTATCATTATTAACTTTGCATCTTTTGGCATCAATATTATGTGTGTCACTGTGATCGAGATTCAATAAACCATTTACATTGGATGTAAGACCATAGAAGGTTTTATTCATGTAAACAGAACAATAATTATTCTCTGATTTAAATGAATAACTGTATCGCAATAAACATGATCCAATCATATTTATGCTTAACGCAAACACCAAATAACATTTATTTAGTTCCAATATTAATCCCGAAGGAAAAGGGAGTGTGCGATGGTGATCTTATCAACCTTGGAATCACTTCCAACACACATCATCACCTTGCCCTTAACTAGTCTCTGTTTATTTTGCAACTCCCATTTCGAGTTACTACTCTTAGCAACTGAACCAGTATCAAATACCGAGGGGTTGCTATAAACACTAGTAAAGTACACATCAATAACTTGAATATCAAATATACCTTTTTTCACTTTGCCATCCTTCTTATCCGCCAAGTATCTAGGCCAGTTCCACTTCCAGTGACCATTTCCTTTGCTGTAGAAGCACTCAGTTTCAGGCTTGGGTCTAGCTTTGGGCTTCTTCATGGGAGTGGCAACTTGCTTGCCATTCTTCTTGAAGTTCCCTTTCTTTCCCTTGCCCTTTTACTTGAAACTAGTGGTCTTGTCAACCATCAACACTTGATGCTTTTCTTGATTTCTACCTTCGCCGATTTCAGCATCACGAAGTGCTTGGGAATTACTTTCGTCATCCCTTGCATATTATAGTTCATCACTAAGTTCTAGTAACTTGGTGATAGTGACTAGAGAACTCTGTCAATCACTATTTTATCTGGAAGATTAACTCCCACTTGATTCAAGCGATTGTAGTACTCAGACAATCTGAGCACATGCTCACTGGTTGAGCTATTCTCCTCCATCTTGTAGGCAAAGTACTTCTCAGAGGTCTCATACCTCTTGACTCGGGCATGATTCTGAAATACCAATTTCAGTCCTTGGAACATCTTATATGCTCCGTGGCGTTCAAAAGGTTTTTGAAGTCTCAGTTCTAAGCCATAAAGTATGTCGCACTAAACTATCAAGTAGTTATCGTACCGAGCTTGCCAAACATTCATAACGTCTGCATCTTCTCCTGCAATAGGTCCGTCACCTAGTGATGCATCAAGGACATAATTCTTCTGTGCAGCAATGAGGATAATCCTCAGATCACAGACCTAGTCCGCATCATTGCTACTATCATCTTTCAACATAGTTTTTCTCTAGGAACATATCAAAAAAAAAGGGAGCTACATCGCGAGCTATTGATCTACAACATAGTTATGCAAATACTACCAGGACTAAGTTCATGATAATTAAGTTCAATTAAATATTACTTAATAACTCCCAGTTGGATAGACATCCCTCTAATCATCTAAGTGATCACGTGATCCATATCAACTAAACCATGTCGGATCATCACGTGAGATGGAGTAGTTTTCAATGGTGAACATCACTATGTTGATCATATCTACTATATGATTCACGCTCGACCTTTCGGTCTCAGTGTTCCGAGGCCATATCTGCATATGCTAGGCTCGTCAAGTTTAACCCGAGTATTTTGCGTGTGCAAAACTGGCTTGCACCCGTCGTATGTGAATGTAGAGCTTATCACACCCGATCATCGCGTGGTGTCTCAGCACGAAGAACTGTCGCAACGGTGCATACTCAGGAGAACACTTATACCTTGAAATTTAGTGAGAGATCATCTTATAATGCTACCGCCGTACAAAGCAAAATAAGATGCATAAAGGATAAACATCACATGCAATCAATATAAGTGATATGATTTGGCCATCATCATCTTGTGCCTTTGATCTCCATCTCCAAAGCACCGTCATGATCACCATCGTCACCGGCTTGACACCTTGATCTCCATCGAAGCATCGTTGTCGTCTCGCCAACTATTGCTTCTACGACTATCGCTACCGCTTAGTGATAAATTGAAGCAATTGCATGCCGATTGCATTTCATACAATAAAGCGACAACCATATGGCTCCTGCCAGTTGCCGATAACTGTTACAAAACATGATCATCTCATACAAAAAAATTATATATCGTCACGTCTTGACCATATCACATCACAGCAAGCCCTGCAAAAACAAGTTAGACGTCCTCTACTTTGTTGTTGCAAGTTTTACGTGGCTGCTACGGGCTTCTAGCAAGAACCGTTCTTACCTAAGCATCAAAACCACAACGATTTTTCGTCAAGTTTGCTGTTTTAATCTTCAACAAGGACCGGGCGTAGTCACACTCGATTCAACTAAAGTTGGAGAAACAGACACCCACTAGCCACCTGTGTGCGAAGCACGTCGGTAGAACCAGTCTCGCGTAAGTGTACGCGTAATGTCGGTCCGGGCCGCTTCATCCAACAATACCGCCGAATCAAAGTATGACATGCTGGTAAGCAGTATGACTATTATTGCCCACAACTCTTTGTGTTCTACTCGTGCATATAACATCTACGCATAGACCTGGCTCGGATGCCACTGTTGGGGAACGCAATAATTTCAAAAAAAATCCTACGCACACGCAAGATCCATCTAGGTGATATATAGCAACGAGAGAGGAGAGTGTGTTCATGTACCCTCGTAGACCGAAAGCGGAAGCGTTTAGTAACGCGGTTGATGTAGTCTAACGTCTTCGCGATACAACCGATCCAAGTACCGAACGCACGGCACCTCCGCGATCTGCACACGTTCAGCTCGGTGACGTCCCACGAACTCTAGATCCATCTGAGGTCGAGGGAGAGTTTCGTCAGCACGACGGTGTGGTGACGGTGATGACGAAGTTACCAACGCAGGGCTTCGCCTAAGCACCGCGACAATATGACCGAGGTGGAAATATGTGGAGGGGGTAGCACACACGGCTAAGAATCAACTTGTGTGTCTATGGGGTGCCCCCGTCCCCCGTATATAAAGGAGGGGAGGAGGGGGCCGGCCGGCCCTCATGGTGCGGCCCAAGGGGGGATTCCTACTCCTACTAGGAGTAGGTTTCCCCCCTTTCCTAGTCCTAATAGGAGGGGGGAGGAAGGGGAAGAGGAGAGGAAGGAAAGGGGGGACGGCCCCCTCCCAATTCGGATTGGGCTTGGGGGCGCATGCCCCCACCTCTTGGCCGCCTCCTCTCTCTCCCACTAAAGCCCATATAGGCCCATTTAGCCCCCGGGGGGTTCCGGTAACCCCCCGGTACTCCGGTATATACCCGAACTCATCCGAAACCATTCCGGTGTCCAAACATAACCTTCCAATATATCAATCTTCATGTCTCGACCATTTCGAGACTCCTCGTCATGTCTGTGATCACATCCGGGACTCCGAACTACCTTTGGTACATCAAAACACATAAACTCATAATACCGATCGTCGTCGAACGTTAAGCGTGCGGACCCTACGGGTTCGAGAACTATGTAGACATGACCGAGACTCACTTCCGGTCAATAACCAATAGTGGAACACGGATGCTCATATTGGTTCCTACATATTCTACGAAGATCTTTATCGGTCAAACCGCATAACAACATACGTTGTTCCCTTTGTCATCGGTATGTTACTTGCCCGAGATTCGATCGTCGGTATCATCATACCTAGTTCAATCTCATTACCGGCAAGTCTCTTTACTCGTTCCGTAATGCATCATCTCGTAACTAACTCATTAGTCACATTGCTTGCAAGGCTTATAGTGATGTGCATTACCGAGAGGGCCTAGAGATACCTCTCCGATAATCAGAGTGACAAATCCTAATCTCGATCTATGCCAACTCAACAAACACCATCGGAGACACCTGTAGAGCATCTTTATAATCACCCAGTTACGTTGTGACGTTTGATAGCACAATAAGTGTTCCTCCGGTATTCGGGAGTTGCATAATCTCATAGTCATAGGAACATGTATAAGTTATGAAGAAAGCATTAGCAATAAGCTAAACGATCATAGTGCTAAGCTAACGGATGGGTCAATTCAACGACATCATTCTCTAATGATGTGATCCCGTTCATCAAATGACAACTCATGTCCATGGCTAGGAAACTTAACCATCTTTGATTAACGAGCTAGTCAAGTAGAGGCATACTAGTGACACTCTGTTTGTCTATGTATTCACACATGTACTAAGTTTCCGGTTAATACAATTCTAGCACGAATAATAAAAATTTATCATGATGTAAGGAAATATATAAATAACAACTTTATTATTGCCTCTAGGGCATATTTCCTTCACTCTCCCATATAAAAACTTGCTATCGGTCTAGTAACTTAGCCAATTGCTTAGGGGCAATTCCATAAATCCTACCACCGCTTTTCCACACTCAATATACTAACTTGATTGTACTTTTATTAAAACATCAACTAACTTTTATTTTCACGTTCTTTCTTATCTTGCAAACCTATCCAACTTCACCTCCAATGTACTTCTAGTTTTATTACTTGTTTCTAGGTAAACCAAACATTGGTGTCCTTAGAGTTGTATTGGTGGTCAATAGAACTTGAGAGAATATTAATTGTACCTTTAGCTCCTCATTGGTTCAACACTCTTACTTATCGAAAAATGGTACAATTGATCCACTATACTTGTGGTTATCATTGGCCGACCCACCACGGGAGGTCCCTTCATTCCTGCATGGGGGCTTCGCATCGGAAGTCCCCCCGGAGGTTGCATCGCCCTTGGGGGCTGCCGACGAGGCACTGAAGCGCCTGTGGTCGGTCCTAAAGGAGGCGGGGCTATCTGTGGAGCCCAGCTTCAAGGTGTGTGTTGCCTCTTAACTTGCAGCGGTGGCAGCCCCCGGGACCAAGTATGGTGGTAGTCCGATAGCCATGCTTGGTTCCGCATATCTCTTTTCGTAGGCGATCTTGACTAAGGTATCCTTCCATCCTTATTTAAGGTCTCGTTGAGGATAACCGCAGCCTTGCTGCCGAGGTCTCGGAGCTGGAGGAGCGGTTGGGGGCTCTTTAGCAGAAGGCCGGTAGCTTTGCGACGTACCAAGGATGATGCCTCCTGTAAGTCGTCACATTTGGATTTGTACCGGGTGCAACCCTGTCTGTTGATTTATCTGACTCGAAGGGGTTTTGCAATGTTTTCCCTTGTGTAGCCCCCGAAGAGACGGCACCCCCCACAGGGAGTTGGACAAGGCCTCCCAGGCCCGTAAGAATGCAGAAGAGGCAGAGGAGGCTTCCAAGAAGCAGCTGGAAGCAGCGTTGTCCTCCAAATGTGACTTGGAGGCTGCCCTTTAGCAGGAGCGGGAGGCCTGCTATTCCCTTTGTAATGACTTGGAGGAGAATAAGGACCGTCGGGGCTTACTTCAGTGTGATCTGTAGGCCGTGGAGGAGAAACTGACGCAGCAGGCTGATGTGGCCCAGGAGGCCGATCAGAAGGTCGCCCGGCTCCAGCGGTAGAGCGAGGAGGTGGCTACGCAGGTTGCTGAGGCGCAACAGAACTGCCAAAATTTGGAAGCTATTGCTAAGGGTACGTGCCTTAGGATTGCCGTGAGCGCTCTTTAACCTTTTCGGTCACCTCTTCTTTGATATGCCTTCTGTCTGCCTTTTGGAGCTATCCAGAATGATGACGCGGAGGCCCGGCTCCAAGAGGTCGCGACAGTGGCTGAGAAGATGAGGACTGCCCTCAGGGTTGTCGTTGGTACCTTATCCCTCTCACCATGACATTTTTTGGCCTGGTGGGCTGGGCTGAGGACCCCTTGCCGGTTTCTTCCTGGGCCACTTTGGGCGGCTCATGGTGTATCACATAAAGATTCCAAGAGGCTTGACACGCAAGACAAGAAGATGGAATCATAGAGGTATCTACAGAGAGGTATCATAGGATCCACCATGAGCCGGCTAAGATCCATGTACCCTAGGATCCTTCGGTGTGGTACGCAAACCGAGTGGCCAGGCTCATAGATAGACAACTTACAACCTCTCGGTACTTTGTACTTTCGATACACTCCAACGCAATAAAACACAATCAAGACGTAGGGTATTATCTCCTCTGTAGAGGCCGGACGATGGTAAAATCATGTGTCATGTTACCATCGCACCAAGTAACCTAACTTAGGATACCCTGAGGGATCTACCGGATTTAACTTTGACAATCCAACGTGTCGAATCCGAAGCGACGGACGCGTTGGGCAGTCCCAAATCCACCACACATACGGAATGGGTTTGAGGGATGTCAGGGCAGGCCGCCATATGAGCTAGGTACGATAGGCACCACTCAGGCGACAATTTTTTTATTGAGACACTGTCTGCGGTGTCCATCCGAATATATAGGCGGAGGGGAGGGGACGGAGGGAGCGAGGTGGGTGGGTGGGTTTGGAGGGTCAGGTTGGTGATGCCCTTAGATATGGACAAAACTTGGAGAAATTTGCAAACATGGCAACAGTCAGGTGCAGATAACTCAATGTAATAGACGTGTGGTCAGGATTGGTTCTGCATAGGCCGAAGCTCAAATTTACATTTCTAGTCTAGGTGATACAAAGACTGCTGAGTAGCTGAGTGCGTATATTGGTGCACTTCCAAATTTTCGAGAAGTCAAGAATCGGTTTCAGTGCTGGAGCCGGGTTGAGCTCGGGTGAGAAGGTGATCCGTCATTTTTTTCTTTGGTCGCTGATGTGGAATGTGGTAGTGGCGGAGGCAGGTGATAAAAATTGGTGTTAAGCTTAGCGATGTTCTGCTATCTTTTCAGTTTTGTCATGTCGGTTTTTACGTAATTTGTAATTTGATCTTTATGATATGAATGAAACGCGTATTACCTTGAAAAAAAAAACAGTGAATCACCCGGCTCTCCAACTAGGATTTTCAGCTCAGCGATCACATCGCACCATAGTAACGTGGTGACGTGCCTGACCACATGCTGGCATGCATGCACCTGAACCTACGGAATCATGCACGCCCAAATTAGCTCGGTGGGGGCACGCACATATTCACTCACCCTACTTTTCCGAACGAATTAACCTTTTCTTTATACCCGAAAGAAACCTTTTTCCTTTTTGTGAGGGCCATGACCATACGTCCATGCCCGTCCAAGTCACAGACCAACCACGCTGTCCTCGGTCGAACCGACAAGCGATCGACACACCGGGAACATGAATGAGACGAAATCGCCCAAAAAATATTAGCGCACGCGGACGGAACCTCCTCACTCTCACGCCGCCGGTCTCCGCAGCACCACGTACGTATCGCATCCACTTCCTCCACTCTGCGTCCATCCCGCGCGCACCGCACCGCATCGCATCGCATCGGTCCAGCCCCGTCTGCCGACGCCCACCACCCACCGCCCCGCAACCCGCACGCACGCACGCACGAACAAAATACCCCGAAATCTGGACGCAAGCCGTACGTACTATCGCGGCGCCACAAAGCGCACGCCTGTTCACACCGTACCATGGCCCCGCACGCCGGTGACGTGCTACCGCCGATGATTCCTCCCCTCCCGGTACGACTTCGCCAGGACTCCACGGCACCACGCGGGCTCCATTTCATTCGGGATTCGACGAGCGGATCGGGGCGGTGGCGCGTACCATGTCAGGGGCAATGGCACACGTGCGGAGCCGCACGGGCGGATTTGGCTGTGAAAGCGGCTGAGATCCGCAGCGTGAAAGTTTGACCGGGCTGTGCTACCGACGCCGAGACGCTTGGCCACGCCGCGCGCTCGTGACGCAGTGACGGACGGGACGCCTGCGCGGCCACGACCGCTAGCTTGTGCTTGTGCTTTGCTGCTCGACCGGGCGCCGCTCGTGGTGTGACGGGTCACCGTCATACATGCTCCTCCTCGCCAGCATCAGCATGCAGGCAGGCTCGGGAGGTGTCGTGAGAGATCCTCCAACTAGGTGGGCCGCGGCGACGCCCGTTTTAAAAGCGGGTGCCTTGTTTTTTGTTGACGGAGGATCCGTCTCTTCGGTCCTTTTGGATGGGCTAGGTGTCCACTGCCTACGCCGACCCTTCTCTCTCCCCCCGGCCGCATCTTTTGTATAACGTTGGTCATAGTGAGGAGTAACTTATACTCTTTCCTTTTTTAGTTCACATATAAGGTTTGATCAAAGTCAAGCTTTGTAGAGTTTGATTAACTTTATATTAAAAAATATAAACATTTACAATATGAAATTAATATTATCATATGCACCATGAAACGTATTTTCATACAATATAGTTTTAGTCAAACTTTGTGTAGTTTGACTTTGACCAAATCTTATATGCGGGGTAAAAAGAAACGGAGGGAGTACTAGTGTCATGCATATGACACTAGTCTAATTTACTATCTCCATAGACTAGCCACAATGGTAGTAATATAGACTAGTAACATGTGCATGTTACAAGTCACTACCTCTATATAGTGGGGAGTAACATATGTGTGGTAACATGCAACACTTCATTTATTAGGTTATAGACACATGTTGCCTTCATATGTGTGATGTTATTCATACTACTAGTAAATAGCTATGTTACTACTTTGCTCTATTTCTTCATTTATTGCTTGTCACATCATCTATTTTATCTAGATATGTGTGATGTTACTACCTATGTTACTCCCACTGTGGGTAGTCATAGTGCAAAGTAACATATTAGTAGTGTCATAGATTGCTTTATTTATTAGTTTATAAACTCATTTTGCCTCGGAAGCGCTATATTTACCACAAGCACCTCTTTCCTCATTAAATACTTGCCACATAAACGAAATTGTTTTGGGATGTGTTAAGTTACTACCTAAATTACCCCCACTATGGCTAGCCTAAGCTCCTATTCGCTTATAACGTAATACAACTACATTTACTGGAATTCTGGCCAAATTTAGCTTGCGAAATGCCTAAATTAATTCTTTTCTTGCGAAATGCCTAAGTTGATATTTCTTGTACCAAACAATTCTAGCGAGCTAATTATTGCTAAAGAGACAGCATCGACTCAGAAGATTATATGTAGAAAAGGGATTGGAGGTGAGGTCTAGAGGAGACCACTAGGACGGTCCAGGAGTCGTCATACAATTTAATTTTCCGCATGTCCGGCTGTAACCCTTTGGTGAGAATGAGTTTACACCTTCCCTTTTCACCTGTTTATTATAAATCCTATAGTTGTTGTGCCGTATTCGTATATAGAATCCAAATATATATATATATATATATAAGCATGCATGTACATGAGAAGTGGGGCAACATGCCGAAAAGTGGCTGCACCTACCGGGCTCCACGGCTCCTGGTATTTGAAATTTTTGAAAAACATATTTTCGTTGCTTAAAAAAAATCTTATATCAAATACGTGAATACATACACACATTCCTAAGGCCTGGTAAAAAGCTGAAAAAATACTTTGTATATTGGGAAATACAAAAAAGAGAAATTTCTGACAGAAACTGGCACACCTTTTCTCCTATATAGTGTCAGAAATTTGTTTTTTTCCTATAGCCCAAAACAAAACGAGATTTCCACAAAACTTGCAATGGGTATTCGGAATGTGTATATGTATCCCCGTGAAAAATCTCACATTTTTTGGGAACTTCAAAAATACAAATTTCAAAATGTTTAAATATAGGGAGCAGTGGAGCTCGGGGGCTGCAATTCCTCTCTCGGCAACATGCGTTCATGACAGGTCAGAGAAATTTGTATATAGCTATTTAAAATCCCTATCGTGCTATGTATATACATGTCAGAACATGCATGACAAGTGAGACAAATTTGTATTTCAGCTAGCAAGTAAAGCAATACAAAACAGAAACATTATCTACTAGCTTAAATACAAATGCATGCTGATGAAATGGTTGTGGAAGCTTGAGAATTCTAAAGGTTTATGGCAAGAGTTGTTGCATAACAAATGCTAGCTGATCCAACATTGTCTGAGTTGTGGCAACAATGATTCTCACTTGTGGCAGGGGTTGATGAAAGTCAAAGAAATGTTTGTTAGCCTGACCAGAAAGGGTGGTAGGTGATGGTGCTAGGACCTTATTTTGGGAAGATCTTTGGCTAGGAAATAAAAAGCAAAGCGGAGATATTTCCCAGATTATACAACATCACTTTTACCAAGCTAGTTACTATTAAAACTGTTAAGGAAGCTGGTTGGGATAGCTTTACCTTCAAGAGAACTTTACATGGACAATATTTGGTTCAGTGCGAAGAGTTAAAAAAGCTCGTTGATGAACTTGAGCTTGTGGATGAGAAGGATAAAGTCCTTTGGTTGCTGAACAACAAGAACAAATTTGTGGTGAAGGAACTATACGTGTTTCTCAAATCCTCTCCCCTAGTTGGGTTTAGAGGGATTTGGAAATTGAGAATTCCCCTAAAGATTATAGTTTTTTTGTGGGTGATGACCAAAAATAGCATTTTAACTAAAGACAATCTCATCAAAAGAGGATGGATTGGGTGGCAACGAAGAATGCCATTTCTGTGGCCTCAAAGAGAATATTGATCATCTTATGTTCCTGTGTAGCCTTGCCAGATTTGTATGGCGGGTTATGATCTGTGCCTTTGACTTGACTAGACCCCTTGATGGTGTTTCAGATATGATGGGAAGTTGGTTATAGTCTTTCCCTGGAAATCAAAGACGCATGGTACTCATTGGGGAGGGGGGGGGGGGGGGGGGGGGGGTTACTATCTGTTGGACAATTTGGAAAACTAGGAATAGAGCATGCTTTGATAAGAAATTTCGTGATGATCCCTCTTATGTGGTTTTCAAATTTTTTCCGTTGCTGAATTCTTGGAGAATATTACAGAAAAGCGTAATTGAAGATGGTGTGTTAAGGACCAGAGAGGTGTTGCGAGAAGTCTTCAACAGAAGACATGGATGGAACCCTTTGGGCGGGAGGGTTTGAAGCTGAGTGGTGTTGGGAGTCTCATTTAGCTATACATTTTCTTCTCTGGGCATGATGTAATAAGTAGCATAGTGAAAACCTGTTTTGAACTTTTAGAGCAGTTTCACCCTAGAGTGTGTGTGTGCGGTTGGTTTACTCTGCGTGTGTGCAGTAGTAACCACCGACCTTTGCTTTTGTTGCCTTCAGAGGCTTTCTTTCCCGTTTGGTGTTGTTTCATTTGTTACCTTGTAGTACTGGGGTTGTTTCTTTAATAGAAATAGTCGAGGGGAGGCTTGTTGTTTCGAAGAAGAAGAAAAAAATACAAAACCCGTATATACATGTTTGATTTAGACAACAGAACATGGTTTCCTAACTTCATCAGATTATTTTATCCATCCGGAAGGTCAGTTGCACTATGTACGGTTATGTATAGTACTCCATGAAAGTGTTGTCCATATTCAGAGAGAGAGAGAGAGTAACTTGAATGTCGTATGTACGTACTATACTTTCGTCAGGGTTATTAGTCGCATCGCATTTTGGATCAAAAATTGACCATACATTTAATTTTGAACTAAAACCACGACATTTATTTTGTATCGGAGGGAGTATATTTATATGTGAAAAAATAATATCATTGAAACTCCTTTCAAACGAATATACCAATATAATTTGTATGTCATACAACTTATATTTTGCTACTCAAATCTAAGGTCAAAGTTTAGTAAAATACAAAAAAAAACTAATAAACCCGGACAGGTAGTACATTCATAAGCTCCAACTCCACAGCGCTATACACGTATGCATGCGACCATTAATTCAAAGTGGTACCGCATATATGCACGTGGAATTATAGAATGAGAGCGTTGTACTACTGGGTAAAGCTACACGTTGTATGTCAAAATTCTTGGCTGCAACACCAGCTAGACCGTAGAGGACTGCAAGTATGTGTCTGCCCTTCCTCCCAAAAAAGAGAGAAAAACAAAGTACTCCATGTCTGTCCAAACGCGGGATTTAAGCACACTAAATCACATCCAGTTCGAATCAAGTATCTCGATCATTCAGCAGTAACCTGCAGTAATATGCCCCTAAAAAAGGAAATCTGCCGTTCATTTTATATGCCGACAGTTTGTTCTGACGGATACACCCAGACGGATAAATGCAAACAGAATCTTAAACAAGGAGATATCACTAATACAGTAGACACATTAGGAATTGACTGATTCTACACATCACACTAGAATACGTACGTAGTAGTACTAGCTAGATCGCCTTGCCCCCGCACCCACTGAAAATTATATATTCCATTCAACAAAAGTCGTATCTTGCGCCTATCATCCTTGCACGCTTTTGCAATTAAAAATGAATATCAAGAGGGGAAGGCGAGACTAGGTGCAAGCTCAAACCCTCCTCCTCACTTCCACGCCTCTCCTCTCTTTACACACTTAGCTACCTCCCGCTCCCTCGTCATGTCTTCCGGTGGTGGCGGGGGAGGGGATCAGGGCCGTCATGGCCTCTACCACCAGCATGGTCACGGCCAACTCACCCGCTACGACGGCGCTGGCGGCTACGAGCTCAGCAACGACGACATGGAGAGCTTCTTCTTCAACCAGCCCGAGGGCGTCGGCGGTGGTGTGCGCGCCGACGAGATCGCGCCGTACTCGAGCATCACGAGCTACCTGCAGGGGTTCTTGGACCCCACCGGGCTAGCTCGGCATCTCGACGTGCCGGCCAAGCACGAGCTGTCGGTCGACGTTAGGAGCCATGACCAAGAGAGCCAGGGCACCGGCAGCGCTGCTGGAGAAAGCGCGGCGCTGCTAACACCCAACTCATCGGTATCTTTCTCGTCCGGAGGCGGGGACGGTGAGGGAAAATCTCGCCGGAGCAACAAGGGCCGGGCGCAGGAGGCGGATGACCAGGAGGATGGGAAGGACCATGAAGATGGGGAAAGTTCCAAGACAGCGTAGGTTTTCGCCAATTTGATGCTGATCTGCTGTGTGAATCGCCTTGATTTCTTGCTTCGCCGATTCCTTTTGTCGTGAGCTTATGCGATGTGTTCATACCGTGATAGATCTGGTCCTACTATTGCTTAATTACTTGGATTTTCTTTCGTTATGCCCCATTGTGCTTGTGCCTTGTCTATTACGTGATGTGAACATTAGGGTTTGCTACGATTTGCTTCATTAGGGTTCTTATAGTTCATCACGAATTAGATCCGGTTAGCCCCCAAGCTGACGCACACTTTTGTCGTCTTATATGCTTCTTATTGCTTTGGTCCAAGATAACTTTATAGATCGTGTGGTATTCAATTTAAAAGACAATCGACGTACACTCTAGAAGAGATCTTCCTTAGAATTAATCAATTGCTGCGCATGCGTGCCGTAGCTTCAAACTTTGACCAAGTAGATAGCTTCGTCTTTGAAGACCCAAAAATAAAGATCTCTCCCCCTTTTAGAAAAGATCCAAAAATGTAATATAATCTCCAAAAGCATCAAGGCCATTAGTATAAATTTCCTAAATTTTGCATTACATCAGGCTGATCTTGTCATGACATGTGATCTGTAGGTATATATATCTTCTTTTTTTACGAGAGTAGGTATATATATCTAGCTAGCTAACTTACTACACTCCCTATCTGTTATACTTACGATAGATCTACAACACTGATCATTCTCGGCAGAACTATATAGACATGGGCTGCACCGTTCCATGAAATATATATCTACGCGACATAGTTAGCTATATATAGTGCTTCCGGACAAATCACGATAGATTGATTGACCTAGCTAAGCTAGGCCCTGTTGGATCAGTGCCTGTTCTGTGCTTATTTATTTTTGTTTTGCGATGAACCTAACTGATTGATTACTTTGCCGCTGCAGGAATAACAAACCCAAAAAGAAAGCCGAGAAGAGGCTGCGGCTGCCCCGCGTCTCCTTCCTCACCAAGAGCGAGGTCGATCACCTGGAGGACGGCTACCGCTGGCGCAAATACGGCCAGAAGGCCGTCAAGAACAGCCCTTATCCAAGGTACGCTTCAGTTGCATGCATGAAGCTCAGTGTGAACCGGCCGTGATAACGTAATGTAAATGGCAACGTGCGCAGGAGCTACTACCGGTGCACGACGCCCAAGTGCGGCGTGAAGAAGCGGGTGGAGCGGTCGTACCAGGACCCGTCGACGGTGATCACCACGTACGAAGGGCAGCACACCCACCACAGCCCCGCCAGCCTCCGGGGAAGCGCCGCGCACCTCTTCATGCCCCCCGGATTCCACGGGCTCCCGCCGCCACACCTCATGCCGCCGGGGGTGTTCCACCCAGAGCTGATGAGCATGATGCGCATGCCCTACCCAAGCCCTAACATGCACCTGCTGAGCGTGCCACCGCCTCCCCATCATCATCCAACCTCTCATCCAATGGCGGGAACTCTCCAGCAGCACTATTTCACTGACTACGCGCTATTGCAAGACCTCTCCCCTTCCACAATGCCCAACAACCCCTGACTAATTAACTCCTTCAGATACACTTAATTAATTAGTAGCTAGCTAGCCTAGTAGATATGCATATATGATGCTTTCCAAATGCTGGAGTTGCGCCAGATGTGATCGCCAGGGTTACCCTTGAGCCTGGTCTATGCATGGGGCGGTCCTGTTATCCTAATTATTATTAATTCGATGCAAGCTTTCCATCTTGAACTTGTGCCTACATTGCTTTAATCCTCTTCCATTTGTCCTCCACGGGCAAATTGGATGAGTTGATGAAGCTGGTCTAATAACTAGAACAGTTGCAACTTATTAATTTATATAGCTCGTACTGTGGACTTCGTGTACATGTACTCGAGTGCATATGTGTACCTCATTGATGAGAGGAATATTTCACTTCACTTTCGTTGCTGTGAGGAATTATTTACACATGCTGCCATCTCAACTTCTGCTTGTTCGTGGAACGCTTATATATTTATTTAAGGGCACTTCCTTGATGGCCGGTGGCAGTTTCTTTAATTTTATGCATGTGCAAAGCATAGTCGAGATAATCATGGCGCAAAAGAGAATTTTGATTGCTTTGGACGTTGATGCACTGGGCGGTTTCTTGTGGGAGTAGGCATAGGATGTGTCGCCTCATTGTGATTTGCTCGTTTGTTTGGTAGAAGGAATTTATAACTGAGACAAGAATATATTGATTCATAGATGTGTCCTATCTCAGTTCTACCTACTACAGTACTATTTATCTCACTGAATAAGCTCACGAGGCTGCTGCTTTGATCCATGAAATATATTTGTGTAGTGTTTCACTTCCTTATATACTTATTTGTATTTGAATTAACCATATTATATCAAGCAGATGCCTCACGCTATTTATATTAATACTACAGACGAACTGAGATCTAGGGTCTCTGGTATGGTGAATTATACTTCTGTCGCAGTTTCAGATGTTGAGTGATAATAAGCTTGCAGAATTGTAAATGCACTAGTCAATTTTAGTTAGTTGCCCTTATGGTCTCCTGTCTATAAGGTTGCATTTGGCATATATTGCGGTGAATAATCTTCGTTTGGTTGAACTGCTTTTCCTTGTGGTTACCTGTTTCTGATATAACTTGCAGAAAAGAGCTTAAATAGATAGTAAAGTTATCCATCGCTATGTAAGTGTAGTGGTTAATCTAAAAATATGAGAAATTTATCCATCTCTATGGTAAGTCTAATTTTTGAGTTTTAGTTTTAACGGAGATTATTAGATTATTATGTGAATTGCTAAACAAGATGTTAGTATCACACAGTGGCAGACCCAACAATAAAATGAAGGGTGTGCACACTCTAATTTTTAATTCCACCTAATCCAAGTGTCAGACAAAATATGGCAAAATAACAACATGAATAGCTCAATTCGAATCTCACAACAATTTAGTTCACAAAATATATCTCAAATGTGCTCAATTACAATACGAATAGTTTTACATGAAAGGAGCACAGGTAGAAAATTACATCTCTAGGTAACTCTACGTTTTTGCATTGCCATGAAAGCATCAACTATGTCATCTTCACTTACTTTCATGAACACATCTCGTTCAATAAATGTCACCAAGCAATCATTCAAACGATCATCACTCATACTAGTCCTCAACTTACTTTTCACTAGATTCATTGCTGAAAATACTCTTTCAACACTCGCCGTTGCCACCGGTAAAATCAATATCAATTTGATGGGTAAGTAGACCAAATCATAAAGAACATGCTTCTTTGTTGCAACCAGCTTAATAGAGAGCTCACCAATATTACTTGCATTTCTAAACCTATCATCTTGTCTCATATCATCAATAAAATTAGCAAGTTGAAATTCTAGCCTTATCAAATTTGTGATTGATATGTCCATGGGATAGAATTCAGCAAGTCTCATTACCTTGAGTGCATCATAAGAAGCAAATGAATTGAGGGGATTCAAAGCCGACATGCAAATAAGCAACTCCGTATTAACCTCATCAAACCGATTGTCAAGCTCTTGAATGGTTTGATCAATGACACCAAGATATACTTCTCTTCTATAACGACCATCATTTGTTTGTAATACATAATACCGATGAGATCTTCGACTAGGCTCATAAGTATCCTCCCATAAAGGAACTTGAATGTCATGTTTATTGCAAAATAAGGTTAGCTTTGCAAGAAATTCTTCCCAACCATGAGACCTCATGTGTTGAATTCTACTCTTTGCCAAACTAACAAGTGTCATTGCATTAACAATATCTTGATCTCTCTTTTGCAAAGATTTGGACAACTCATATGTATAGCCAAGAATAACAAGCATCAAGTGAAGATTGAAAACAAAGTCAAATGATTCAAAGGCTTAAGCAACTCCACGTATTCTTGTCCACTGACCTTTTTGTGAAGGATCTTTTCCAATAGCATCAAGTACTTCAAGGATTGTCGAATACATGCTACCAATGTGCATAATGGTTTTAAAATGAGACACCCAACGAGTGTAGCCGGGTCTAGACCCATCTCTTGACACCACCTTTAACAAAGGCATCACCCTTAGGCCCCCCATTCGATTTGCCTTTAAACAAATAACACACAAAGCATGTATATCCTCCTTGTCTCGTTTTCTTATATTTTACCATTTTGGTGTGAGTAATTTTTCTCGATCTCGGTGGTCTAGAGTGGAAATTCTACACATAAACAATGATGTATATTGAAACCTGAAAGTGCGTTATATCGACTAGAGGGGGGTGAATAGGCGATTTTTATGAATTCTTCACTGAGGAATTTGCCAGTGAGGAAATTCCTTAAAGAAGAACTACTTGCAGCGGAATAAGTACTCAAAAATATGCATAGCAGAACACAAGCATGGTCATCATGATTAAATGAAGACAAGCACAGAGTACAGAAAGCGTAAACGCAGGATAACACAGGATGAAGACAAACAGACTGAAGAAATTGAACTGAGGAAATTGAGAAAGTCTTCAGTCAAAGTCTTCAAACACAGATATGAACAAGTGCACAACACAATTATGAGGAAATGAAAGAGTTGAGGAAATAGACCAGTTGGCTTGGTGAAGACAATGATTTGGTAGACCAGTTCCAACTGCTGTCTCAGTTGTACGTCTGGTTAGGGCGGCTAGGTATTTAAACCTGAGGACACACAGTCCCGGACACCCAGTCCTGAACACGCAGTCCAGGACACTTAGTCCTCACCATATTCCCCTTGAGCTAAGGTCACACAGACCTCGCCCAATCACTCGTGGTAAGTCTTCAGGTGACTTCCGAACCTTCACAAACTCGGTCACTCGGCGATCCACAATTTCCTCTTGGATGCTCTAGACCATGACGCCTAACCGTCTGGAAGAAGCACAGTCTTCAAAGGTAACAAGCGTCAGATCCACGCAGGATCAATCTCTTCAGTGATGCTCAATCACTTTGGGTTTGTAGGTGTTTGGGTTTGGGTTTTCCTCACTTGATGATTTTCGCTCAAAGTCCTCGGAGGATGGGATGCTCTCAATTGACAAGTGTCAGTTTCTCTCGGAGCAGCCAACCAGCTAGTCGTTGTAGGGGGCGGCTATTTATAGCCTAGGGAGCAGCCCGTCATGATAAGACATAAATGCCCTTCAATGATATGACCGTTAGGTGGGTAGATATTTTGGGACAGCTGGCGCATAGCACAGCAACGGTCGGAAATTTGAGTATCAAATTCCTTAGGGCTATCATGTTCCTCACTGTGTAGGCAATCCGCACTGGCGAATTCCTAACTCCTCAGTCAGAACAAATTCCTCAGAGACCAGAAGAACTTCGTCTCTGTCACTGAAGAATATGACTGAATTGTATGAGATTTCCAATGGCTTCACTCGAAGGGATTGGTAGGTGTAGGATTTTGAGTTGAGCATCACATGGAAATTTTTCCTTAGTATTTCCTCGACCCCCTTTGATAGTACGGTGTTTCCTATGAATCAAGAAAGAGAAAATGAAACTACGAAAACGAAAGTCTTCGCGCTTCATGTTCCTCAAATGAATACCAAGTCTTCAAAGGTCACACCAATTTCTTCACTTTCAAAGTCTTCAGAAATCCAAAGTCTTCAGCCGAAGAACTTCATTTTTAGGGGTCGACTTTCACTGTAAATAGCAAACTCCTCATAGACTTATAGACCTGTGTACACTCATAAACACATTAGTCCCTTAACCTATAAGTCTTCAATACACCAAAATCACTAAGGGGCACTAGTGTTGGGGATCGTTGCAGAAATTAAAAAAATCACCAAGATCAATCTATGGAGTAACTAGCAAAGAGAGAGAGGGGAGTGCATCTTCATACCGTTGAAGATCGCGAGACGGAAGCGTTGCAAGAACGCGGATGAGGGAGTCGTACTCGTAGCGATTCAGATCGCGGTGGATTCCGATCCTAGCGCCGAACAACGGCACCTCCGCGTTCAACACACGTGCAGCCCGGTGACGTCTCCCGCACCTTGATCCAGCAAGGAGGAGGGAGAGGTTGAGGAAGAGGGCTCCAACAGCAGCACGACGGCGTGGTGGTGATGGAGTGGCAGTTCTCCGGCAGGGCTTCGCCAAGCTCACGCGGAGGAGGAGAGGTGTTGGGGAGGGGAGGGGTTGCGCCTTGGATGTGGTGCTGCCGCCCTCCCTCCACCCCTCTATTTATAGGGAGAAGGGGGAAGGGGGCCGGCCCCTCTAGATGAGATCTAGAGGGGGGCGGCGGCCAAGGGGGAGGGGGTGCCCCCTTTAGGGTTCCCCCCCAACCCTAGGCGCATGGGCCCTAGGGGGATGGCGCCCAGCCCACTTAGGGGCTGGTTCCCTTCCACCTACAGCCCATAAGGCCCTCTGGGGCAGGTGGACCCTCCCGGTGGACCCCCGGAACCTCTCCGGTGGTCCCGGTACAATACCGGTATACCCCCGAATATTTCTGGTGACCGTATGATGACTTCCCATATATAAATCTTCACCTCCGGACCATTCCGGAACTCTTCTTGACGTCCACTCATCCGGGACTCCGAACAACATTCGGTAATCACATACAAATCTTCCTTATAACCCTAGCGTCATCGAACCTTAAGTGTGTAGACCCTATGGGTTCGGGAATCATGCAGACATGACCGAGACAACTCTCTAGCCAATAACCAACAGCGGGATCTGGATACCCATGTTGGCTCCCACATGTTCCACGATGATCTCATCGGATGAACCACGATGTCGAGGATTCAAGCAATCCCGTATACAATTCCCTTTGTCAATCGGTACGTTACTTGCCCGAGATTCGATCGTCGGTATCCCAATACCTCGTTCAATCTCATTACCGGCAAGTCACTTTACTCGTTCCGTAATGCATGATCCCATGACTAACTACTTAGTCACATATTGAGCTCATTATGATGATGCATTACCGAGTGGGCCCGGAAATACCTCTCCGTCATACGGAGTGACAAATCCCAGTCTCGATCCATGCCAACCCAACAGGCACTTTCGGAGATACCTGTAGTGCACCTTTATAGCCACCCAGTTACGTTGTGACGTTTGGTACAACCAAAGCATTCCTACGGTATTCGGGAGTTGCACGATCTCATGGTCTAAGGAAATGATACTTGACATTAGAAAAGCTTTAGCAAACGAACTACACGATCTAGTGCTATGCTTAGGATTGGGTCTTGTCCATCACATCATTCTCCTAATGATGTGATCCCGTTATCAATGACATCCAATGTCCATGGTCAGGAAACCGTAACCATTTATTGATCAATGAGCTAGTCAACTAGAGGCTCACTAGGGACATGTTATGGTCTATGTGTTCACACATGTATTACGATTTCTGGATAACACAATTATAGCATGAACAATAGACAATTATCATGAACAAGGAAATATAATAATAACCATTTTATTATTGCCTCTAGGGCATATTTCCAACAGTCTCCCACTTGCACTAGAGTCAATAATCTAGTTACATTGTGATGAATCGTACACCCATAGATTTCTAGTGTTGATCATGTTTCGCCCGTGGAAGAGGTTTAGTCAACGGATCTGCGACATTCAAATCCGTATGCACTTTACAAATATCTATGTCTCCATTTTGAACATTTTCACGAATGGAGTTGAAGCAACGCTTGATGTGCCTGGTCTTCTTGTGAAACCTGGGCTCCTTCGCAAGGGCAATAGCTCCAGTGTTGTCACAGAAGAGAGTCATCGGCCCCGATGCATTGGGAATAACTCCTAGGTCGGCAATGAACTCCTTCATCCAGATTGCTTCATGTGCTGCCTCCGAGGCTGCCATGTACTCCGCTTCACATGTAGATCCCGCCACGACGCTTTGCTTGCAACTGCACCAGCTGACTGCCCCACCATTCAAAATATACACGTATCCGGTTTGTGACTTAGAGTCATCCAGATCTGTGTTGAAGCTAGCATCGACGTAACCCTTTACGACGAGCTCTTTGTCACCTCCATAAACGAGAAACATATCCTTAGTCCTTTTCAGGTACTTCAGGATGTTCTTGACCGCTGTCCAGTGTTCCATGCCGGGATTACTTTGGTACCTTCCTACCAAACTTACGGCAAGGTTTACATCAGGTCTGGTACACAGCATGGCATACATAATAGACCCTATGGACGAGGCATAGGGGATGACACTCATCTTTTCTCTATCTTCTGCCGTGGTCGGGCATTGAGCCGTGCTCAATCTCACACCTTGCAATACAGGCAAGAACCACTTCTTGGACTGATCCATATTGAACTTCTTCAATATCTTGTCAAGGTATGTGCTTTGTGAAAGACCTATGAGGCGTCTCGATCTATCTCTATAGATCTTGATGCCTAATATGTAAGCAGCTTCTCCAAGGTCCTTCATTGAAAAACACTTATTCAAGTAGGCCTTTATGCTTTCCAAGAATTCTATATCATTTCCCATCAATAGTATGTCATCAACATATAATATGAGAAATGCTACGGAGCTCCCACTCACTTTATTGTAAACACAGGCTTCTCCATAAGTCTGTGTAAACCCAAACGCTTTGATCATCTCATCAAAGCGAATGTTCCAACTCCGAGATGCCTGCACCAGCCCATAGATTGAGCGCTGGAGCTTGCATACCTTGTCAGCATTCTTAGGATCGACAAAACCTTCCGGCTGCATCATATACAATTCTTCCTTACGGAAGCCGTTAAGGAATGCCGTTTTGACGTCCATTTGCCATATTTCATAATCGTAGAATGCGGCAATTGCTAACATGATTCGGACGGACTTTAGCTTCGCTACGGGTGAGAAGGTCTCATCGTAGTCAACTCCTTGAACTTGTCGATAACCCTTAGCGACAAGTCGAGCTTTATAGATGGTAACATTTCCATCCGCGTCCATCTTCTTCTTAAAGATCTATTTATTTTCTATCGCTCGCCAATCATCGGGCAAGTCTGTCAAAGTCCATACTTTGTTTTCATACATGGATCCTATCTCGGATTGCATGGCTTCAAGCCATTTGTTGGAATCTGGGCCCGCCATTGCTTCTTCATAGTTCGAAGGTTCACCGTTGTCCAACAACATGATTTCCAGGACAGGGTTGCCGTACCACTCTGGTGCGGAACGTGTCCTTGTGGACCTACGAAGTTCAGTGGTATCTTGATCATGATCGTCATCATTAACTTCCTCTCTAGTCGGTGCAGGCACCACAGAAACATTTTCTTGTGCTGCGCTACTTTCTGGTTCGAGAGGGGTCATCTCATCAAGTTCCACTTTCCTCCCACTTACTTCTTTCGAGAGAAACTCTTTCTCCAGAAAGGACCCATTCTTGGCAACGAAGATCTTGCCTTCGGATCTGAGGTAGAAGGTATACCCAATGGTTTCCTTAGGGTATCCTATGAAGACACATTTTTCTGACTTGGGTTCGAGCTTTTCAGGTTGAAGTTTCTTGACATAAGCATCGCATCCCCAAACTTTAAGAAACGACAGCTTAGGTTTCTTTCCAAACCATAATTCATATGGTGTCGTCTCAACGGATTTCGACGGAGCCCTATTTAAAGTGAATGCGGCAGTCTCTAAAGCATAACCCCAAAATGATAGCGGTAGATCGGTAAGAGACATCATAGATCGCACCATATCCAATAGAGTGCGATTACGACGTTCGGACACACCATTACGCTGAGGTGTTCTAGGCGGCGTGAGTTGTGAAACAATTCCACATTTCCTTAAGTGTGTGCCAAATTCATGACTCAAATATTCCCCTCCACGATCTGATCGTAAGAACTTTATTTTCCTGTCACGTTGATTCTCAACCTCACTCTGAAATTCCTTGAACTTTTCAAAGGTCTCAGACTTGTGTTTCATTAAGTAGACATACCCATATCTACTTAAGTCATCAGTGAGGGTGAGAACATAACGATAGCCACCGCGAGCCTCAACGCTCATTGGACCGCACACATCAGTATGTATGATTTCCAATAAGTTGGTTGCTCGCTCCATTGTTCCGGAGAACGAAGTCTTGGTCATTTTTCCCATGAGGCATGGTTCGCACGTGTCAAATGATTCATAATCAAGAGACTCCAAAAGTCCATCTGCATGGAGTTTCTTCATGCGTTTGACACAAATGTGACCAAGGCGGCAGTGCCACAAGTATGTGGGACTATCATTATCAACCTTACATTTCTTGGCATTCACACTATGAATATGTGTAACATCACGTTCGAGATTCATTAAGAATAAACCATTGACCAGCGGGGCATGACCATAAAACATATCTCTCATATAAATAGAACAACCATTATTCTCGGATTTAGATGAGTAGCCATCTCGCATCAAACGAGATCCAGATACAATGTTCGTGCTCAAAGCTGGCACTAAATAACAATTATTGAGGTTTAAAACTAATCCCGTAGGTAAATGTAGAGGTAGCGTGCCGACGGCGATCACATCGACCTTGGAACCATTCCTGACGCGCATCGTCACCTCGTCCTTCGCCAATCTTCGCTTACTCCGCAGCTCCTGTTTTGAGTTACAAATATGAGCAACCACACCGGTATCAACTACCCAGGAGCTACTACGAGTATTGGTATGGTACACATCAATAACATGTATATCACATATACCTTTGGTGTTGCCGGCCTTCTTGTCTGCTAAGTACTTGGGGCAGTTCCGCTTCCAGTGACCGTTTCCCTTGCAATAAAAGCACTCAGTCTCAGGCTTGGGTCCATTCTTTGTCTTCTTCCCGGCAGCTTGCTTACCGGGCGCGGCAACTCCCTTGCCGTCTTTCTTGAAGCTCTTTTTACCCTTGCCTTTCTTGAACTTAGTGGTCTTATTCACCATCAACACTTGATGTTCCTTTTTGATCTCCACCTCCGCTGATTTCAGCATCGAATATACCTCAGGAATGGTTTTCTCCATCCCCTGCATATTGAAGTTCATCACAAAGCTCTTGTATCTAGGTGGAAGCGACTGAAGGATTGTGTCAACGACCGCGTCATCCGGGAGATTAACTCCCAGCTGAGACAAGTGGTTGTGCAACCCAGACATTTTGAGTATGTGTTCGCTGACGGAACTATTCTCCTCCATCTTACAACTGTAGAACTTGTCGGAGACTTCATATCTCTCGACCCGGGCATGAGCTTGGAAAACCATTTTCATCTCTTGGAACATCTCATATGCTCCGTGCTGCTCGAAATGCTTTTGGAGCCCCGGTTCTAAGCTGTAAAGCATGCCGCATTGAACCAGGGAGTAATCATCAACACGTGTTTGCAAGCGTTCATAACGTCTTGGTTTGCTGGGACGGGTGCTTCACCTAGCGGTGCTTCAAGGACATATGCTTTCTTGGCAGCTATGAGGATGATCCTCAAGTTCCGGACCCAGTCCGTATAGTTGCTACCATCGTCTTTCAGATTGGTTTTCTCTAGGAATGCGTTGAAGTTGAGGTTGACATTAGCGTGGGCCATTTAATCTACAAGACATATTGTAAAGATTTTAGACTAAGTTCATGATAATTAAGTTCATCTAATCAAATTATTAATGAACTCCCACTTAGACAGACATCCCTCTAGTCATCTAAGTGATACATGATCCGAGTCAACTAGGTCGTGTCCGATCATCACGTGAGACGGACTAGTCATCATCGGTGAACATCTTCATGTTGATCGTATCTTCTATACGACCCATGTTCGACCTTTCGGTCTTCCGTGTTCCGAGGCCATGTCTGTACATGCTAGGCTCGTCAAGTCAACCTAAGTGTATTGCGTGTGTAAATCTGGCTTACACCCATTGTATGCGAACGTTAGGACCTATCACACCCGATCATCACGTGGTGCTTCGGAACAACGGACTTTAGCAACGGTGCACAGTTAGGGGGAACACAATTCTTGAAATTTTAGTGAGAGATCATCTTATTTAGGCTACCGTTGTTCTAAGCAAATAAGATGTAAAACATGATAAACATCACATGCAATCAAATAGTGACATGATATGGCCAATATCATTTTGCTCCTTTTGATCTCCATCTTCGGGGCGCCATGATCATCATCGTCACTGGCATGACACCATGACCTCCATCATCATGATCTCCATCATCGTGTCTTCATGAAGTTGTCTCACCAACTATTACTTCTACTACTATGGCTAACGGTTAGCAATAAAGTAAAGTAATTACATGACGTTTCAGTTGACACGCAGGTCATAAATAAATTAAGACAACTCCTATGGCTCCTGCCGGTTGTCATACTCATCGACATGCAAGTCGTGATTCCTATTACAAGAACATGATCAATCTCATACATCACATATATCATTCATCACATTCTTCTGGCCATATCACATCACATGACACATGTTGCAAAAACAAGTTAGACGTCCTCTAATTGTTGTTGCAAATTTTTACGTGGCTGCTATAGGTTTCTAGCAAGAACGTTTCTTACCTACGCCAAAACCACAACGTGATATGCCAATTTATATTTACCCTTCATAAGGACCCTTTTCATCGAATCCGATCCGACTAAAGTGGGAGACACAGACACCCGCTAGCCACCTTATGCAACTAGTGCATGTCAGTCGATGGAACCTGTCTCACATAAGCGTACGTGTAAGGTCGGTCCGGGCCGCTTCATCCCACGATGCCGCCGAATCAAGATAAGACTAGTAACGGCAAGTAAATTGACAAAATCGACGCCCACAACAACTTGTGTTCTACTCGTGCATAGAAACTACGCATAGACCTAGCTCATGATGCCACTGTTGGGGATCGTTGCAGAAATTAAAAAATTTCTACGCATCACCAAGATCAATCTATGGAGTAACTAGCAACGAGAGAGAGGGGAGTGCATCTTCATACCGTTGAAGATCGCGAGACGGAAGCGTTGCAAGAACGCGGATGAGGGAGTCGTACTCGTAGCGATTCAGATCGCGGTGGATTCCGATCCTAGCGCCGAACAACGGCACCTCCGCGTTCAACACACGTGCAGCCCGATGACGTCTCCCGCACCTTGATCCAGCAAGGAGGAGGGAGAGGTTTAGGAAGAGGGCTCCAACAGCAGCACGACGGCGTGGTGGTGATGGAGTGGCAGTTCTCCGGCAGGGCTTCGCCAAGCTCACGTGGAGGAGGAGAGGTGTTGGGAAGGGGAGGGGCTGCGCCTTGGATGTGGTGCTGCAGCCCTCCCTCCACCCCTCTATTTATAGGGAGAAGGGGAAGGGGGCGGCCCCTCTAGATGAGATCTAGAGGGGGGCGGCGGCCAAGGGGGAGGGGGCTTGCCCCCCAAGCAAGGGGGGTGCCCCCTTTAGGGTTCCCCCCCCCCAACCCTAGGCGCATGGGCCCTAGGGGGGATGGCGCCCAGCCCACTTAGGGGCTGGTTCCCTTCCACCTACAGCCCATAAGGCCCTCCGGGGCAGGTGGACCCTCCCGATGGACCCCCGGAACCCCTCCGGTGGTCCCGGTACAATACCGGTATACCCCCGAATATTTCCGGTGACCGTATGATGACTTCCCATATATAAATCTTCACCTACGGACCATTCCGGAACTCCTCGTGACGTCCGGGATCTCATCCGGGACTCCGAACAACATTCGGTAATCACATACAAATCTTCCTTATAACACTAGTGTCATCGAACCTTAAGTGTGTAGACCCTACGGGTTCGGGAATCATGCAGACATGACCGAGATAGCTCTCTAGCCAATAACCAACAGCGGGATCTGGATACCCATGTTGGCTCCCACATGTTCCATGATGATCTCATCGGATGAACCACGATGTCGAGGATTCAAGCAATCCCGTATACAATTCCCTTTGTCAATCGGTACGTTACTTGCCCGAGATTCGACCGTCGGTATCCCAATACCTCGTTCAATCTCGTTACCGGCAAGTCACTTTACTCGTTCCCTAATGCATGATCCCGTGACTAACTACTTAGTCACATATTGAGCTCATTACGATGATGCATTACCAAGTGGGCCCAGAGATACCTCTCCGTCATACGGAGTGACAAATCCCAGTCTCGATCCATGCCAACCCAACAGACACTTTCGGAGATACCTGTAGTGCACCTTTATAGCCACCCAGTTACGTTGTGACGTTTGGTACAACCAAAGCATTCCTACGGTATCCGGGAGTTGCACGATCTCATGGTCTAAGGAAATGATACTTGACATTAGAAAAGCTTTAGCAAACGAACTACACGATCTAGTGTTATGCTTAGGATTGGGTCTTGTCGATCACATCATTCTCCTAATGATGTGGTCCCGTTATCAATGACATCCAATGTCCATGGTCAGGAAACCGTAACCATCTATTGATCAACGAGCTAGTCAACTAGAGGCTCATTAGGGACATGTTATGGTCTATGTGTTCACACATGTATTACGGTTTCCGGATAACACAATTATAGCATGAACAATAAACAATTATCATGAACAAGGAAATATAATAATAACTATTTTATTATTGCCTCTAGGGCATATTTCCAACAACTAGATGCACTTACAATCTCCCCCTTTTTGGTGATTGATGACAATATAGGTTAAGTTTTCAACGGGGATAAATATATGAAGTGTAAATACTGATATTGAGGAATTTGATTGCAAGATATAGAAGAACTCCCCCTGAAGATGTGCATAGTGAGGAATTTGCTTTTGAAGCAATGCACACTTGAAGAGTTGAATCATGGAGATCTCCCCCTATATCTTGCAATTCATACACGCATTTGACATAATATATGAAGAATTTGAAATGCATGATGAAATATGGTGACTGATGTAATTCAGCATGCGTGCAATAACATTAACGAGTAATAAGCATGCAGAAGAAACAGCAAAAGTATCAGGCCACCATAGAGTTTAAGTTTATAACTCGATCCAACAAAGTCATCAGAAGAACGAGAGTTGTAACTTTAGAGAAAAAAAAACGCCCATATAAGATAGACCCGCTTGAATACTAACTCAAATTTCTCCCCCTTTGTCATCGAATGACCAAAAGGGTCAAAAATGAGGACTAACGCCCCTGAAGAATATCAAGGTGATGAAGGAGCGTCAGCGTTGTTGGGGTCGTTTGTTGTAGTAGGGCCTGCCGCAGTGTCTTTCCAAGTCTTCATGTTCATCAGTGTCACGTGATGAAGAATAGGAGCTGGCCACCAAGGAAGGAACCTTGATCTTCTTGTACTTCTTCGGAGTAGGTGCAGCCCAGTCAAAATCTTCCTTGAGACCCATTTTCTTCAGATCTTCTTCACCATATATGTGCGACAGAACAACCCAGGTGCGGTTGAGGGTTTCATGAAGGTAGTAGTGGTTTTTCTTCACTGCATTGTGGGTAGTAGTCATGTTGTGAAGAATTGAACCAAACTGACGCTTGACCCATTTGTGATTGCGATCAACCTTCTGGTGAAGACTGAGGAGAAGCTCACGGTCAGTCATCACACTGGGTGTTGTGCCTTGAGGATTTTGCTTGGGTGCGTTGGCGGCAGAGTCATGGGTGGCAGAGTCATCATTGGTGGAGTAGGATGCAGCCTTGCGAAATTGTCCATCCAATGGACGAATGCCTTCATCAATAACAGCAGTAGCCTTGCCCTTTTCATCAGCTGAGGAAAATGTCCGTTTGAGGACTTCAATCGGGGGCAAGTAGCTGCAATGATTCAGTGTATCAGCTTTGTAGTTGAGTGAAGACCTTGTTCTCATGAATCTCATAATCCACGGAGCATAAGGCTTCAACTCAAATGGTGACATTGCGACATTGGCCAGAGTCCTCATGAAGAAATCATGGAAGTTGACGGGAACGCCATGAATGATATTGAAAAGCAGATTCTTCATGATGCCAACGACTTCTTCTTCATTCGAGTCGTGGCCCTTGATAGGACTCAATGTCTTCGTCAGAATGCGATAGACAGTCTGAGGCACATATAACAATTCCTTCACAAGGAATTTTGTTCTTGGGGCCTGACCTGGCTTCAATGGCTTCATCAGCACTTGCGTATAGTGATCTGTAAGCTCAGGTTCATTGTAGACGCAATAAGCACCTTCAAGGAGAGGAATGAGAGGCAAAGCACGAAGCAATTCAGTAGCTGGTGCCTTGTAGTGAGTATTTTCAGACATCTAGTCCAGCACCCATGAATTCACATCTTCAGAGTCTCCGGTGATGTGCAGAGTTGCATAAAATTGAAGAATGAGTTCTTCATTCCAATCACATATGTCAGTGCAGAAATTTAACAGTCCAGCATCGTAGAGAATTGAGGACTGGCCCGAAGCACGGCAGAGATTCCATATCCACGTGAGGAATGTGCTCATGATCGAAGACTTTGTCTTTGTTGAACAGCACTGAGGAATAAAAATTTGCCTGGCTGGCAGTCCAGAAACACCTCTTTCTTATGCGAGCAGAGTCATAAGGGTTGTAATCAGTGAAGAATACGTGCTCGCCGAAGAAATCATCATCCTTGAATTTTTGCTTCCTTGAGAATGGATCCTTTGTCTTGGGCAGAGGAGTGTCAGTCAGTTGCATGATGACCTCAGGAATCGCAATCTCAGGTTCTTCAGGCTGAGGAATTTCTGGTTCCTCTTCAGTGGCACACTGGTTCTTCAAATCTTCATTTTCATTTTCTTCAGCACTAGCGGCTGGAATGTCTTCATGAGCTTCATCAGATCCCATTTGAACTGTAGTGGCTAGGGACTGAGGAATTTGCTGCAGTGGAGTGAAGAGTGGAGAATTGGGGTGCTGACTTTCCCAAAAGTCATCATTCATCACTGGTGTGGTACAGCCAATGTCCACATCTTCATCTTCAATTTCTTCAACGCCAGCCTCTTCAGCAGTAAACTGAGGCATAGGCGAGGAAACTGTGGGGGTTGAAGGGATTTTATCCACTTCAATTTCTTCATGCATCTGCTCTGACGAAGCAGCAGAAGCATTTTCTTCATCAGATCCGTTAGGGATCACATATTCTTCATCAAAAGGGATGATTTCCTTTGATGGCATGGAGGAAACTGGAACAGCATTAATTGGATTAGCAAATGAGCTTGTCAATTTCTTCATCTTCTTCGGTGCTGAAGAATCTGAAGGAGCTGATGCTTTCCTTTTCTTCACAGCTGCACGCTCTGCAGCCTTGATCTTCTTCACATCTGATGCAGATGGAAGAATTGGAATTGGGGTAGGCGTAGGAGGAGCAGAGGAATGTGGTTGATTTTCTTCAGGCACAACTGATGCAGTTGCCCTGACCTCTTCATTTTCTTCAGGCGCACCACTAGTGGGTGCCCTGGCAATTTCTTCAGCGGCTAGAATGCAGTCATCAGCCCTGGAACTCACATTTTCTTCAGCAGCCTGATTGTCATCAGCGGTGATGGCATGTTCTTCAGTTGGCTGAGCGGATGCTTTAGCCTGAGGAATTTCTTGTTGCGATGGGTCTGCAACATTTGAGGTGAACATCTTAGTCAGTTTAACAAACCTGGCCTTGGCTCCTTTCCAATCAGCATAGTAAGCATTGAAATCATCGTTGAGGACTTTGATTTCAGACTGGATCTTCACAAGTTCATCAGTTGTCATAGAGACAACGTTGTTCTTCAGAAACTTCTCCTTCCTGTACTGTGCTTTCTTGAGCTGCCTGGCCTTCTCAAATTTCCATTTTTCTTCTTGAATGAAGGCAGTCAGCATATGACTTTGACCAGGAGTCAACTTGAAGTCAGGCATAGGAGTGTTTGGGTCCTTGTGCCAGAGATCAATATAGTCGAGGATCAACTTTGGATCCAAAAGCAGAGGCACATTTGTGCCCTTGGCTCTAGCGGCCCTGACTTGCCTGTCTCTGATGATTTCAGCAAGTTCTTCATCATCAGCTTCGTCTTCTTCAGACGGTACTTGGAAGGCAACCTGCTTCTTATGGGGACTTGGGCGAGAGCCTCGTCCAGCAGTGGTCTTTGTCTTCAGCAGAGAGGGTCCTGTTGAAGAATTTGGTGCAGCTGAGGAACTAGCTGAAGCTCCGGAGGCAATAGAGATGCCTGTAGTCCTTTGGCACATGGCGAGATGCACAAGTGCTGAGGATTTTGTCGGAGCAGCTGAGGACTTTGGAGGAGCAGGAGCGGCATGAGGAATTGGCCGTGAGGGCTTAGCTGAGGAAATTGGCCGAGAGGGCATTGAAGAAGAGGCACTAGGCTTGTGCGCAGGCTTCTTTGCCATGGATTTCTTCGGCCTTACAGAGGCCTCAGCAGCAGCAGCAGCAGCAGCAGAGTCTTCGTTGAATTTCTTCACTGCTTCCTTAGCCTGTTTGGCCAACTTGGTCTGGCGCTTGGCCCATTCTTCAGGAAAATCCTCACCGCGCTCGATGCTAGTGGGATCTGCTTCTTGGCCAGGTGCCAATGGTGGTCTTGAGCATGGAGGAGTAACAGCGAATTTCTTCATGTATTTTGGAGTCACATACCTGTACTCCCTCCACTCTTTTGCCCATCTCCTTTCTATCCTCTGAATGCGCACATTGCGCTGATTCTTATCTTCCTCAAGGGGTGTGCAGTACCCAGCATAAATTTCCTCAGGGATTTCAAAGGCATTATTGATTTCAGGCCTCTTTCCTCCTTTCTGTGGCTTTTTTTCTATCAGCCATTTTCTTCAGTTGAGGAATTTGAACAATTGAACTCTCTGAAGAAGTATGCAACTTTTCTTCGAGGAACGCTGCAAATGAGTTAAGTTGATGAGAACCTAGTGATTCAGCAGCGGACATGAGTACCTGTGAACAGAGTATAGTTGCGAGGAATTTGGAGAGGTCATATGCGTTCCCAGAAGGTTTTTCAAAAAGAACAAGTTTGAGGAATTTGACCAGATGAGTCTTGAAGAATTTCACTAAGCGTTCTCTGTCTTAGGTTCCAGAGTTGTATAGATCGAAGATCCACACAATTGAGGAATCTTGAAAAATGATTGCTCAGAGAAACGAATCAAGAACATATGACATGTGAGGTGTTTAGTGTGTGAAAAAATTGAAGAATAAACACCTTTGAAGATTTTGTAGAAATCATTTGAATCAAAGAGGGCAGTAAAAGTAACTTTTAATTACCCTGGACGAAGAACACGACGAATTGTGAGGTGGAGAAGTGAAGTTCGTCTGTGCAGATCTTCCACGCCCTAACTCGGCGGAGGAAGACGGCTACGGCGGCGGCGGAGTGAAGATTTCCGCGGCTGGCGCGAGTACGGCGGCGACGAGGTCGAGGCAGTGAAGCTCTTCCTCACCGGCGATGATGAAGTAGCGGCGGCGCTAGGGTTTGAGAAGCTCGAGCGGGAGAGAGGTCGAGCGGAGTAAAGGAAGTGAGGAAGGGAAGAGGGGGTATTTATAGCCACGGTGAAAAATTGTTCGCCCGAAGAAATTGGACGAACGTGCCCCTGACCCTTCTCATTCGCTTGACATGTGTCACCCACGTACTAAGAAGTGGAGATCGTGTTAGATCGTGGGTGAATAGATAAGTATTTCGTGGGATGCGGAACGGTTTGAGCGGCAAAGCCGAAAATTTGGATAAGATAAGTTAAAAGTTCCGTTCGCAAATTCTTCAGCTGACAAGGACACAGTGAAGATTTTGAACGAGTTTCAAATAGAACGCACATGAAGAATTTGTGAATAGATTGGGTTGAGTATAGCATAGAGGGGGAAGGGTCCGATCACATTCACTTAGCAGAAAAACCAACTTGAAGAATTAGCCATAAGTGAATGCTGTAGAGGACATAAACTCATATATATATATATAGCCAATGAAGAAAGACGACGAAGAAGGTGAAGACAATGCAAAGTTGAAGAATATGAACAACTGAGGAATTTCAAAACTGAGGAAAAACTCAAATTGAAGATTTTCAACTTTTGTGGTGGCGTGACCCACCGTATAAGAATGATGATTTCAGACACCGCGTACAATTGTCGTAGGGTTCTGAGAATCAAATTCTTCTTTAATTTCTTCACACTTAGAGTGTTATTCTTCATTGATTGAAGAAAAACGTTTCTTCATGTGTTGCACATCTAAGTCATCAATTTTGCATAAATGTTAGGATGAGTGTCCTTTTCAAAGAACATTCGAAGATTCTAAGATATTTAGCTCACACCACAACTTGCTAAATCTCTTCTCATCCAAGGGCTTTGTGAAGATATCGGCTAGTTGTTCTTCAGTCTTCGCATGCTCAATAGAAATGTCGCCCTTCAACACATGATCGCGAAGAAAATGATGACGAATCTGAATGTGCTTTGTCTTCGAGTGTTGAACTGGGTTGTGAGCAATCTTGATGGCACTCTCATTGTCACAGAAGAGAGGCACATTCTTCACGTTGAAGCCGTAGTCCTTCAGAGTTTGCTTCATCCACAGCAATTGAGCACAGCAAGAACCAGCAGCAATGTACTCAGCTTCAGCAGTAGACAGTGATACGCAGTTCTGTTTCTTTGAGGACCAACAGACCAAGGATCGTCCGAGGAAATGACATGTACCAGATGTTGACTTGCGGTCCACACGATCACCAGCATAGTCAGAGTCAGAATATCCAATGAGATCAAAAGCCGAGCCCTTGGGGTACCATAATCCTAGTGTGGGTGTGTGAGCTAGATATCGAATAATATGTTTCATAGCCTTATGGTGTGATTGCTTCGGTGTAGCTTGAACTCGGGCACACATGCAAACACTAAGCATAATATCTGGCCTAGATGCACATAAGTACAATAAAGAACCAATCATGGAGCGGTATACCTTTTGATCGAAGTCAATACCATTTTCATCAGTGCACAGATGGCCATTTGTGGGCATTGGAATTTTGACGCCTTTGCAATCTTGCATCCCGAATTTCCTCAGTACATCCTTGAGGTATTTCTCCTGAGATATAAATATGCCATTGCGCTGTTGACAAATTTGAAGACCTAAGAAGAATTTCAACTCTCCCATCATAGACATTTGATATTCTTCACTCATCATATAGGCAAATTCATCACTATAATGTTGGTCAGTACAGCCAAAGATAATATCATCAACATATATTTGGCATATAAACAATTCATCATCATATGATTTAGTGAAAAGTGTAGGGTCGAGTAAACCGGGTTTGAAGCCTTTCTTCATGAGGAATTCCTTCAAAGTATCATACCACGTCCGAGGGGCCTGCTTGAGGCCATAGAGGGCCTTATTGAGTCTGAAGACTTTGTCAGGATGCTTAGGATCTTCAAAACCTGGGGGTTGAGCAACATATACTTCTTCCTCAAGCTTACCATTGAGGAATGCACTTTGCACATCCATTTGATATAAAGTGATATCATGATGGTTAGCATAAGCAAGTAATATACGAATAGCCTCAAGTCTAGCAACAGGTGCAAAAGTTTCATCGAAATCAATTCCTTCAACCTGTGTGTAGCCTTGAGCTACAAGCCGTGCCTTATTCCTCACCACAAGGCCATTTTCATCTTGCTTGTTGCGGTAGATCCACTTTGTGCCAATGATATTGTGTTTGCGAGGATCTGGACGTGTAACCAGTTCCCAGACGTTGTTGAGCTCGAATTGATGTAATTCTTCTTGCATGGCCTGAATCCACTCAGGCTCCAGAAATGCTTCATCTACCTTAGTGGGCTCTGTGATAGAGACAAAAGCATAGTGCCCACAAAAGTTAGATAAATGTGAAGCTTTTGAGCGTGTGAGAGGACCTGGTGCTTCAATGTCATCGATGATCTTTTCAACTTGCACTTCTTTTGCAACGCGAGGATGAGTAGGTTGTCGTCGAGGAATTTGATCAGCATTTTCTTCAGCACCATTTTCTTCAGCATTTTCTTCAGGTGCATTAGCTCGACGTTCTTCACGTTCTGGAATGAATTCTTCAGCAGATTCTTCGGTAGGAATGACATCCTCAGTAGCCTTGAACTTGATAGTTTCCTTAGGTGCTGGTTCATCTATCACAGAGGGTAGGTGCTCTCTTTGCGAGCCATTAGTTTCATCGAACCGCACATCTACAGTTTCAACAACCTTGTGAAGAACGTTGTTGAAGACTCTGTAGGTGTGCGAGTCCTTTCCGTAACCAAGCATAAAACCTTCATGTGCTTTCGGTGCAAATTTAGCATTGTGATGAGGATCTCTAATCCAACATTTAGCACCGAAGACTTTGAAATAACTCACATTGGGTTTCTTGTCAGTGAGAAGTTCATAGGCAGTCTTCTTGAAGAATTTGTGAAGATATACCCTGTTGATGATGTGGCATGCAGTATAAATTGCCTCAATCCAGAAGTGACGAGGCGTCTTGTACTCATCAAGCATAGTGCGAGACATCTCAACAAGAGTTCTGTTCTTGCACTCCACGATGCCATTCTGCTGAGGAGTATAAGGAGCAGATAACTCATGAGTAATACCAAGTTCATCAAGATAGTCGTCAAGACCAGAATTCTTGAACTCAGTTCCATTGTCACTTCTGATGTGCTTGATCTTCACACCAAAGTTGGTTGAAGCCCTCGAAGAAAATCGTTTGAAGACTTCCTGCACTTCATGTTTGTAAGTAACAATGTGTACCCATGTGTAACGAGAGTAATCATCAACAATAACAAAGCCATAGAGAAATGCATCATTTGTGACAGCTGAGTAATGGTTAGGACCAAAGAGGTCCATGTGAAGCAATTCGAATGGTCGAGTAGTGGTCATGATAGTCTTCGCTGGATGCTTAGCCTTGGTCATCTTTCTAGCTTCACAAGCTCCACACAAGTGATCCTTGAGGAATTTGACATTCTCAATGCCAATGACATGCTTCTTCTTCGCAAGCGTGTGCAAATTCCTCATGCCTGCATGACCAAGTCGTCGATGCCATAGCCACCCTTATGAAGCTTTTGCAAGTAGGCACACGGCTGGTTGCGGTCTTGTAGAGAAATCAACAATATACAAGTCTCCTCTCCTAAAGCCTTCGAAGACTTTGGAATTGTCAGCTTCCATAACCACAACACAACGATACTTGCCAAAGACAACTACCATATCAAGATCACAAAGCATTGAGACAGATATGAGGTTGTATCCTAAGGACTCGACAAGCATGACTTTGTCCATGTGTCGATCCTTTGTGATCGTAACCTTACCTAGACCCAATACCTGACTTTTGCCTTTGTCAGCGAAGATGATATGCTTCAGATGCGATGGTGATAAGGGTGCATCCATCAATAGATTCTTGTCACCAGTCATGTGATCAGTACATCCACTATCGAGGACCCACTCAGTGGCTTTGGGTTGATCATCCTGCAGATGAATTAGTGCAGCTTACGAACTTCATATACTTCATCAGTGAAGAATATGACATCACAATTCATCAGACGAATTTCATCAAGCAATGCAACAGTTAAAACAGTATGAGGACGTGAGAAATGAAAGTTCATTTCTTCATGATTAGCCTGCGTCCTTTCAGGCACTCTTAAAGTCTCCAACAAATTCTTCAGACATTCAAGCACGTCTGGAGACCTGACCCTGCAGAAGAGATTAGTTCTTTTTCTTCACCACCCACATCTGAAGGGGTGGCAAAGAGTTCATCACTCTGCGAGCTCCATATGAGAAAGGTGGCATAGAAGCCAATCCATTTCGTTTCACATAAGAGGAGTTAGGGTAAGCATATGAATAAGCAGAGAAATTCTTCGAGGACTTATGAACATAATGATTAGAAGAATAATGCTCATATTCATAGCCCTTAGCTCTTTCCTGCGAAACAGAGTTGTTAGCACGATGATGTTCATATGAGGACTTTGATCCTTTTGAGAAATATGATCCACGTGAGGAATTCGATCCGTATGAGGACTTGGATCCATATGAAGAATTTGGTCCATATGAAGAATTTGATCTGGGGTTCCTATTCTTCACAGGTGGTGTCATGAGGACATTCACCTGAAGACTTTCAAGGCACCTTTTGGGAACCCAGATTTTCTTCATAGGAGAACCGTTCCTGCAGTTAGTGCCAACATATCTAGCAAATACTTCACCATTCTGATTTTTAAACAGTTTATAGTTGGAGTCAAATGACTCATCAAAAGAATGAGAAGATTCACATGTAAAGCCAGATAAATTAGATGGATCAACTGGAGGTCCCTTTGCAGCAACCCATGAGGTTTTGGGGTACTGCTCAGGCTTCCAATATGTACCATCAGCATTGAGTTTCCTCTCAAAGGCAATACCCTTTTTCCTAGGGTTCCTGTTGAGGATCTGCTTTTTAAGCACATCACAAAGAGTCTGATGCCCTTTGATGCTTTTGTACATGCCTGTCATGTACAATTCCTTCAGCCCTGCATCGTCAGTGATACTAGCAATGTCCTCAGATGAGGAATTAGTGATAGCAGAGACAGTTGAAGAATTTGTAGCATTAGAAGCATTTGAGCATTCAGGTGATGAATTAGCAGATTTACGTTCAATGCATTTCAAACATGGAGGAACAAATTCTTCCTGAGAAGCGCTGATTTGTTGAGCAAGTAATGAATCGCGCTCCTTCTGAAGATCTTCATAACTCACTCTTAGCTTTTCAAGATCTTGCTTTCTTTGAAGAAATTCATAAGAAAGCTTCTCATGATCAGATAAGAGAGTGTTATGATGACCTTGAAGGTTGTCAAATCTAGACTGAAGTCTCTGAAGATTTTCAGTCAAGGTTTTAGTGCGATCCATTTCTTCACCCAACATATCATCACTTTTATCTAGCATGTTTTGAACCTTTTCCAAGGCCTTTTGTTGTTTAGTGGTAATACAAACAAGCTTGGTATACCTAGGTCCAAAATCATCATCAGATTCATCATCACTAGACTCGGATGAGGAACATTCGGTTACCTTGGCACCTTTTGCCATGAGGCATGGTGCAGAAGATGATGGTTCAGGTTCGAAAGTCATCGTTTTGAGTGATTCCTTGAAATCCTCAAACCAGGGATCATGACAAGTTCGATGACCTTCATAGACGTCAGAGATTTGGTCCCAGATAAGCTTCGCATTGCAAAGATGCATAATGCGCCTGAATTCATCACTGGATAGGCAGGAACAGATGATATCCTTCGCCATGATGTCAAGTCGAGTGTACTTGCGAATATCATCAGTGTCCGCCATCTTGCATAGATCGGTAAGACCAATCTCAGTGACGGTCCACAGCTCGCTGTTCATTGCCATGAGGCGCCTCCTCATCATGGCCTTCCACTTGGGATAATCATGACCGTCAAAGATGGAGCATGTCACTTTCTTCATACCTGCGGTCGACATAACTAAAACTCCAGGCGGTTAAACCAAAATCACACAGAACAGGGGAGTACCTTGCTCTGATACCAATTGAAAGTGCGTTATATCGACTAGAGGGGGGTGAATAGGTGATTTTTATGAATTCTTCACTGAGGAAATTCCTTAGCGAAGAACTACTTGCAGCGGAATAAGTACTCAAAAGTATGCATAGCAGAACACAAGCATGGTCATCATGATGAAATGAAGACAAGCACAGAGTACAGAAAGCGTAAACACAGGATAACATAGGATGAAGACAAACAGACTAAAGAAATTGAACTGAGGAAATTGAGAAAGTCTTTAGTCAAAGTCTTCAAACACAGATATGAACAAGTGCACAATACAGTTATGAGGAAATGAAAGAGTTGAGGAAATAGAACCAGTTGGCTTGGTGAAGACAATGATTTGGTAGACCAGTTCCAACTGTTGTCTCAGTTGTACGTCTGGTTAGGGCGGCTAAGTATTTAAACCTGAGGACACCCAGTCCTGAACACGCAGTCCAGGACACTTAGTCCTCACCGTATTCCCCTTGAGCTAAGGTCACACAGACCTCGCCCAATCACTCGTGGTAAGTCTTCAGGTGACTTCCGAACCTTCACAAACTCGGTCACTCGGCGATCCACAATTTCCTCTTGGATGCTCTAGACCATGACGCCTAACCGTCTGAAGAAGCACAGTCTTCAAAGGTAACAAGCGTCGGATCCACGCAGGATCAATCTCTTTAGTGATGCTCAATCACTTTGGGTTTGTAGGTGTTTGGGTTTGGGTTTTCCTCACTTGATGATTTTCGCTCAAAGTCCTCGGAGGATGGGATGCTCTCAATTGACAAGTGTCAGTTTCTCTCGCAGCAGCCAACCAGCTAGTGGTTGTGGGGGCGGCTATTTATAGCCTAGGGAGCAGCCCGTCATGATAAGACATAAATGCCCTTTAATGATATGACCGTTAGGTGGGTAGATATTTTGGGACACCTGGCGCATAGCACAGCAACGGTCGGAAATTTGAGTATCAAATTCCTTAGGGCTATCATGTTCCTCACTGTGTAGGCAATCCGCACTGGCGAATTCCTAACTCCTCGGTCAGAACAAATTCCTCAGAGACCAGAAGAACTTCGTCTCTGTCACTGAAGAATATGACTGAATTGTATGAGATTTCCAATGGCGTCACTCGAAGGGATTGGTAGGTGTAGGATTTTGAGTTGAGCATCACATGGAAATTTTTCCTTAGTATTTCCTCGACCCCCTTTGACAGTACGGTGTTTCCTATGACTCGAGAAAGAGAAAATGAAACTACGAAAACAAAAGTCTTCACGCTTCATGTTCCTCAAATGAATACCAAGTCTTCAAAGGTCACACCAATTTCTTCACTTTCAAAGTCTTCAGAAAGTCTTCAGAAATCCAAAGTCTTCAGCCGAAGAACTTCATTTTTAGGGGTCGACTTTCACTGTAAATATCAAACTCCTCATAGACTTATAGACCTGTGTACACTCATAAACACATTAGTCCCTTAACCTATAAGTCTTCAATACACAAAAATCACTAAGGGGCACTAGATGCACTTACAACACCACAACCTTTTTAATACATTTACAATTTTTATAGCTAAACAAAATTGAAAGGGTTTTGCATGCATTGACAACACAAGGTTATAGGTTTAGCACTTCCAAAAGTTCTTAGTACGTATGTCTGTTCGGTAGCATTTGTGAATTGTGATAGAAGAAGTTATGGGCTGGTTTGTGGTGACAAACTTGATGTGCAGACTTCGATGGTGTGGTTCTACAATGACAATCTATGTACTTTCTATTAAGTAGGAAGGGCTGCCACCCGGTTCCTTTGATTATGTTCGTGAGGCTATGAGGCCTGCCACTCGGACCTGGGCGAATTCTTGGAGGCCTAGCCTCAGCGTACCGGTAGGAGGAGGCGCCTCTAACCTGAATCTTATGGGCTATTCATAACAAGATGGCTATCGAGCGGGTCTTCTTGCGACATGCTTCTGATTATATGTTCAAACTTTTCACATTTTTATAGCAGTGCCACCCGCTATTTAGTCGGTGGGGCAGGGACCAGCTAGGAAGCATGCTTGATGGTCTTCATGAGGTTGGCCAACATCTCGATTTGCCCCCCTAGCGGTTGCCTCATCCTTGTCGAGGAGTCGTGTATCTTCTTTTCTTTTCGTCTTATGGCATGCTTTGTGTTGTTGCCCAACCTACCTCTTATTTATTTTCTATCACACTTTGATCTCGTGTATGAACGTGGTTGGTGATTTATGTATAAACCAGGGTGAAAGCCTATTGGGTGCTTCGGTCTAAATGATTAAAAGTTGCTTCCAGCTGCGGCATGATAGGTTCAACAACCTCATTCTCTCATACTTAAGCTTTATATATATATATATATACATAAACACTATTCTGATCACGGGATCAGAATAATATTCTGATCACAACCTGAACTGCCTGAGTAATGCGTCTGAACTTCCCTCTATACGAACCCGACCTTCGGGCTATCTTCGCAACCGTGGCTTCCCCCGCGAATTATTCTTGTTAGTCATGTTCTATATGATGTTAGTGTAATCTAGAAACTTTTTTTACCAACTAAATACCGGTTTTAAATAGGAATCTCGCTCGTTGGCAGATTTTGCTCTCGGGTCGTGATGAAATTGCATTTTTTGCAATTTTACTGCCTGAGTTGTTCAACCTGAACTTCTCCAAGTGCTAGATTGAACTTCCGCCAACATTGCCCAAATGGAGCTTCCGATATACCGTTGGAAAGCTATGGACACCAGTATCATGACCCAAGTTAAATTTTTGGCAAAATTTAAGCGGTTTAAGAGCAGTTTTGAAAACCGTTTCTTCTTCATACAAAAAACGTGAATCGTATTTTCGATCTCATTTCTAAACCGTTTATCGGAATGAGGCAAATAATATGGTGTTGGAAAACTGCTACAAAACCGCTCCTTCCATATGTTGAAAGTTTTTCTAATTCCCTATGGTTAAAGAGTAATTTGGAAAATCGTAAAATCTCATAAACCGAACAGCCGAGTTCGTATTTTCGATGTCATTTCGAAATGGCTAATCCAATTGAGGCAAGTGATATGGCGTTGGAAAGCTTATGAAAATGCGCTACTTTCTCACTTTGAAAGTTTTTTCTAATTTTGAACGGTTTAAAAGTAATTTAGAAAACGGTACAAGTTCCACTGAATTCGTATTTTCGAGCTAATTTTTTAACCGTACGTCCGAATGCGGCAAATGATATGGCGTTGGAAAGCTTGAGGAAATGCAAACTTTTTGTTATATATTGCTTCTCCCAATTCCTTACTTTTCTAAGTCAATTTTGAAAATGGCTAAAAACGTATTTTCTCCGTAATTTGTACAAACTTTATAGGAATGGGGCAAATAATATACCGTTGAAAAGATACAGAAAATGCGAAACTTTTTCGTATCGATGGTTTTCTCTAATTCCTAGCCATTTTCAAGTAATTTAGGAAACGGCGGGATCATTCGTTCTACCTTTATCGCGAAACAGATTCTTCCAAAATGCACCGCGTGAAGACTTCAACTTCTCGGCATGTCTACTTGAACTTCACTCTGTTTTTCACGTGTTTTTTTTGCTTGTAGCTCTCCATCCACTCACCGGATTGAGCAAATGATATACCGATGGAAAGCTGCTGTAAACACGCATCTTTCCCGTGTTGATCATTTTTTAATACTCGTGACGACTCTAAAAGTTTTTCATCTGAAATTCATTCAGCGTAGTAGTTGAACTTCCTGCTATTTTCACGTTGAACTTCTGTGACGTATTTTCGTTTCTAATTTTCTCATCCATTCGTTAGTGTTACACAAATGATATTTCTTTTGTACAAACCTATCTCACAATAATTTTTCATCCGATCGAGGACTTGAACTTATAACAACAAAACTTTTAGTCTTTGGTTTTTTATTCTTTTCTAATACAAAATGCACACCGTGTAGTACGTGAACTTCTGGCAGTTATCAATCTAAATTTCTCTCGGTTACATGAAAATATCTGAGTTTTTTATGAATATTTGAATTTCTTAATCTTTTTTATGAAATTTTGAAGCGCTCTATTATTAAAATTTGAACTTCTTGTTATTTATTTTTTGAACTTCTTGTTTCCATTCTTTAATAACGAGGAAAATCTGAGTTTTCTATAATCATCGAACTTCTCCATCTTTTTAATATGAACTTCCTGGTTTTATTTCTTAATCTTTTTGATGAAATTTTGAAGCGTTCTATTATTAAAAGTTGAACTTCTTGTTATTTAATTTTTGAACTTCTTGTTTTCATTCTTTACTAACGAGGAAAATCTGAGTTTTCTATGATCATCAAACTTCTCCATCTTTTTAATATGGACTTCCTGATTTTATTTCTTAATCTTTTTTTTTCAATTTGAAGTTCATGGTTGATTCTTCAATACTAAGGGATATTTGAGTATTTTAATAACGGTAAAAATCTTAGTTTCTAAATAAACATCGAACCACTTCGTTGTTTTCGTTTGAACTTCTAGTTTTTTCAGAAATGGGGGAAGTCTATTTTTAAACTTTTTTAGTTGTTCCTTTTTTTAATTTGAACTTCTTCGTTGTATACTTTAGTAACGAGAAAAATCTGAGTTTTTCATAATCTTTGGACTTCTCTTTTATTTTAATTTGAACTTCTTAGTCTTATTCTTAGAAAAAATATGTTTTTAGATAAGCATCAAACATTTTTCTAAAAAATAACTTTATACTTTTATTTTTCCAAGAAACGGAAAGAATTTGAGTTTTTCTATATGCATCGAACTTCTCCTTTTTTAAATTTGAAATTCTTCATTTTATTTTCTAGTAACAAGGAAAACTGAGTTTTATCATAAATATGAAACTTCTCTATTTTTGTAATTTGGACTTCTTGATTTATTTTCTTTCAGTAAAGACAATATCCTAGTTTTGTAATAAATATTGAATTGTCCATTATTTCAATTTCAAATTCTAGTATTTTTTTTAATTTTTGAAACAATGAAAGTCCTTTTTATGATTTTTGAACTTCTCTATTTTTAAAATTTGAACTTCTTGTTTTTTATTTTAGAAATGGTGAAATATCCGCTTCTAAGTGTCTTTTACTTTTGAACTGCTCTTCTTGATTGTCCTTAGTGATTGAAGAAATTTGAGGTTTTAGTAAATATTGAACCGCTCCGCTTCTAGGTTTTTTTAAGGTGTGTTGTGAGTAGAACTCCGAACTTCGGCTGTCGTTTTTTTTTCGAACTTATGCGATATTTGTAAAAAAAAGAGCCAATTTGCGCAATTTTTGAATCTTTTCTAAATGGTTGACCTTGAACTTCTCGACATTTTTCACTATAGACACCTTTTTTTGTATGTAATAACGTCTCTATACACACCTTGAACTTCTCAACATTTTTCACTATACACCCCTTTTTTGTATGTAATAACTTCTCTATGTCAAATGTCTCCCTGAATGTATATGAGCTTACCTAAAAATATGTACGTAAGCTTCTTTTTTTAATATGAACTTCTCGATTTATTCTTTAGTGATGGAGAAATTTAGTGAAAATATCTAGTTTTATTCAATTTTTTGGTTTATCATTTAGTAACGAGGAAAATCCTTGGGTATAGTGTTAGTACAGTGTTATCAACTGAATATATTTTGAAGTCTATCATAGTATCAGTACAGTGTTAGTAGTAGTCCATGTAGACACGGTGACAACAATTATAATAAACTCACAAGTAAAGAACACTCGCATCTCCCATCCTGGTACATCTAACTCACTGAAACCCATAAGCAAATCACTCTACGTAACGCCTAACACTGGTACTTCTAGCTGACAGAGACATGACCTGCTTAGCTTGGTTAACAACCACTAGGCTATGCCAAAATCAGCGAGTGCGCAGCTAGCTACTGCCTCCGGCTACTTCCCTGGAGCACTGTGTGAGGCGATCGAATGCATCAAGCGCGTGCTGCAAACATATCACACATGGATCGAGTACAACTTTATTGACAGCGATGGCGACCATGGACGCTGGAAGAAAGACGATTGGCACGACCTGTAGGAGTCGTCCTGCTAGTGTGGTACAATGTGGACTTCGGCAACGCCATTCATATGGCCGGGAGGTACCAACGACCGGTGGAGACGTGGCAGAAAGGAAGGTCGCAGGCTGGAGGTGCGACGCTGGGAGCTTGCTTGCTGGAGCAGCGGGAGAAAGAGGTATGTTGGAGGGCGGCCGTCCACGTTTATGCATCAGGGAAAGAGGCCATAGCTGCAGGTGAGAAAGCAATGTTCAGAAACGTGCTGCTCATTCACTAAAATCGATGGAACTATTCTAGTCTAATACTTCACAAATTTGAAATCTAAGCAGAGTTTTTGCTGGAACTTACCTCGTGGAAAATCACTAGATCCGAGATCGCACGACTTCTTTCTTTATCATATCTGAACTTCAAATTAGTGCCTTCCCATTTTTTGCTCTGGCACGCTGTACAAGCTTCAGATAGTACATTAGAGAGCAGTAGCACAATACACAACACTGGAAGAAAGTAGCAGCAAGCTTTTCAATCCATTAGGAAATTGATGAAAATAATGAAGAACACTTACTGGATAACCAAGAAACATGGTGAAAAAATTCAGCGGAAAAAGTACAACTCAAATATCAGTTTTTCACATTCTACACGGTTAATTCCTTTTTAACAACATACGTATGAAATTAATTAACGAATCATCTCTTTTATGCAGATGTAGACCCAATCATTCATGATTCTTCTTTAACATACTAAGATGACCAACAACAATACTGACTTGCAAACAATATTGTAGAAACAAACATCAGAGTTACCCGTCGCTTGAACGAGTAGAGCTGAGGCAACAAGTTCAGTTGTACAAATGGAACAAACAGAACCGTGTTTATAGCTCTTGCGATGCGCAAGAAAGTCTGACGACGACGACGGACAAGCTCGCCGGGAGCAATAGGCGATGCAAACAACACACTGAGATTCAGAGATAGCGACGAACTCACGTCCGTCATTAGCACATCAAGCAGAGAGCAACACAACACATCAATTTCCCCTAAAGAAAATTAGAATATGAAGTCTCCAAAAGAAAGGGTGTGGCATGCCATCCAAATGGAGCAGCAGAGGCGAGGTTAATTCATCGTCTAGCAACCGTGAACCGCCTCTTTGTGGGAGGGAGCACCGTGGAGGCACAGTGTGTCAAATCCGTCCGGCCGCTACAGTGACATTTGAACTTCTTGCAGCGGCACCAGCTTCCTGCAGGGGCATGGCGGAGGAGACCTGCATGGCACGGGCGAGGCGGGATCAGGAGTAGCTCCAGGATGGAAAGGGATGTAAAGGTGGAGAAGGTCAGGGGTGAAGGGTCACCGGGGCGACGCACTGGTGCGAGAAGGCATGGCGGCGCTCGGACGGTGCGTGGTTGCCGGAAGGAAGACGGCGTTCGGCAGCAGCGAGGCATCTGGCGACGACCACAACTGGGCGGGGGGTCGTGGAGAGCCGCTCGTCGGCGGTTGGATCCCGGTGGCGGCACGGCGGCGCGGGGGTCCGGGGAGGGCGGGCTGCGACGGGGCGTCCGGGGAGGGCGCACGGCGGCAGGGGGCAGTGGGGGGGGGGGGGGGGGCTCGTCGCGGCGGGGGTTCCGGCGAGGACACGCGCGGCGTGGGGTTCCGGGGAGGGCGCGCGCGGCGGCGGGTTCCAGGAAGGGCGTGCGCTGCGGCGGGACGTCCGGGGAGGGCGCACCGCGGCAGGGGGCGGTGGGGGGCCTCGTGGCGGCGGGGGTTCCGGCGAGGACGCGCGCGGCGTGGGGTTCCGGGGAGGGCGCGCGCGGCGGCGGGTTCCGGGGAGGGCGTGCGCGGCGGCGGGATGAGGGGCTCGGGGAAGGAGAGGTTGCAGGAGGTTTGGGGAAGCGGGGTCAGGGCAGGGGTGGTTCTTTTTTAATCCGGAGCTCGATTCAGTTTTTCAAATTCAGGAATAGCCCGTCCGCCCTATATACGGCGCGCCGTGATCCAAATAACTATTCTGATTTCAGAATTAAAATAGTGCTACTATATATATATGGAAAATCTACTCCAAAAGTCCAAACAAATAAGTACTACGCTACATCGTCTTCATGATTAATTCATATGATTGAAGAAATGAAGAAAAATAACAACTAAAAATAGGAACACACCATAACACGTGGACTTAATCCTATATAAACTGAAAATGTAAAACTTAAGTAATACAGAAGTTGCTTGGTCGAACCAAAGATAAACACTTTAATTTTCTTGAACGACTTGTTTGTTGTAGTTATCATAGAAACAAAGTAAATTTTAAATCTGTTGAAATTGTATGCATTGTTATGCGTAGGAAAAAAAATCATATAATTAACTGTGCAACATAGTAACCAAACTCCGTATACAGAAAATGTTCCTAAGGTAAACTCCTAAACATTTTGGTCAATAAATTCTTTAAACCAAAGAGCCATGTGCAACTACCTTAATACTATTCGTAGTCGGAGATGTCAACGACCTCCGTGTCGGCGGTGTCAGACGGACCGGCCTCCTAGTCGTTGGTCGCGGCCCGCAGCTCCGACTCATCGAACTCCATGTCGGCAAAGATTCCCTCCAGCTCCGCATCCACCTTGAGAAGGTAGCGGAGGTTTGCTGCGACCTCGAGCTCTGACAGGATGGAGTCGAGGATGGCCTACTTCTCCACCGCCTCCTCCGCTTGGGCCACTTCAAACTTGTTAGAATAAATAGAGATAGATGTATTCATGTAAACTTGGCCTATACGGCATCCTAGAAGGATCTAGTGGAGACATGTAAATAGAATTCTCTTTGTAAATTTAAACTACTTTCCTTGTCTCCCAAGATCATCTAGGATCCAATCTATGTACATCGCTGGCAACGTTCTGCCCAATATAAATAGATGACTGCGGCCTCTTATGGAGGTAGATACGCTTAACCAATTACAAATGGTATCAGAGCCATCTTCCTCTAAATCGCTCTAGCTTCAACCCATCCCATCCATGGCGAGCTCATCCTCTGCACCGTCCCTCTCCCTCCTTACGGCCCTCGTGCAATCCGTCAGCCAGAAGCTTTCCAGGGGAAACCTTATCCTCTAAGAGGCGTAGATCCTCTCTGCAATCCGGGGGGCACAGTTGCAGAACTACATCGAACTCTGTCGTTGTGCCGCCCGCGACCAACACCACCACCGACAAGGAAGGGAAGAAGACGGCCGTGATCAATCCAGAGTTCACGGCATGGATGGCCATGGACCAGCAGGTCCTCATTGTGCTCCTTGGCACGCTGACAGACGATGTCCTTGTGGATGTCCTTGTGGCGGTTATCAATTAGCCAACCGCAACACATGCATGGAAGGCGATCGAAGATATGTTTTCAACGCACATGCGGGCTCGCAAGGGCAACACCCGCATCACCCTGGCTACTACGCACAAGGGTTCCATGACCATCTCTGAATACATCATCAAGCTCAGAATGCTTGGAGATGAGATGGAAGCAGTAGGCAAGGTGCTAGATGATGAAGACATGGTCTTGTACATCCTCGCCGGCCTCAACATCGACTTCAACCTTGTGGCGTCTGCCATTGCAGCACGTTCGGATCACTCTATTGAGCTATTCCTGTAAATGTCACAAACCACCTCAACGTGCGACAAAGAATCACTCCAAAGTTCTTATCAAGCGGAGAACATAAGATGAAATTGTTTGTAGGGTACGAAACCACCTCAAATTTATGCTTTCCGATCAATCTATTGAGCTATTCATATAAGTGTCACAGACAGCCCTAGAGTTTGTACTAGAATAACACCATATGATACACATCAACCAACTCTAATGTCGCCTAGATACTCCAATGTCACCACAAGTATCCGTGAATTAATTATACGATACGCATCAAACAACTTCAGATTCAAAATATTCAATCCAACACAAAGAACTTCAAAGAGTGCCCCAAGATGTCTACCAAAGAAAGTAGGACCAAAACGTGCATCAACCCCTATGCATAGATTACCCCAATGTCACCTCGGGAATCCGCGATTTGAGTGCCAAAACATATATCAAGTGAATCAATATAATACCCCATTGTCACCACGGGTATTCATATGCAAGACATACATCAAGTGTTCTCAAATCCATAAAAGCATTACATCCAATAATACTGAAACCTCAAAGGTAAAAACTCAATTCATCACAACAAGATAGAGAGGGAGAAACACCATATGATCCAACTATATTAACAAAGCTCGTGGTACATTAAAATTGTGCCAAATCAAGAACACGAGAGAAAGAGATCAAACACATAGCTACTTGTACATACCCCTAGCCTCGAGGGTGAACTATTCCCTCCTCATCATGGAGACCGCCGGGATGATGAAGATGGCCTCCGGTGATTATTTCCCCCTCCATCAAGGTGCCGGAACAGGGCTCCAGATGGTATTTTGAAGGTACATAGGCTTGCGGCGGCGGAGTCGAAGTTCTAGGGTTGTTTCTGGGGGTTTCTCTATTTATAAGATTTTTTAGTGTTGGAATCACACGAAGAGGGGCCACAAGGGGCCCATGAGGCACCAGCATGCGCCCAGGTGGCTTGTGGGGTCCCTGTGGGTCTTCTATTGCTCCCCCGAAGCTTCCTGGGTCTGATTTCTTCCAAAAAATCGTCAAAAAGTTTCATTGCATTTGGACTTCATTTGATATGGATTTTCTGGAAAACCAAAAATAAGCAGAAAACAACAACTCGCACTGGGCACTAGATCAGTATGTTAGTCCATTAAAATCATAAAAAAAGCCATACAAAAGTGCACCAAAATCATACAGAACTATAATAAACATGGCATGAATACTTCATAAATTATAGATACATTGGAGACGTATCAACATCTCCAAGCTTAATTCCTTCTCGTCCTCGAGTAGATAAACGATAAAAGAAATAATTTAGGAAGTGTGAATGCTAGCATAGTGCATTCACCAATAATAATTGCAGTCACTTTTTCTAGCATCAATATATATCATAAACAGTAGCTCATCTCATAAAACTTCTCATGATCAAGTAGCAAAGTGTTCGCATGTTTAAAGTATAGACCATAAACTTTCTTGAAAACCAAAAAAGTATGTTCTCATTCATCAAACAATTACAATTCATCTTATTTTCAGCAAGGGTCTATGTAAGAGCTTTGTCCCCAAGCTTAATTCCTGCTCGTCCTCGAGTAGGTAAATGATAAAAACAGAATTTTTCATGTGGAATGCTGCCTAACATGTTTCTTTCGTAGCATGGACATTTGGACTTTATATGGTTCAAAGCAATAGTATATATTTGACATGAAGATTTCAATACTCAAGCATATCAGCAAGCAACCATGTCTTTCAAAATATCAACACTAAATAAAGTTATCCCTAGGCCATCATGCTCAATCATTGATCCATTCACGAAGCACACTCGGATATTAGCTACATCCAATGCTCAAGTATGATCATAGTGCCCCTTAGTTGGTGCTTTATAAGAGAAGATGGAGACTCAAATAAAATATAAAAATTTCATAAAGTAAATAGATAGGCCCTTTGCAGAGGGAAGTAGGGATTTGTAGAGGTGCTAGAGCTGAAAGCAAAAATTGAGAGATAAAAACATTTTGAGAGGCATGCTTTTACTATCAACGAAGACGACCGACTAATTCCCAACACTTTCCATGCTAGATATATCATATGCAGTTCCCAAACATAAAGTAAAGTTTATTCCCTTTTTCCACCATTCTTTCACACTCCACGGCTAGTGATACGTCTCCAACGTATCTATAATTTTTGCTTGTTCCATGTTGTTATATTATCATTCTTGGATGTTTTACAATCATTTTATAGCAACTTTATATCATTTTTTGGGACTAACCTACTAACATAGTGGCCAGTGCCAGTTGCTGTTTTTTGCTTTTACTTCACAGAATATCAGTACCAAATGGAGTCCAAACACAGCTAAACTTTTTCGAGATTTTTGTTGGACCAGAAGACATCCAGTGGGCCAAAAAAGTGCTAGAGGGGAGGCCCGAGGTGAGCACAAGACACCTGGGTGCGCCAGGAGGCCCAGGCGCTCCCAGGTGGGTTGTGCCCACCTCGGTGATCTCTCGCACTACCTCTTCTCCCTATAAATACCCCAATATTCCAGAAACCCTAGGAGAGTCGACGAAAAACAATTCTAGCCGCCGCAAGTTCCAGAACCACGAGATCCAATCTAGACACCATCACAGAGGGGTTCATCATCTTCATTGGTGCCTCTTCGATGATGCGTGAATAGTTCATCATAGACCTACGGGTCCGTAGGCAGTAGATAGATGGCTTCCTCTCTCTTTTTGATTCTCAATACAATGGTCTCTTGGAGATCTATTTGATGTAACTCTTTTTGTGGTGTGTTTGTTGGAATCCAATGAAGTTTGAGTTTATGATCGGATCTATATCCATGAAAGTTATTTGAGTTTTCTTTGATCTCTTATATGCATGATTACTTATAGCCTCGTAATTCTTCTTCGAATCTTTGGTTTAGTTAGGCCAAATGGGTCGATTTTTCTTGCCATGGGAAGAGGTTCTTTGTGATGGGTTCGATCATGTGGTGTTCTTTCCTAGTGACAGAAGGGGCAGCAAGACACGCATGTATCATTGCTATTAAGGATAACAAGATGGGGGCTATTCCTACATGAATAGATCTCGTCTACATCATGTCATCATTCTTATTGCATTACTCTGTTTCTCCATGAACTTAATACACTAGATCCATGCTGGATAGCGGTCGATGTGTGGAGTAATATTGGTAGATGCAGGCAGGAGTCGGTCTACTAATCTTGGACGTGATGCTTATATAATGATCATTGCCTGGATATCGTCATAATTATTTGATCTTCTATCAATTTCCCAACAATAATTTGTTTACCCACCGCGTGTTATTTTCTCGAGAGAAGCCACTACTGAAATCTATGGCCCCCGGGTCAATTCTTTACATATTTGCTTTGAGATATATTTTTATTCGCTTTTGTTTTCAGATCTATTATTCCAAAAACCCAAAAATACCTTGCTACATGTTTTTATTACTTATTTTATTTCACGCTTTATCGAGAGCTATTTATCCAATCTACCACAAATCTATCTATCTTTTTACCGTGGAGGGATTGACAACCCCTCTTACGTGTCGGGTTGCAAGTATTTGTTCTTTGTGTGCAGGTACTGTTTACATAGTGTTCCTTGGTTCTCCTACTGGATTGATACCTTGGTTTCATAACTGAGGGAAGTACCTACTGTAGCTGTGCTGCTTCATCCCTTCCTCCTTGGGGAAATACCGACGTAGTTCGAGTGACATCAAAAGGAATTTCTAGCGCTGTTGCCGGGGAGGATCCAGTCAAGATAGCCTCCCGTTAACTTGCTAATTTTTGGCGCCGTTGCCGGGGAGACATCATCAACATCTATTAGGTTCCTAATCACAAATCTCATATCCTTACAATTTACATTATTTTCCATTTGCCTCTCGTTTTCATCTCCCCCACTTCAAAAATTTGCCGTTTTATTCGCCTTCTTTTTCTTTTGCTTTTTCTTGTTAGATCTATATTTTTGTTTGCGATCTTGCTTGCCCTACTTTGTCATTATGGCTAGTTCTTCCTCTACCCCCGAAAACGAGGTTCTTAATTTCAAACAAAGGGGAGGAGAGAATCTAAAAGATGCTTGGTATAGGATTTGCAATGCTCATAATAGATCTGTTCGTAAGCAATCTACCGTTGTTCTTCTTCGCATTTTTTATGTGGGCATAACTACTTGGTATAGATTCATCCTTGATATGATTACCGGTGGGAATTTCTTGATGTGTCCATCTTTGGACGCTTTTAATGCTATGGGAAATCTAGTGGGTTCACCACCTCTCATGATTAATGAAACAACTTTAACTCTCGAGCATGTTATGGAAAGGTTAGATGCTATTGAAAAGAAAATGCTCACTGAAGAAAACATTGAAAAATCAGATAAAAGGGTGCACAATCTTACTAATAGAATTGGGTCAAAAGCGGAAGATGCTCTTAAGGTACTAAAAGAAAAAGAACCCACAGTCGACGAGAGAATAGAAGAGAGCCCCGCTAGAGTTGATAAGTTGGAAGAATTTTTTAGTAACTCGAGCTCGGCTTTTTCTTCCATTAAAACTATTGAAAAAACTCCTATAAAAATTTGCAAGTCTACACAAATCACTAAGAACAAAGGTGCCACATCTGATAGCCACAAGGAAGATCTTAAAATGATTAGTATTCATCCCAACCTTATGGAAGTGATAAAAGACCATACTAGCAAGAATGAATTTTTCAATCTCATTCCTAGAATTATTGTTATTTAAAATTTATATGCTAGATCTTTGAAGAATTTCAAGTGTTGGATTGAGGAGCTGGAAACTAAAGATGATAATACTTGAATCTATGAATTATGGCTAGCTAGGGGCATAAAACGATAACGCTTGTTGGGAGGCAACCTAATGAATAAAATTTATTTTTGCCCTTTTCTTTCTGTTCTTGAGTGTTTGCACAATTATGCTACTGTTATGAGTGTGTTTTTTATGTTTTAATTAGTGTTTGTGCCAAGTAGAGCCTTTGGGATCATGTTGGGTGATAGTTGATTTGATCTTGTTTGAAAAACAAAAACTTTGGCGTCCAGTAGCAGAATTTTGTAAAATCACAGAAGCGACAAAAAATTCTGAATTTTGTACGCAAGATTTATATACAAATTTCCTACGTTGTCCTAATTTTCAGAATTTTTGGAGTTACAGAAGTGGTTATAGTACATATTACTATAGACTGTTATGGTTTTGATAGATTCTGTTTTCGTTGCTTTGTGTGCTTACTTTGATGAATCTATGGATTGTATCGAGGGGTATAAGCCATGGTAAAGTTGTAATACAGTAGGTATAATGCAATAATAAAATATGAATGGGTTTGCAACAATACTTAGAATGGTGATTTGATTTATTATACTAACGGATCTCACGAAGGTTTTGGTAAGTTTTGTGTGATTGAAGTTTTCAAGTTTTGGGTGAGATCACGATGGATGAAGGAATAAGGAGTAAGAAGAGCCTAAGCTTGGGGATGCCCATGGCACCCCAAGATAATATTCAAAGAGAAACAAGCAACTAAGCTTGGGGATGCCCCAAAAGGTATCCTCTCTTTCTTCTAACGACCATCAGTATTTTACTTGGAGCTATATTTGTATTCGTCACATATAATGAGTTTTGCTTGGAGCGTCTTGTATTATATGAGTCTTTGCTTGTTTTGCCTTTTAGTTTGTCAAAGTATCCTTGTTGGACACACCTATTTGAGAGAGCCAAAATTATGCCATAATTTGTTAGAATTGCTCTTTATGCTTCACTTAAATTTTTTGAGCTATGGAATTGCTCTAGTGCTTCACTTATATCTTTTTTAGCACTGTGTGATTTAATATGTTTGAAGAAATACTCTCATGCTTCACTTATATTTATTTGAGAGTTAGTAATTTTAAAGAAATTCTCTCATGCTTCCCTTATATTATTTTGAGAGATGAATTTTTTATGCTCATGTTTTTCACTTAAATTTATTTTGAGCTTGTCAAAAGCAATGGCAATATATGAAACTAGTCCCAAAGTGATAGATATGCAAGAGGGATATAATAAAAACTTTCATGAAGATCATTGGACAAATTAAACTTGATTCCTTGTAATAGTTTTGAGATATTATGATAGTGATATGTGAGTCATGTTGGTGAGTAATTATGCTTTAGTAAGAATATTGGTGTTAAGGTTTGTGATTCCCTATGCAAGCACGAAAGTCAATTGTTATGCAATGAAATTGCATCCTACTTGTGGTGCATTATTCGGTGTTATTTATGATTAATGCTCGCTTATGTGATTCTTTGTTTCTTGGTTGGTTGCTTCTCAATCTTTTTGCTAGCCTCCACTTGTACAAAGTAGAAATACTACTTGTGCATCCATAATCTTTAAACCAGTTTTGCCACATGAGTCCACCATACCTACCTATATGCGGTATTCCCGTGCCGCTCTAAGAAAATTTGTATGTGCCACCTCTAATTTTTAAAATAAATTTCCTTTTGGTGTGCTCATACCGCTCATGAAGCAGCAGGGGGTGGCCAATATTTTCCATGCTAGATGTGTTATTCTCAAGATGAGTGTTTATTCACTTGTCATTGCACGAGAGTATAGCGGTAAAAGGGATGCCCAGTCCCGAAATGAAAAATAAATTTACTTTATGTTATCAAATAATAAATTCCTTGAAAAGTGTTGGTATGGAAGGCACTCGTGGATACTGCTAACCATGGATTGTGAAAGAATGGTGGAAAAAGGAATAAAATTTATTTTCTATTTGGGAACCGCCTATGATATATATAGCATGCAAAGTGTTGGGAATTACTCTGTCGTTTTCGTTCACGGGAAAAGTGTGCCTCTCAAAAAACAATATCCCTCAATTTTTGCTTTGAGCTTGGCACCTCTACAAATCCCTACTTCCCTCTGCGAAGGGCCTATCTATTTACTTTATGCAATTTTATTTTTATTTGAGTCTCCATCTTCTCTTATAAAGCACCAACTAAGGGGCACTATGATCATACTTGAGCATTGGATGTAGCTAATATGCGAGTGTGTTTCATGAATGGATCAATGATTGAGCATGATGGGCTAGGGATAACTTTCTTTAGTGTTGATATTTTGAAAGACATGGTTGCTTGTTGATATGCTTGAGTATTGAAATCTTCGTGTGAAAACTAGACTATTGCTTCGAACCATACAAAAGTCCAAATGCCTAAGCTACAAAAGAAAATAATATGTGATGAACATGTTAGGAAGCATTCCCCATCAAAAATTCTGTTTTTATCATTTACCTACTCGAGGACGAGTAGGAATTAAGCTTGGGGATGCTGATACGTCTCCAACGTTTCTATAATTTTTGCTTGTTCCATGCTGTTATATTATCATTCTTGGATGTTTTACAATCATTTTATAGCAACTTTATATCATTTTTTGGGACTAACCTATTGACATAGTGCCCAGTGCCAGTTGCTATTTTTGCTTGTTTTTTACTTCGCGGAATATCAGTACCAAACGGAGTCCAAACATAGCAAAACGTTTTGGAGAATTTTTTTGGACCAGAAGACATCCAGTGGACCAAAGAAGTACCACAGGGGAGGCCCGAGGTGAGCACAAGACACCTGGGCGCGCAAGGAGGCCCAGGCACGCCCAGGTGGGTTGTGCCCACCTCAGTGACCTCCCACACCGCCTCTTCGCCCTATAAATACCCCAATATTCCAGAAACCCTAGGAGAGTCAACGAAAAACAATTCCAGTCGTCGCAAGTCCCAAAACCATGAGATCCAATCTAGACACCATCACAGAGGGGTCCATCATCCTCATTGGTGCCTCTCTGATGATGGGTGAGTAGTTCATCATAGACCTACGGGTCTGTAGGCAGTAGCTATATGGCTTCCTCTCTCTCTCTTTGATTCTCAATACAATGGTCTCTTGGAGATCTATTTGATGTAACTCTTTTTGCGGTGTCTTTGTTGGGATCCGATGAAGTTTGAGCTTATGATCGGATCTATATCCATGAAAGTTATTTCAGTTTTCTTTGATCTCTTATATGCATGATTAATTATAGCCTCATATTTCTTCTTTGAATCTTTGGTTTAGTTAGGCCAACTGGATCAAATTTTTCTTGCCACGGGAAGAGGTGCTTTGTGATGGGTTCAATCGTGTTGTGTTCTTTCCCAGTGACAGAAGGGCCAGCAAGACACGCATGTATCGTTGCTATTAAGGATAACAAGAAGGGGGCTATTCCTACATGAATAGATCTCGTCTACATCATGTCATCGTTCTTATTGCATTACTCTGTTTCTCCATGACCTTAATACACTAGATGCATGCTGGATAGCAGTCGATGTGTAGAGTAATAGTAGTAGATGCAGGCAGGAGTCGGTCTACTAATCTTGGACATGATTCCTATATAATGATCATTGTGTGGATATCATCATAATTATTTGATCTTCTATCAATTGCCCAACAGTAATTTGTTTACGCATCATGTGCTATTTTCTTGAGAGAATCCACTAGTGAAATCTACGGCCCCAGGGTCTATTCTTTATCATATTTGCTTTGAGATCTATTTTTATTTGCTTTTGTTTTCAGATCTATTATTCCAAAAACCAAAAAATACCGTGCTACACTTTTTTATTACTTATTTTATTTCGTGTTTTATCGAGAGCTATTTGTCCAATCTACCACAAATCTATCTATTTTTTTACCATGGAGGGATTGACAACCCCTCTTACGCGTTTGTTGCAAATATTTGTTGTTTGTGTGAAGGTACCGTTTACATAGTGTTGCTTGGTTCTCCTACTGGATTGATACCTTGGTTTCATAAGTGAGGGAAATACCTACCATAGTTGTCCTGCATCATCCCTTCCTCTTTGGGGAAATACCGGCATAGTTCAAGCGACATCAGCTAGCCGTATCCACAGGTACTATCCATACCAACACTTTCCAAGGAATATATTATTTGACAACATAAAGTAAATTCATTTTTCATTTCGGGACTGGGCATTCCTATTACCCCCATACTCTCGTGCAATGACAAGTGAATAAACACTCATCTTGAGAATAACACATCTAGCATGGAAAATGTTGGCCACCCCCTTCCGCTTCATGAGCGGTACGGGCACAGAAAAAGGAAATTCATTTTGAAAATTAGAGTTGGCACATAAAAGTTTTTCTTAGAATGGCACGGAAATATCGCATATAGGTAGGTATGGTGGACTCATATGGCAAAACTAGGTTTAAGGATTTTGGATGCACAAGTAGTATTTCTACTTAGTACAAGTGGAGGCTAGCAAAAAGATTGAGAAGCAACCAACCAAGAAACGAAAAATCTCATAAACAAGCATTAAGCATAACTAACAATGAATAATGCACCATAAGTAGGACGTAATTTCATTGCATGACTATTGACTTTCGTGCTTGCATAGGGAATCACATACCTTAACACCAACATTCTTACTAAGGCATAATTACTCACCAACATGACTCACATATTACTATGATCATATCTCAAAACTATTACAAAGAATCAAGTTTTATTTGTCCAATGATCTTCATGAAAGTTTTTATTATATCGCTCTTGAATATCTATCACTTTGGGACTAGTTTCATATGTTGCAATTGCTTTTGACAAGCTCAAATAAATTTAAGTGAAGAACATGAGCATAAAGATTTTTATCTCTCAAAATAATATAAGTGAAGCATGAGAGAATTTCTTCAAAAATTTACCAACTCTCAAATAAATCTAAGTGAAGCATGAGAGTATTTATTTAAAAGTAATAAAGCGCACCATGCTCAAAAAGATATAAGTGAAGCACTACAGCAATTCCATAGATCAAAAAATTTAAGTGAAGCATAAAGAGAAATTCTAACAAATCATAGCATAATTTTGGCTCTCTCAAATAGGTATGTCCAGCAAGTATACTTGACTCAAATAATACAAGACGCTCCAATCAAAACTCATGATATGTGACGAATAAAAATATAGCTCCAAGTAAAATTACCAATGGTCGTTAGAATAAAGAGGGGATGCCTTTCGGGGCATCCCCAAGCTTAGTTGCTTGGTTCTCCTTGAATATTAACTTGGGGTGCCATGAGAATCCCCAAGCTTAGGCTATTTTCACTCCTCATTCCTTCATCCATCATGATCACAGCCAAAACTTGAAAGCTTCAATCACACAAAACTTAACAAAACCTTCATGAGATCCGTTAGTATAATAAAGCAAATCACCACTCTAAGTACTGTTGCAAACCCATTCATATTTTCTTATTGCATTATACCTAATGCATTCCAACTTTACCATGGCTTATACCCCCCGATAAAATCTGTAGATTCATCAAAATAAGCACACAATGCAACGAAAGTAGAATCTGTCAAAAACAGAACAATCAGTAGTAATCTGGACTCTAACCATACGTGTGTAACTCCAAAAATTCTGAACAATTATGAAAACATAGGCAATTTTTATATAAATATTGTGTAAAAATTTCAGAATTATTCGTCGCTTCTGTGCTTTTTTTAAAATTCTGCTACTGGACGCAAAAGTTTCTGTTTTTCAACAAGATCAAATCAACTATCACCCAACATGATCCCATAGGCTTTACTTGGCACAAACACTAACTAAATATAAAAACACAATCATAACAGTAGCATAATTTTGCAAACACTCAAGAACATAAGGAAAAAGTCAAAAATAAATTTTATTCATTGGGTTGTCTCCCAACAAGCACTATCGTTTTATGCCCCTAGCTAGGCATAAGATTTTATTGATGCTCACGTAAAATATAATAATTGAAACACAAAGAGAGCAACATAAAACATGTGACAAACACATTTATGTCTAACATACTTCCTCTGCATAGGAATTTTATAAGCAAACAAATTATCAAGACAAGAAATATCTAGCGTATGCAAGGAAGGAGGAATAAACAATAGCAATCTCAATATGAAGAGAGGTAATTTATGAACATGAGAATTTCTACAACCATATTTTCCTCTCTCATAATAATTACATGTAGGATCATAATCAAATTCAACAATATAGCTATCAAATAAAATTTTCTTTTTATGATCCACATGCATGCAAAGTTGACCCTCTTCCAAAATAGTGGGATCATCAAATAAAGTCATGACCTATCCAAGCCCACTTTTATTAAAAAAAATCATAAGATTGATCATTCTCCAAAGTAGTGGGATCATTATTACCTAGAGTTGACACTCTTCCGAACCCACTTTCAATATTATCTCAAACATATTCATCATGAGGCTTAATAAATTTTCAAGATCGTAAGAAGAATCACCCCAATCATGAACATTGCAATAAGTAGTGGACATATCAAACTTAGCATCCCCAAGCTTGGGGTTTTGCATAGTATTAGCACAATTGACACTAATAGAATTTATAATAACACAATTGCAATCATGCTTTTCATTCAAGGAGCTATCCCGAATCACTTCAAAAATTTCCTCTTTTAGCACTTCATGACAATTTTTAGATTCACGGATTTCAAGCAAAACTTCATAAATATAATCTAGTGAGCTCAATTCACTAACAATTGGTTCATCATAATTGGATCTTTTAAAAAGATTAGCAAGTGGATGAGGATCCATATCAATAGATTTTTAGCAAGTGAAGATGCAAGCAAATAGAAGACACATGGCACACAAGCAAAGATAGCAAACGAACAAAAAGGCAAACAAAAAGAAGGCAAAAAAATTGTGAAGTGGGGGAGATGAAAATGAGAGGCAAATGGCAAATAAAGTAATTGCAAGGAGATGAGATTTGTGATTGGGTACCTGATAGATGTTGATGATGTCTCGCCGGCAACGGCGCCAGAGATTCCTTTTGATTGCTCGTATCCGCGTCGGTATTTTCCCAAAGAGGAAGGGATGATGCAGTACAGCTACGATAGGTATTTCCCTCAGTTATGAAACAAAGGTTATAGAACCAGTAGGAGAACCAAGCAACACTATGTAAACGGTACCTGCACACAAAGAACAAAACCTTGCAACCCAACGCGTAAGAGGGGTTGTTAATCCCTCCCCGGTAAAAAGATAGATTAAATAGTATGAGTTTGGATAAATAGATCTGAATAAAACACGGAATAAATTATGCAAATAAAAAGTGCAGCAAGGTATTTTTGGGTTTTTGGAATAATAGATCTGAGAACAAAAGCGATGAAAAATAGATCGAAAAGCAATATGATAAAAGATAGAACCGGGGGCCGTAGATTTCACTAGTGGCTTCTCTTGAGAAAATAGCATACGGTGGGTAAGCAAATTACTGTTGGGCAATTGATAAAAGATCAAATAATAATGACGATATCCAGGCAATGATCATTATATAGGCATCATTTCCAAGATTAGTAGACCGAAATGATTCTACATCTACTACTATTACTCCACAACCAACCGCTATCCAGCATGCATCTAGTGTATTAAGTTCATGGAGAAATGGAGTAATGCAATAAGAACGATGACATGATGTAGACAAGATCTATTCATGTAGGAATAGACCCCATCTTATTGTCCTTAATAGCAAAGATACATGCGTGCCTCGCTACCCCTTATGTCACTGGATGAGGAGATCAAACCCATCACAAAGCACCTCTTCCCATGGCAAGAAAAATCAATCTAGTTGGCCTACTAAACCAAAGATTTGAAGAAGAAATACGAAGCTATAACTAATCATGCATATAAGATATGAAAGAAAACCCAAATAACTTTCATGGATAGAAACTGATCATAAACTCGATCTTCATCGGATCCCAGGAGACCATTGTATCGAGAATCAAAGAGAGAGAGAGAAAGCCATCTAGTTACTTCCTACGGACTTATAGGTCTATGGTGGACTACTCACGCATAATAGGAGAGGCACCAATGAGGATGATGAACCCCTCCGTGATGGTGTAGATTGGATCTCTTGGTTCTGGAACTTGCCGTGGCTGGAATTGTGTTTCGTCTGCTCCCCTAGGGTTTCTAGAATTTCTGAGGATTTATAGAGCGAAGAGGCGGTGGAGGAGACCCCCGTGGGCCCTCATACGTCTCCAACGTATCTATAATTTTTTATTGTTCCATGCTATTATATTATCTATTTTGGATGTTTTATATGCATTAATATGCTATTTTATATTATTTTTGGGACTAACTTATTAACCCTGAGCCCAGTGCCAGTTTCTGTCTTTCCTTGTTTTTGACTTTTACATAAAAGGAATATTAAACGAAGTCCAAACGGAATAAAACTTTACGATGATTTTTCCTGAATCAGAAGACACCTACGTGACTTGGAGAGAGGGCCAGAAGAGTCCTGAGGAGGCCACAAGCCTCTAGGGCACGCCCCGGGGGGGCAGGCTTGTGGGCCCCTCGAGGGTCCTCTAACCCTAGCTCCGCCTCTATAAATTCTCAAATATTCACCAAACATCAGAAGCGTCCACAAAAATACTCCTCTGCCGCCGCAAGCTTCTGTCCTCGTGAGATCCCATCTTGGGGCTTTTTCCAGCGATCTGTCGGAGGGGGATTGGATCACATAGGGCCTCTACATCAACCTTGCTGCCCTTCCGATGATGCGTGAGTAGTTTACCACAGACCTACGAGTACAATGTTACCCTTGATGTTCTTGGAGATCTATTTGATGTAATCTTCTTTTGTGGTGGGTTTGTTGAGATCGATGAATTGTGGATTTATGATCAGATTATCTATGAATATTATTTGAGTCTTTTTTGAACTCTTTTATGCATGATTAAGATATCTCTGTATTTCTATTCGAACTATCGGTTTGGTTTGGCCAACTAGATTGGTTTTTCTTGCAATGGGAGTGGTGCTTAGTTTTGGGTTCAATCTTGTGGTGTCCTCACCCAGTGACAGAAGGGGTAGCGAGGCATGTATTGTATTGTTGCCATCAAGGATAAAATAGATGGGTTTTACATCATATTGCTTGAGTTTATCCCTCTACATCATGTCATCTTACTTAAGGCGTTACTCCGTTCTTATGAACTTAATACTCTAGATGCATGCCGGATAGCGATTGATGTGTGGAGTAATAGTAGTAGATGCAGGCAGGAGTCGGTCTACTTGTCACAGACGTGATGCCTATATTCATGATCATTGCCTTGGATATCGTCATAATTATGCGCTTTTCTATCAATTGCTCAACAGTAATTTGTTTACCCACCGTATGCTATTTTCAAGAGAGAAGCCGCTAGTGAAACCTATGGCCCCCAGATCTATTTTCCATCATATATTTGCAGATCTGTAAACCAAAAAACCCAAATATACCTTGCTGCAATTTATTTATATTTACTTTAGTTTGCTCTTTTATTTATCTTTTATACCTATCTCTATTAGATCTCACTCTTGTTCGTGGCCGTGAAGGGATTGACAACCTCTTTTTCTCGCTGTGTGCAAGTGTTTGTTAGTTTGTGTAGGTGCATATATTGGGGACTTGCTTGTGCCTCCTACTGGATTGATACCTTGGTTCTTAAGTAAGGGAAATACTTGTCTCTACTTTGCTGCATCACCCTTTCCTCTTCAAGGAAAAAATCAACGCAAGCTCAAGAAGTAGCAGGAAGAATTTCTAGCGCTGTTGCCGGGGAGGTTCTACATCAAGCCTACCAAGTACCCATCATATACTCTCATCTCTTGCACTTACATTATTTTCCATTTTCCTCTCGTTTTCGTCTCCCCCACTTCTAAAACATTTTCAGAAAAACACAAAAATATTTGCCTTTTTTTGCCCTTCTTTCGTTCGTCTTTTTGTTTTCTTTCCATTTTCTTGTGTGCTAGATCGCTTGTTTGGCTATCATAGCTAGTCCTTCTACCATTATTAGTACCCCTGAAAGTTAGGTTCTCAATTTTAAATAAAGGGAGGGAGAAAATTTAAAAGATGCTTGGTACAGAATTTGCAATGCTCAAAATAGATCTACTCGTAAGCAATCTACTACTGTTCTACTCCGTAATTTTTATGTGGGTGTTACTAATTGGTACAGATAAGTGCTAGATACCATTACTGGGGGTAATTTCTTGGGTAGCCATACTTTGTATGCTTACAATGCTATGATAGATTTGGTAGGATCACCACCACTCATGGTTAATGAAACAATTTTAACTTTGGAACATGTGATGCGAAGGCTTGATATTGTTGAGAATAAGATTTCTACCGTTGAGCTTATTGAAAATTTGGATAAAAAGATTCATAATCACATTACTCAAATTGGATCAAAGGTGGGAATTACTTTAAAGAAACTAAAGGAAAAGGAACCTATAGTTAATGAGAAAATAGATCAAGGTTCTTCTAGAATTGATAAATTAGAAGATATTATTACCAACTTGGGTTCTGCTTTTGCCGCTGTTAAAACTACACCGAATTTCCCCCTACTAAAGCTACTAAGTTTATTTATGTTCCTAGAAATAAAGGTGAATCGTCTAGTAAAGGAAACGAAGACCTTAAGATGAAAAGTATTTTTCCTAGCCTTGTCAATATCATTAAAGAACCAATTGCTACAAGCGGATTTGTTGATTTCCTACCTAGGGGTGTGATTATCAATAAACCTAAAGAATCTCCTAGTGGTTTTAAACATGCAATTGAAGAATTGAATACCAAAGATGACAATACCTAGATCTATGTTTTATGCCTAGCTAGGCGCGTTAAACAATAGTGCTTATTGGGAGGCAACCCAATTTTTTTTATTTTTTGTTTTTGGTTCTTTTTTTCAATAAATACACATTATTACCTCTGTAGTAATTGTGTTTTGGTGTTTTAATTAGTGTTTGAGCCAAGTAAGACCTTTGGGATGGTCTATGGTGATAGTTGATTTGATCTTGCTGAAAAACAAAAACTTTTGCGCTCAATGCCAGAATTTTAGAAAATCACAGAAACGTGCTTTTGATCTGATTTTTACACAAGATTTATATACAAATTGCCCAGGTTGTCCTAATTTTTCAGAATCTTTGGAGTTACAGAAGTATACGATTTCCATATTACTACAGACTGTTCTATTTTTGACATATTCTGTTTTCTATGTGTTGTTTGCTTATTTTGATGAATCTATGGGTAGTATCGGGGGGTAAGAACCATGGACAAGTTTGAATACAGTAGATATATAACACCAATATAAATTTAGAATGAGTTCGCAACAGTACCTAAAGTGGTGATTTATTTTTATTATACTAACGGATCTTACGAGTTTTCTGTTGAGATTTGAGTTGTGAAGTTTTCAAGTTTTGGGTAAAGTTTTGATGGACAACGGAATAAGGAGTGGCAAGAGCCTAAGCTTGGGGATGCCCAAGGAACCCCAAGGTAATATTCAAGGAAAACCAAGCATCTAAGCTTGGGGATGCCCCGTATGGCATCCCCTCTTTTGTTTTCAATCCATCGGTAAATTTACTTGAGGCTATATTTTTATTACCACATGATATGTGTTTTGCTTGGAGCGTCTTATATGATATGAGTCTTTGCTTTTTAGTTTGCCACAATCATCCTTGTTGTACACACGTTTTGAGAGGGACACGCATTAATCGTGAATTTATTAGAATAGTCTATGTGCTTCACTTATATCTTTTGAGCTAGGCAGTTTGCTCTAGTGCTTCACTTATATCTTTTTTGAGCGTGGCGGTGGCTTTATTTTATAGAAATTGGTGAACTCTCATGCTTCACTTATATTATTTTGAGAGTCTTAAACAGCATGGTAATTTGCTTAGGTTATGAATTTAGTCCTAATATGATGGGCATCCAAGAGGGATATAATAAAAACTTTCATATAAAGAGCATTGAATATATGAGAAGTTTGATTCCTTGCATTTGTTTTGAGATATAAAGATGGTGATATTACAGTCATGCTAGTGAGTAATTGTGGATTGGTAGAAATACTTGTGTTAAAGTTTGTGATTCCCCTTGCATGCACGTATGGTGAACTATTATGTGATGAAGTCGGAGCATGATTTATTTTTTGATTGTCTTCCTTATGAGTGGAGGTCGGGGACGAGCGATGGTCTTTTCCTACCAATCTACCCCCCTAGGAGCATGCCTATAGTACTTTGTTTCGATGGCTAATACATTTTTGAAAATAAGTATGTGAGTTCTTTATGACTAATGTTTAGTCCATGGATTATACGCACTCTCATCCTTCCACCATTGCTAGCCTCTCTAGTACCGCGCAACTTTCGCCGGTGCATCAAACCCACCATATACCTTTCCTCAAAACAGCCACTATACCTACATATTATGGCATTTCCATAGCCATTCCTGTTGGGGAACGTAGTATTTCAAAAAATTTGCCTACGATCACACAAGATTTATCTAGGAGAAGCATAGCAACGAGCAGGGAGAGTGTGTCCACGTACCCTCGTAGACCGAAAGCGGAAGCGTTTAGTAACGCGGTTGATGTACTCGAACGTATTCGCGATCCAACCGATCCAAGTAACGAACGCACGGCACCTCCGCGATTTGCACATGTTCAGCTCGATGACGTCCCTCGAACTCTTGATCTAGTTGAGGCCGAGGGAGAGTTTCGTCAGCACAACGGCGTGGTGACGGTGATGATGAAGTTACCGATGCAGGGCTTCGCCTAAGCACTACGACAATATGACCAAGGTGGAAAACTGTGGAGGGGGGCACTGCACACGGCTAAAGATCAACTTGTGTGTCTATGGGGTGCCCCCCTCACCCGTATATAAAGGAGGGGAGGAGGAGGCTGGCCGGCCCTAAGGGGCGCGCCCAAGGGGGGGAATCCTACTCCAAGTAGGAATCGCCCCCCCTTCCTAGTCCAAGTAGGAGAAGAAGGAAGGAGAGGGAGAGGGAGAGGGAGAGGGAAAGAGGGGCCGCGCCCCCCTCTCCTAGTCCTATTCGGATTCCCCTTGGGGGGGCGCGCCACCTCCTGGCTGCTGCCCTCTCTCTCCCCTAAGGCCAACTAAGGCCCATTACTTCCCCGGGGGGTTCCGGTAACCCCTCCGGCACTCCGGTTTTATCCGAAACTATCCGGAACACTTCCGTTGTCCGAATAACATGGTCCAATATATCAATCTTTATGTCTCGACCATTTCGAGACTCCTCGTCATGTTCGTGATCTCATCCAGGACTCCGCACAACCTTCGGTACATCAAATCACATAACTCATAATATAAATCGTCATCAAACGTTAAGCGTGCGGACCCTACGGGTTCGAGAACTATGTAGACATGACCGAGACACATCTCCGGTAAATAACCAATAGCGGAACCTGGATGCTCATATTGGCTCCTACATATTCTACGAAGATCTTTATCGGTCAAACTGCATAACAACATACGTTGTTCCCTTTCTCATCGGTATGTTACTTCCCCGAGATTCGATCGTCGGTATCATCATACCTAGTTCAATCTCGTTACCGGCAAGTCTCTTTACTCATTCCGTAATGCATCATCCCGCAACTAACTCATTAGTCACATTGCTTGCAAGGCTTATAGTGATGTGCATTACCGAGAGGGCCCAGAGATACCTCTCCGACAATCGGAGTGACAAATCCTAATCTCGATCTATGCCAACTCAACAAACACCATCGGAGACACCTGTAGAGCATCTTTATAATCACCCAGTTGCGCTGTGACGTTTGATAGCACACTAAGTGTTCCTTCGGTATTCGGGAGTTGCATAATCTCATAGTCAGAGGAACATGTATAAGTCATGAAGAAAGCAATAGCAATAAACTAAACGATCATAGTGCTAAGCTAACGGATGGGTCTTGTCCATCACATCATTCTCTACTGATGTGATCCCGTTCAACAAATGACAACACATGTCTATGGCTAGGAAACTTAACCATCTTTGATTAACGAGCTAGTCTAGAAGAGGCATACTAGGGACACTATGTTTGTCTATGTATTCACACATGTACTAAGTTTCCGGTTAATACAATTCTAGCATGAATAATAAACATTTATCATGATACAAGGAAATATAAATAACAACTTTATTATTGCCTCTAGGGCATATTTCCTTCAGTCTCCCACTTGCACTAGAGTCAATAATCTAGATTACATAGTAATGATTCTAACACCCATGGAGTCTTGGTGCTGATCATGTTTTGCTCGTAAGAGAGGCTTAGTCAACGGGTCTGCAACATTCAGATCCGTATGTATCTTGCAAATCTCTATGTCTCCCTCCTTGACTTGATCGCAGATGGAATTGAAGCGTCTCTTGATGTGCATGGTTCTCTTGTGAAATCTGGATTCCTTTGCCAAGGCAATTGCACCAGTATTGTCACAAAAAAATTCATTGGACCCGATGCACTAGGTATGACCCCTAGATCGGATATGAACTCCTTCATCCAGACTCCTTCATTTGCTACTTCCGAAGCAGCTATGTACTCCGCTTCACACGTAGATCCCGCCACGATGCTCTGCTTTGTAACTACACCAAATTACAGCTCCTCCATTCAATATAAATACGTATCCAGTTTGTGACTTAGAGTCATCCGGATCTGTGTCAAAGCTTGCATCGACGTAACCATTTACGATGAGCTCTTTGTCACCTCCATAAACGAGAAACATATCCTTAGTCCTTTTCAGGTATTTCAGGATGTTCTTGACCGCTGTCCAGTGATCCACTCCTGGATTACTTTGGTACCTCCCTACTAAAGTAATAGCAAGGCACACATCAGGTCTGGTACACAACATTACATACATGATATAACCTATGGCTGAAGCATAGGGAATGACTTGCATTTTCTCTCTATCTTCTGCAGTGGTCGGGCATTGAGTCTGACTCAACTTCACACCTTGTAACACAGGCAAGAACCCTTTTTTTGCTTGATCCATTTTGAACTTCTTCAAAATTTTATCAAGGTATGTGCTTTGTGAAAGTCCAATTAAGCGTCTTGATCTATTTCTATAGATATTGATGCCCAATATATAAGCAGCTTCACCGAGGTCTTTCATTGAAAAATTCTTATTCAAGTATCCTTTTATGCTATCCGGAAATTCAGTATCATTTCTGATCAACAATACGTCATCCACATATAATATCAAAAATGCTACAGAGCTCCCACTCACTTTCTTGTAATTACAGGCTTCTCCAAAAGTCTGTAGCCATATGCTTTGATCACACTATCAAAGCGTGTATTCCAACTCCGAGATGCTTGCAGCAGTCCATAAATGGATCGCTGGAGCTTGCACACTTTGTTAGCACCTTTTGGATCGACAAAACCTTCTGGTTGCATCATATACAACTCTTCTTTAAGATATCCATTAAGGAATGCAGTTTTGACATCCATTTTCCAAATGTCATAATCATAAAATGTGGCAATTGCTAACATGATTCGGACGGACTTAAGCATCGCTACGGGTGAGAAGGTCTCATCGTAGTCAACTACTGGAACTTGTCAAAAACCTTTCGCAACAAGTCGAGCTTTCTAGACAGTAACATTACCGTCAGCGTCAGTCTTCTTCTTGAAGTCCATTTATTCTCTATGGCTTGCCTATCATCGGGCAAGTCAACCAAAGTGCACACTTTGTTCTCATACATGGATCCCATCTCAGATTTCATGGCCTCAAGCCATTTCGCAGAATCTGAGCTCATCATCGCTTCCTCATAGTTCATAGGTTCGTCATTCTCAAGTAACATGACTTCTAGAACAGGATTACCGTGCCACTCTGCTGCGGATCTTACTCTAGTTGACCTACGAGGTTCGATAGTAACTTGATCAGAAGTTTCATGATCATCATCATTAGCTTCCTCACTAATTGGTGTAGGAATCACTGGAACTGATTTATGTGAGGAACTACTTTCAATAAGGGAGCAGGTACTATTACCTTATCAAGTTCTACTTTCCTCCCACTCACTTCTTTCGAGAGAAACTCCTTCTCTAGAAAGTATCAATTCTTAGCAACGAATATCTTGCCTTCGGATGTGATAGAAGGTGTACCCAACAGTCTCCTTTGGGTATCCTATGAAGACACATTTCACCGATTTGGGTTCGAGCTTATCAGGTTGAAGTTCTTTCACATAAGCATCGCAGCCCCAAACTTTAATAAATGATAACTTGGGTTTCTTGCCAAACCACAGTTCATATGGTGTCATCTCAACGGATTTAGATGGTGCCCTATTTAACGTGAATGCAGCCGTCTCTAAAGGATAACCCCAAAACGATAGCGGTAAATCAGTAAGAGACATCATAGATCGCACCATACCTAATAAAGTACGATTACGACATTCGGACACACCATTACGCTGTGGTGTTCCGGGTGGCGTGAGTTGCGAAACTATTCCGCATTGTTTCAAATGAAGACCAAACACGTAACTCAAATATTCACCTCCACGATCAGATCGTAGAAATTTTATTTTCTTGTTACGATGATTTTCCACTTCACTCTGAAATTCTTTGAACTTTTCAAATGTTTCAGACTTATGTTTCATCAAGTAGATATACCCATATCGGCTCAAATCATCTGTGAAGGTCAAAAAATAACGATACCCGCCGCGAGCATCAACACTCATCGGACCGCATACATCAGTATGTATTATTTCTAGTAAGTCTGTTGCTCGCTCCATTGTTCCGGAGAACGGAGTCTTAGTCAGCTTGCCTATGAGGCATGGTTCGCAAGCATCAAGTGATTCATAATCAAGTGATTCCAAAAGCCCATCAGCATGGAGTTTCTTCATGCGCTTTACACCAATATGACCTAAATGGTTGTGCCACAAATAAGTTGCACTATCATTATTACTTATATCTTTTGGCTTCAATACTATGAATATGTGTATCACTACTATCGAGATTCAACAAAAATAGATCACTCATTAAGGGTGCATGACCATAAAAGATATTACTCATATAAATAGAACAACCATTATTCTCTGATTTAAATGAATAGCCGTCTCGCATCAAACAAGATCCAGATATAATGTTCATGCTTAACGCTGGCACAAATTATAAATTATTCAGGTCTAAAACTAATCCCGAAGGTAGATGTAGAGGTAGCGTGACGACGGCGATCACATCGACTTTGGAACCATTTCCCACGCGCATAGTCACCTCGTCCTTAGCAAATGTTCGCTTAATCCATAGACCCTGTTTCGAGTTGGAAACGTGAGCAACAGAACCAGTATCAAATACCCAGGCGCTACTACGAGCATTAGTAAGGTACACATCAATAACATGTATATCAAATATACCTTTCACTTTGCCATCCTTCTTATCCGCCAAATACTTGGGGCAGTTCGGCTTCCAGTGATCAGTCCCTTTGCAGTAGAATCACTCAGTCTCAGGCTTAGGTCCAGACTTGGGCTTCTTCACTTGAGAAGCAACTTGCTTGCCGTTCTTCTTGAAGTTCCCTTTCTTCCCTTTGCCCTTTTTCTTGAAACTAGTGGTCTTGTTAACCATCAACACTTGATGCTCCTTCTTGATTTCTACCTCCGCAGCCTTTACCATTGCGAAGAGCTCGGGAATTGTCTTATCCATCCTTGCATATTATAGTTCATCATGAAGCTTTTTTAGCTTGGTGGCAGTGATTGAAGAACTCTGTCAATGAAACTATCAACCGGAAGATTAACTCCCAGCTAAGTCAAGTGATTGTGGTACCCAGACATTCTGAGTATATATTCACTGACAGAACTATTCTCCTCCATTTTGCAGCTGTAGAACTTATTGGAGACTTCATATCTCTCAATCCGGGCATTTGCTTGAAATATTAACTTCAACTCCTGGAACATCTCATATGCTCCATGACGTTCAAAACGTCGTTGAAGTCCCGGTTCTAAGCCGTAAAGCATGGCAAACTGAACTATCGAGTAGTCATCAACTTTGCTCTGCCAGGCGTTCATAACGTCCGGGGTTGCTCCTGCAGTGGGTCTTGCACCTAGCGGTGCTTCCAGGACGTAATTCTTCTGTGCAGCAATGAGGATAATCCACAAGTTACGGACCCAGCCGTGTAGTTTCTACCATCATCTTTAAACTTAGCTTTCTCTAGGAACTCATTAAAATTCAACGGAACAGTAGCACGGGCCATTTATCTACAACAACATAGACATGCAAAATACTATCAGGTACTAAGTTCATGATAAATTAAAGTTCAATTAATCATATTACTTAAGAACTCCCACTTAGATAGACATCTCTCTAATCATCTAAGTGATCACGTGATCCATATCAACTAAACCATGTCTGATCATTACATGAGATGGAGTAGCTTTCAATGGTGAACATCACTATGTTGATCATATCTACTATATGATTCACGCTCGACCTTTCGGTCTTAGTGTTCCGAGGCCATATCTGCCTATGCTAGGCACGTCAAGTTTAACCCGAGTATTCTGCGTGTGCAAAACTGGCTTGCACCCGTTGTATGTGAACGTAGAGCTTATCACACCCGATCATCACATGGTGTCTCAGCACGACGAACTGTCGCAACGGTGCATACTCAGGGAGAACACTTGTACCTTGAAATTTAGTGAGAGATCATCTTATAATGCTACCGCCGTACTAAGCAAAATAAGATGCATAAAGGATAAACATCACGTGCAATCAATATAAGTGATATGATATGGCCATCATCATCTTGTGCCTTTGATCTCCATATCCAAAGCACCGTCATGATCACCACCGTCACCGGCTTGACACCTTGATCTCCATCGAAGCATCGTTGTCGTCTCGCCAACTATTGCTACTACGACTACCGCTACCGCTTAGTGATAAAGTAAAGCAATTACATGGCGATTGCATTTTATACAATAAAGCGGCAACCATATGGCTCCTGCCAGTTGCCGATAACTGTTACAAAACATGATCATCTCATACAATAATTTATATATCATCACATCTTGACCATATCACATCACAGCAAGCCCTGCAAAAACAAGTTAGACGTCCTCTACTTTGTTGTTGCAAGTTTTACGTGGCTGCTACAGGCTTAGCTAACGTTCTTACCTACGCATCAAAACCACAACGATTTTTCTTCAAGTGTGATGTTTTAACCTTCAACAAGGACCGGGCATAGTCACACTCGATTCAACTAAAGTTGGAGAAACAGACACCCACTAGCCACCTGTGTGCAAAGTACGGCGGTAGAACCAGTCTCATGAACGCGGTCATGTAATGTCGGTCTGGGCCGCTTCATGCAACAATACCGCCGAATCAAAGTATGACATGCTGGTAAGCAGTATGACTATTATCACCCACAACTAATGAGGACACCTCTTCTACTGTTACACCCGCCGCGACGCCTACATCAGTTATTCCACTTGGTCCTATTACTAGAGCGCGAGCGAGACAAATTAATGGCCAGGTACTATCGCTCCATTGTACACATAATTTAACTGACGAGAATATGGCGATACGCTCATTTTCTGATTTAATTGTACTTAGGAATGAAGGGACTGAAGAATCATCCAGAGAAGAAAAATCAAGAGGAGCAACACCATCTGCATGCATGTGTTCCATCGAACCATCATTCATCTCACGTGCACGTCCACAAGGGCCAAAACTTGGCTTTCTCTTCATGGACCAAGATGAGCCACGTGGGCTCTTGGACTCTAGGCTGCAGCCGAGCCAGGTCATGCATCGTTTGATTGCAGCCGATCCAAGTACAAACCGACATGAAGCAGTCCAGATGGGACACCGAACCGACTCGGCCGCCCAATCGATCTTTAATAAATAGGTAGTCTAGGTTAGGGTTTAGACTTTGTTTTTATTGTATTGTCTAGCCATTGCTATAATTCGCATCTATGAGACGTGTAGGACTACCGCCTTGTCAGATCCACAGTGGAACCCTAACTTTTCATCTAGTTCGTGTACTCAATTTATCATCCGCAATTTCAGTTGCAATTCACCTTTGTTCTTGCTGGTTCTTCGGTTGCTTGCAGGAACTCGAACCTCGTTGTTCAGGTTGATCGTGCCTACGGCAAGGTTAATAACCATCGGAGATTGGTTTAGCGATTGTCGAGGCGTATCGTCGGGTACGGTATAGCCGGATCGTCAAGGTCAAAATCCACCAAATCGATAGTTATCCCCACTCTCATCGAAAGATCGGGCCGCTGTCACATCAAGTGGTATCAGTTTTCAGGTTCATCGATGAGAGATTTATAGTTTTCTTAGATTAGTTTATTTTTCTGTCCTATAAACCCACGAAAAGCCAAAAAAAATTAGATTAGTTTATCCATTACACCTACCTTCTTAACCTTTAGCAATTTTTACATCTAGTATTTGCGTAGTTGAATTGTTGGTTGCATTCATCCTAGAATTAGTGCTGGTTTAGATTAGTTTTAAAAGAAACTCATCTACTAGATCGAACCTTGTTTTTGTCCACCATAGTTTCTGCCGCAAGTTACGTCCATATTCTAAAAAAAATATAGCGATCTATTGTTTCCAATTTCTGTTGAGTTCGGATCGCCTGTGTCTTCCTCTGCTACGGTACTTGTCAGGTTACAGCGACGCTCGGTCCATATACGCCTCGTGCTCCGCGAGCTACCAGACACTGTGTCTTCTGCCCCGCGCCGCTTCGCCAGAACCAACACTCTCCGCCAGCAGCCAACTACTCATGTGCATTAGTACTACTAGTCCTCGCTGATCTCAACACCAGCGCATAGCTAGCTCCCGTAACAGCTTGACTACTAGTCCTAGCTCATCTCAACACTAGCGCATAGCTAGCTCACGTAACACCTTGTCGAGTAACCTTGTATTTTCTTTTTCTCCCTTCTGACTTAATTTGTGTCCGTTACTTCTACTAGAACCCGGCCTGAGCAAAAAAAAAGAGCAAAAGAAAGAGAAACAGGAAAAAAAAGAAAAAAAATAGTTGCAAAGTTCTGGCCGGTTTGCATCTTTTGAACAATCTGTTTTGCTGTTCAGACTTCTACTCTGTTCATATAACCGATAATTGCTGGACATTTTTCTACTCTTGGTTGCCATACACTGCGTTTATACCTCACTTATATCGAGCTATTTAGAGCTATCATATTTTCATCATTTTCCACTCGCTTGATTCAGTATCTGGGCTTAGATTGTTTTGTCTCTTACTAGTCGACTGCCAGCACTAGTTAGGAGTTTGAGCAATTATTCAACTTGCATTACTTTTTGCTTAATTGTGCCACATATTGTGAGTTGAGGAAACCTTCACCAAGCTCCACTTCCTATATTGCACCTTGTTCGGTCACTTGGTAATCGCTATATCAATCTTTTGATCACTTTTGACATCGCCAATGGCCGACAACCACTGCAACACGGTAAGAACTTGTAAGAGCTTGGTAATTGCTCGAGAGTTGAGAAAAAATTTCCACCGCCTCACTGTAGTTACTGTAGGAGCCATATACTTGTGATTTTGTTCTTGTTCCGTCCTAACCATGGCAGGTGACGAAGACAACATGAAAGCCACGATGGCACGCCTTGAGAAGGATGTGCATGCATACACCGAGCGATTCACATCGTTCGAGGGCGCACTTGATAAGCGTCTCAAGTCGATCGAGGATAGCAATGAGACGTTCACTCAAACACTTGCATCTATTATGAAACGTCTTGATGCCCAGGATGCCCGTCTCAGTGCCGCCTCCACTGCCGCTCCGCGTCTTCCAGCCACCAGCACAGGTCTACAACGAGCTTGTCGGGTGCCCCCAGGAGACCCGAGGCACCCTCTTTCATACACCGATGACGTCGACCAGCCCCGTCCTCGCAACGCCAACTCGATGGCCGGCGACATCCAAGATGACAACTATGATGGTGATTCCGAGGATCCTGATGCAGTTAATGATAACAATGATCGTGATCATCATCGACTACGCAATAATCAACAAGGTATGGGACGACACCAGCGTCCTCAGGTACGTGGCCATGACGATTCTTTGGGTAGAATTAAATTTGCCATGCCTCCTTTTGATGGGAAATATGATCCAGATGTTTATCTTGACTGGGAATTACTAGTTGATCAAAAATTTGCTTGCCACGATTTTCCTGATGATAAAAGAGTTAGGGCTGCAACTAGTGAGTTTAGTGATTTTGCTTCTGTTTGGTGGAGAGAACATTGTCGTAAACATCCTAATAATATTCCTGCCACTTGGGAAGCTTTGAAATTAGTAATGCGTCACTGTTTTGTTCCTGGATATTATGAACGTGACTTGCTAAATAAACTACAATGCTTGAACCAAGGATCTAAATCCGTGGAAGACTATTATCAAGAATTGCAAATGGGCATGTTACGTTGTGGTTTAGTTGAGACCGAGGAAGCCTCTATGGCTAGGTTCTTGGGTGGATTGAATAGAGAAATTTATTACATACTTGCTTATAAGGATTATCATTCAATGACCCATTTATTCCATCTTGCTATACATGTTGAACATGAAGTGCAGGGTCGTTCGAGAATGCGTCCTAATTTTTCTGCAGGTCGTACTTCCACATGGGCGCCGCGCACCCCAGCTGCCCCGTCCACTCGCACCTCTACAACAGCACCTGCAACCTCTCGACCGGGGCCTTCTTCATCAACTTCAGCATCACACACTTCGGCACCACAGAAAAGTACTACACAAATTCCAACAAAAAGTTCGACATCATCGTCCGCTTCCTCCAAAAGAACAAAGGATATCCAGTGCCACACTTGTAAGGGATTTGGCCATGTCATGAAGGAGTGTCCTAATAAGCGTGTATTGATCATTCGTGAAGACGGCGAGTACGACTCCGCTAGTGATTTTGATGAAGACACATATGCCTTGCTTGCTGCACATGATGATGACACAAGACCGGAGCAAGAGGAAGAACATGTGACCGCTGATGACGCCGATAAGTACATGAGTCTTATATCAGATCGTGTACTTAGTGCTCAGATTGTCAAAGCAAAGAAGGATCAACGTCACAACCTCTTCCACATCAAAGGAGTCGTCAAGGAGCGTTCCGTTCGCATAATCATTGATGGAGGGAGTTGTAACAATTTAGCAAGCATTGACATGGTGGAGAAGCTCTCCCTACCTTCCCAACAACATCCACAACCGTACTACATTCAATGGTTTAATGATGGTGGAAAGGTAAAGGTAACACGCATGGTGAGAGTTCCTTTTTCTTTAGGTTCATACCATGACACTATTGATTGCGATATTGTGCCTATGCAAGCTTGTTCTATATTACTAGGAAGGCCATGGCAATATGATAAACAATGTTTACATGATGGTAGAACTAATCAGTACATTCTCACACATAAAGGAAAGAAAATCATTCTACACCCTATGTCTTTTGAGCAAATTTTAAAAGATGATCTTGCTAGGGCTAGTAGAAACACAAATATGTTAGAACAATTTAATAAGATGCACAAATCTGATCCTAGCACATCTAAAGAAATTAAATTGAAAGGTGCTTCTTTCTTAGCTACACGTGCTGAAATTTTTGAGTTAGATGCTCATACTGATGAATGTTATGCTCTTATTTGCAAAGAAGTTTTGTTTTCATTTGAGGATATGCCTTCTTCTTTGCCTCCTATTGTCGCTAACCTTTTGCAGGAGTATCATGATGTTTTCCCAAAGGAAGTACCACCGGGGCTGCCACCTATGAGAGGAATTGAACATCAAATTGACTTGATACCTGGCGCCTCATTACCCAACCGTGCGCCGTACCGGACTAATCCATAGGAGACTAAGGAGATTCAGCGACAAGTTCAAGAACTACTTGAAAAAGTTTACATTCGTGAATCCCTTAGTCCACGTGCTGTACCAATTTTACTTGTTCCTAAAAAAGACGGTACTTCGCGTATGTGTGTTGATTGTAGAGCCATCAATAATATTAAAATTTGATATCATCATCCTATTCCTAGATTAGATGACATGCTTGATGAACTCAGTGGCTCAGTTGTGTTTTCTAAAGTGGACTTGCGTAGTGGCTACCATCAAATTCGTATGAAACTAGGTGATGAATGGAAAACTGCTTTCAAAACTAAATTTGGTTTATATGAGTGGTTAGTTATGCCTTTTGGATTGACTAATGCACCTAGTACTTTCATGAGACTAATGAATGAAGTTTTGCGAGCTTTCATTGGACGAATTGTGGTAGTATATTTCGATGATATTTTGATTTATAGCAAGTCACTAGAGGAACACTTAGACCATTTGCGTGTTGTTTTTTCTGCTCTGCGTGATGCACGTTTATTTGGTAATATCAAGAAGTGCACTTTTTGCACGGATCGAGTCGTTTTTCTTGGCTATGTTGTGACAACGCAAGGAATTGAAGTTGATAAAGCCAAGGTTGAAGCGATCCAGAGTTGGCCGACCCCTAACTCGGTCACACATGTACGAAGTTTTCTCGGACTTGCTGGGTTCTACCGGCTGTTCGTGAAGGATTTTAGTACCATCGCAGCGCCGCTCAACGAGCTCACAAAGAAAATGTGCCATTTGTTTGGAGCGACGCACAAGAGGAAGCCTTCACTATTCTTAAAGATAAGCTTACACACGCCCCTTTGCTGCAATTACCTGATATTAATAAGATGTTTGAATTAGAATGTGATGCTAGCGGCATTGGTTTAGGCGGTGTTTTATTGCAAGAAGGCAAACCAGTAGCATATTTTAGTGAAAAACTCAGTGGGCCTAGTTTGAATTATTCAACATATGATAAAGAACTTTATGCACTAGTTCGGACTTTGGAGACATGGCAACATTATTTATGGCCTAAGGAGTTTGTCATATATTCTGATCATGAATCACTCAAGCATATTAGAAGTCAAAGCAAATTGAATCGTAGGCATGCAAAATGGGTTGAATTTATTGAATCTTTTCCTTATGTTATTAAGCACAAGAAAGGGAAGGAAAATGTTATTGCCGATGCATTGTCTAGACGCTATACCATGTTATCACAACTTGACTTCAAAAATTTTGGACTTGAAACTATAAAAGAGCAATACGCTAATGATGCCAATTTTAAAGATATATTGCTCAATTGCAGAGAGGGTAGAACTTGGAACAAGTTCGTCGTTAATGACAGATTTGTTTTTCGTGCTAATAAGCTATGCATCCCAGATAGCTCTGTTCGTCTTTTGTTGTTACAGGAGGCGCATGGAGGGCTTATGGGACATTTAGGTGTCAAGAAGACAGAAGACATCCTTGCTGGTCATTTCTTCTGGCCAAAGATGAGAAGGGATGTGGAGAGATATGTTGCACGCTGCACGACATGCCAAAAAGCTAAGTCACGATTAAACCCACATGGTTTATATATGCCTCTTCCTGTTCCTAGCACTCCTTGGGAAGATATATCTATGGACTTTGTATTAGGACTGCCTAGAACACGACGGGAGAGGGATAGTATATTTGTTGTTGTCGATAGATTCTCTAAGATGGCACATTTTATACCTTGTCATAAAAGTGACGATGCTCCTCACATTGCTGATTTGTTCTTTAAAGAAGTAGTTCGTTTACATAGGGTGCCAAATACAATTGTTTCTGATCATGACACAAAATTTCTTAGCCACTTCTGGAGGGTGTTGTGGACAAAATTGGTGACTAAGCTTTTATTTAGTACTACATGTCATCCTAACAGATGGTCAAACTGAAGTGGTTAATCGAACATTGTCTACTATGCTCAGGGCTATTTTGAAAAAGAACTTAAAAATGTGGGAAGAATGTTTACCTCATGTAGAGTTTACTTATAATCGTTCAGTTCATTCTACCACAAAGTTATGCCCTTTTGAGATTGTTTATGGATTTATACCTGGTGCGCCTATTGATTTATTACCTATTCCATCTTCGAAGAAGGTAAACCTTGATGCTAAAGAACGTGTTGAGCTAGTATTGAAAATGCATGAGATGACTAAGAAAAATATTGAACGCATGAATGCCAAGTATAAACTTGCTGGTAGTCAGGGTAGGAAAAGTATTGTGTTTGAACCAGGTGAGTTAGTATGGTTACATTTGCGAAAAGACCGCTTCCCTGATTTACGGAAGTCAAAATTACTGCCTCGTGCGGATGGACCTTTTAAAGTGCTTGAAAAAATTAACGAGAATGCATGTAAGCTTGATTTGCCTGCAGAATTTCGGGTTAGTCCCACATTTAACGTTGCAGATTTAAAGCCTTATTTGGGTGAGGACGATGACGACTTCAATTCAAGAAGGGGGGATGATGAGGACACCTCTTCTACTGTTACACCCGCCGTGACTCCTACACCAGTTATTCCACTTGGTCCTACTACTAGAGCGCGAGCGAGGCAAATTAATGGCCAGGTACTATCGCTCCTTTGTACACATAATTTAACTGACGAGAATATGGCGATATGCTCATTTTCTAATTTAATTGTACTTAGGAATAAAGGGACTGAAGAATCATCCACAGAAGAAAAATCAAGAGGAGCAACACCATCTGCATGCATGTGTTCCATCGAACCATCATTCATCTCACGTGCACGTGCACAAGGGCCAAAACTTGGCATTCTCTTCATGGACCAAGATGAGCCACGTGGGCTCTTGGACTCTAGGCTGCAGCAGAGCCAGGCCATGCATCGTTTGGTTGCAGCCGATCCAAGTACAAACCGACATGAAGCAATCCAAATGGGACACCGAACCGGCTCGGCCGCCCAATCGATCTTTAATAAATAGGTAGTCTAGGTTAGGGTTTAGACTACGGTTTTATTGTATTGTCTAGCCATCGCTACAATTCGCATCTACGAGCCGTGTAGGACTACCGCCTTGTCAGGTCCATAATGGAACCCCAACTTTTCATCTAGTTCGTGTACTCAATTTATCATCCGCAATTTTAGTTGCAATTCACCTTTATTCTTGCTGGTTCTTCGGTTGCTTGCAGGAACTCGAACCTTGTTGTTCAGGTTGATCATGCCTACGGCAAGGTCAATAACCATCGGAGATTGGTTTAGCGATTATCGAGGCGTATCATCGGGTACGGTATAGCCGGATCGTCAAGGTCAAAATCCACCAAATCGATAGTTATCCGCACTCTCATCGAAAGATCGGGCCGCCGTCAACTCTTTGTGTTCTACTCGTGCATATAACATCTACGCATAGACCTGGCTCGGATGCCACTGTTGGGGAACGTAGCAAAAAATTTGCCTACGATCACGCAAGATCTATCTAGGAGAAGCATAGCAACGAGCGGGGAGAGTGTGTCCACGTACCCTCGTAGACCGAAAGCGGAAGCGTTTAGTAACACGGTTGATGTAGTCGAACGTCTTCGCGATCCAACCGATCCAAGTACCGAACACACGGCACCTCCGCGATCTGCACACGTTCAGCTTGGTGACGTCCCTCGAACTCTTGATCTAGTTGAGGCCGAGGGAGAGTTTCTTCAGCACGACGGCGTGGTGACGGTGATGATGAAGTTACCGACGCAGGGCTTCGCCTAAGCACTACTACAATATGACTGAGGTGGAAAACTGTGGAGGGGGGCACCACACACGGCTAAAGATCAACTTGTGTGTCTATGGGGTGCCCCCTCCCCCGTATATAAACGAGGGGAGGAGGAGGCCGGACGGCCCTAAGGGGCGCGCCCAAGGGGGGGAATCCTACTCCAAGTAGGAATCGCCCCCCTTTCCTAGTCCAAGTAGGAGAAGAAGGAAGGAGAGGGAGAGGGAGAGGGAAAGAGGGGCCGTGCCTCCTCCCCTAGTCCTATTCGGAATCCCCTTGGGGGGCGCCACCTCCTGGCTGCTGCCCTCTCTCTCCCCTATGGCCCACTAAGGCCCATTACTTCCCCGGGGTGTTCCGGTAACCCCTCCGGCACTCCAGCTTTATCACAAACTATCTGGAACACTTCCGATGTCCGAATAACATGGTCCAATATATCAATATTTATGTCTCGACCATTTTGAGACTCCTCATCATGTCTGTGATCTCATCCGGGACTCCGAACAACCTTTGGTACATCAAATCACATAACTCATAATACAAATCGTCATCGAATGTTAAGCGTGCGGACCCTACGGGTTCGAGAACTATGTAGACATGACCGAGACACATCTGCGGTCAATAACCAATAGCGGAACCTGGATGCTCATATTGGCTCCTACATATTCTACAAAGATCTTTATCGGTCAAACCGCATAACAACATACGTTATTCCCTTTGTCATCAGTATGTTACTTGCCCGAGATTCGATCGTAGGTATCATCATACCTAGTTCAATCTCATTACCGGCAAGTCTCTTTACCCGTTCCGTAATGCATCATCCCGCAACTAACTCATTAGTCACATTGCTTGCAAGGCTTATAGTGATGTGCATTACCGAGAGGGCCCAGAGATACCTCTCCGACAATCGGAGTGACAAATCCTAATCTCGATCTATGCCAACTCAACAAACACCATCAGAGACACCTGTAGAGCATCTTTATAATCACCCAGTTACATTGTGACGTTCGATAGCACACTAAGTGTTCCTCCGGTATTCGGGAGTTGCATAATCAAATAGTCATAGGAACATGTATAAGTCATGAAGAAAGCAATAGTAATAAACTAAACGATCATAGTGCTAAGCTAACGGATGGGTCTTGTCCATCACAACATTCTCTAATGATGTGATCCAGTTCATCAAATGACAACACATGTCTATGGCTAGGAAACTTAACCATCTTTGATTAACGAGCTAGTCTAGTAGAGGCATACTAGGGACACTCTGTTTGTCTATGTATTCACACATGTACTAAGTTTCCGGTTAATACAATTTTAGCATGAATAATAAACATTTATCATGATATAAGGAAATATAAATAACAACTTTATTATTGCCTCTAGGGCATATTTCCTTCAATTCCGAGATATATTGCCATGCAACTTCCACCATTCCATTTATTATGACATGTACCATCGTTGCCATATTGCTTTGCATGATCATGTAGTTGGCATAGTATTTGTGGCAAAGCCACCATTCATATTTTTTATACATGTCAATCTTGATCATTGCACATCCCAGTACACCGCTGTATGCATTCATATAGAGTCATATCTTGTTCTAGTATCGAGCTGTAATTCTTGAGTTGTAAGTAAATAAAAGTGTGATGATCATTGATGTCTACTATGCAACTTTATTCTTGTAGACACGTGTTGGGCCTCCAAGCGCAGAGTTTTGTAGGACAGTAGCAATTTTCCCTCAAGTGGATGACCTAAGGTTTATCAATCCGTGGGAGGTGTAGGATGAAGATGGTCTCTCTCAAACGACCCTGCAATCAAATACAAGAAATCTCTTGTGTCCCCAACACACCCAATACAATGGCAACTTGTATAGGTGCACTAGTTCGGCGAAGAGATGGTGATCCAAGTGTAATATGGATGGTAGAAATATATTTTTATAATCTGAATAAATAAAAACAGCAAGGTAGCAAATAGTAAACATGCACAAAAAAGGGTATTGCAATGCTTGAAATGAGGCCTAGGGTCCATACTTTCGCTAGTGCAATATCCCAACAATGCTAATATAATTGGATCATATAACCGTCCCTCAACATGCATAGAAGAATCACTCCAAAGTTCCTATCTAGCGGGGAACATATGAACAAATCATTTGTAGGGTATGAAACCACCTCGAAGTTATTCTTTCCGATCGATCTATCCAAGAGTTCGTACTAAAATAACACCAAATAATTTCAGATTCATAATACTCAATCCAACACAAAGAACTTCAAAGAGTGCCCCAAGATTTCTACCAGAGAAACAAAAGACGAGAACGTGCATCAACCCCTACGCGTAGATTACCCCAATGCCACCGCGGGAATCCGCAAGTTGAGTAACAAAACACATATCAACTGAATCAATATGATACCCCATTGTCACCACGAGTATTCATATGCAAGATATATATCAAGTGCTCTCAAATCCATAAAAGTGTTAAATCCGATAACAACGAAATCTCAAAGGGAAAACTCAATTCATCACAACAAGATAGAGAGGGGAAAACACCATATGATCCGACTATATTAACAAAGCCCATGATACATCAAGATCGTGACATCTCAAGAACACGAGAGAGAGAGAGAGAGATTAAACACATAGCTACTAGTACAAACCCTCAGCCCCGAGGGTGGACTACTCCCTCCTCAACGTGGTGGCCGATGGGATGATGAAGATGGCCACCGGTGATGATTTCCCACTCCGGCAGAGTGCCGGAACGGGGTCTAGATTGGTTTCTCGTGGCTACAGAGCCTTGCGGCGGCGGAACTTCTGATCTAGGTTAACCCCGAGGGTTTTCAGAATATTTGTGAATTTATAGGGTAAAGAGGGGGTGCGGGAGGCCACCGAGGTGGGCACGACCCACCCGAGCGCGCCTGGGACCCCAGGCACGCCCTGGTGGGTTGTGCCCCCCTCAGGGCACCCCCTAGGTGCTGCTTTGGCCCATTGGTGGTCTTTTGGTCCATAAAAATCCACAAAAAATTTCACGGTGTTTGGACTCCGTTTGATATTGATTTCCTGCGATGTAAAAAACAAGCAAAAACAACAACTGGCATTGGGCACTGGGTCAATAGGTTAGTCCCAAAAAATGATATAAAGTTGCTATAAAATGATTGTAAAACATCCGAGAATGATAATATAACAGCATGAATACTTCACAAATTATAGATACGTTGGAGACGTATCAGTCATCATTATTAGAGCATTGTCCCATGTGAGGAAAGGATGATGGAAGCTATGATTCCCTCACAAGTTGGGATGAGTATCCAGACTTTATAAAAAATACAAGAGGCCAAAGAAGCCCAAATAAAAAAATTAGGCCAAAGAAGCCCAAAAAAAACATGAGAGAAGGGACAATGTTACTATCCTTTTTCTACACTCGTGCTTCAAAGTAGCAACATGATCTTCATGATACAGAGTCTCCTACTTTTTCACTATACTAGTGGGTATTTTTTATTATAGAACTTGGCTTGTATATTCCAATCACGGGCTTCCTCAGATTTCCCTAGGTCTTCGTGAGCAAGCAAGTTGGATGCACACCCACTTAGTTTATTTTTGAGCTTTCATACACTTATAGCTCTAGTGCATCCATTGCATGGCGATCCCTACTCACTTGCATCGATATCAATTGATGGGCATCATCATAGCCCATTAATTTGCCTAGTTGATGTGAGACTTTCTCCTTTTTGTCTTCTCCACAACCACCATATTCGATTCCACTTATAGTGCTATATCCATGGCTCACGCTCATGTATTGCGTGGAAGTTGAAAAAGCTTGAGAACACTAAAAGTATGAAACAATTGCTTGGCTTCTCATCGCGCTTGTGTTGGGGAACGCAATATTTCAAAAAAATTCCTACGATCACGCAAGATCTATCTAGGAGATGCATAGCAACGAGATGGGAGAGTGTGTCCATGTACCCTCGTAGACCGAAAGCTGAAGCGTTTAGCAACGCGGTTGATGTAGTTGAACGTCTTCATGATCCAACCGATCCAAGTACCAAACATACGGCACCTCCGTGTTCAGCACACGTTCAGCACGATGACGTCCCTCGAGCTCTTGATCCAGTTGAGGATGAGGGAGAGTTCCGTCAGCACGACGGCGTGGCGACGGTGATGATGAAGTTACCGGCGCAGGGCTTCGCCTAAGCACTACGACGATATGACCGAGGTGGTAAACTGTGGAGGGGGGCACCGCACATGGCTACGAGATGCCTGTTGTGCCTTTGGGGTGCCCCCCGCCTCCGTGTATAAAGGGGGGGGGAGGAGGTGGCCGGCCTAAGGGGGCACGCCATAAGGGGGGAGTCCTACTTGGACTCCTAGTCCAAGTAGGATTCGGCCCCCCTTCCTTCCTTCCACCGGAGAGGGAAAAGGGGAAGGGAGAGAGAGGGAGAAGGAAAGAGGGGGGGGGGGGGCGGCCCCCTCCCCTAGTCCAATTCGGTTTGGGCAAGGGGGGCGCCCCTCTCAAGTGTCCTTTTCTCCTCTCCTCCAATAAGGCCCAATAGGCCCACTACTTCTCCCGGGGGGTTCCAGTAACCTCCCGGTACTCCGGAAAAATGCCCGAACCACTCGAACCATTCCGATGTCCAAATGCAACTTTCCAATATATGAATCTTTACCTCTCGACCATTTCGAGACTCCTCATCCTGTCCGTGACCTCATCCTGGACTCCGAACAAACTTCGGTCATCAAATCACATAACTCATAATACAAATCGTCATCGAACGTTAAGCGTGCGGACCCTACGGGTTCGAGAACTATGTAGACATGACCGAGGCACATCTCCGGTCAATAACCAATAGCGGAACCTGGATGCTCATATTGGCTCCTACATATTCTACGAAGATCTTTATCGGTCAAACCGCATAACAACATACGCTATTCCCTTTGTCATAGGTATGTTACTTGCCCGAGATTCGATCGTTGCTATCTTCATAGCTAGTTCAATCTCGTTACCGGCAAGTCTCTTTACTCGTTCTGTAATGCATCATCCCGCAACTAACTCATTAGTCACATTGTTTGCAAGGCTTATAGTGATGTGCATTACCGAGAGAGCCCAGAGATACCTCTCTGATACTCGGAGTGACAAATCCTAATCTCGATCTATTCCAACTCAACAAACACCATTGGAGACACCTGTAGAGCATCTTTATAATCATCCAGTTACGTTTTGACGTTTGATAGCACACAAAGTGTTCCTCCGGTATTCGGGAGTTGCATAATCTCATAGTCAGAGGAATATGTACAGGTCATGAAGAAAGCAATAGCAATAAAACTAAACGACCATTATGCTAAGCTAACAGATGGGTCTTGTCCATCACATCATTCTCTAATCATGTGATCCCGTTCATCAAATGACAACACATGTCTATGGTTAGGAAACTTAAACATCTTTGATTAACGAGCTAGTCAAGTAGAGGCGTACTAGGGACACTCTGTTTGTCTATGTATTCACACATGTACTAAGTTTTCGGTTAATACAATTCTAGCATGAATAATAAACATTTATCATGATATAAGGAAATATAAATAACAACTTTATTATTGCCTCTAGGGCATATTTCCTTCAGTCCCGCACTTGCACTAGAGTCAATAATCTGGATTACATAGTAATGATTCTAACACACATGGAGTCCTGGTGCTGATCATGTTTTGCTCGTGAGAGAGGCTTAGTCAACGGGTCTGCAACATTCAGATCCGTATGTATTTTGCAAATCTCTATGTCTCCCTCCTTGACTTGATCGCTGATGGAATTGAAGCGTCTCTTGATGTGTTTGGTTCTCTTGTGAAATCTGGATTCCTTCGCCAAGGCTATTGCTCCAGTATTGTCACAAAAGATATTCATTGGACCCGATGCACTAGGTATTACACCTAGATCGGATATGAACTCCTTCATCCAGACTCCTTCATTTGCTGCTTCCGAAGCAGCTATGTACTCCGCTTCACACATAGATCCTGCCACGGCACTCTGCTTGGAACTACGCCAACTTACAGCTCCTCCATTCAATATAAATACGTATCCGGTTTGTGACTTAGAGTCATCCGGATCAGTGTCAAAGCTTGCATCGACGTAACCATTTACAACGAGCTCTTTGTCACCTCCATAAACGAGAAACATATCCTTAGTCCTTTTCAGGTATTTCAGGATGTTATTGACCGTTGTCCAGTGATCCACTCCTGGATTATTTTGGTACCTCCCTGCTAAACTAATAGCAAGGCACACATCAGGTCTAGTACACAGCATTGCATACATGATAGAACCTATGGCTGAAGCATAGGGAATGACTTTCATTTTCTCTCTATCTTCTGAAGTGGTCGGGCATTGAGTCTGACTCAACTTCATACCTTGTAACACAGGCAAGAACCCTTTCTTTGACCGATCCATTTTGAACTTCTTCAAAACTTTATCAAGGTATGTGCTTTGTGAAAGTCCAGTTAAGCGCCTTGATCTATCTCTATAGATCATGATGCCCAATATATAAGCAGCTTCACCAAGGTCTTTCATTGAAAAATTCTTATTCAAGTATCCTTTTATGCTATCCAGAAATTCTGTATTATTTCCAATCAACAATATGTCATCCACATATAATATTAGAAATGCTACAGAGCTCCCACTCACTTTGTTGTAAATACAGGCTTCTCCAAAAGTCTGTATAAAACCATATGCTTTGATCACACTATCAAAGCGTATATTCCAACTCCGAGAGGCTTGCACCAGTCCATAAATGGATCGCTGGAGCTTGCACACTTTGTTAGCACCTTTAGGATCGACAAAACCTCATGGTTTCATCATATACAAATCTTCTTTAAAATATGCATTAAGGAATGCAGTTTTGACATAAATTTGCCTAATTTCGTAATCATAAAACGCGGCAATTGCTGACATGATTCGGACAGACTTAATCATCGCTACGGGTGAGAAGGTCTCATCGTAGTCAACTCCTTGAACTTGTCAAAAACCTTTGGCAACAAGTCAAGATTTGTAGACAGTACCATTACTGTCAGCGTCAGTCTTCTTCTTGAAGATCCATTTATTTTCAATGGCTTGCCGATCATCGGGCAAGTCAACAAAAGTCCACACTTTGTTCTCATACATGGATCCCATCATCGCTTCCTCATAGTTCATAGGTTCGTCATGGTCAAATAACATGACCTCCAGAACAGGATTACCGTACCACTCTGGTGCGGACCTTACTCTGGTTGACCTACGAGGTTCAGTAGTATCTTGATCTGAAGTTTTATGATCATCATCATTAGCTTCCTCACTAATTGTGTTAGGAATCACTCGAATTGATTTCTGTGATAAACTACTTTCCAATTTGGGAGAAGGTACAATTACCTCATCAAGTTCTACTTTCCTCCCACTCACTTCTTTCGAGAGAAACTCCTTCTCTAGAAAGGGTCGATTCTTAGCAACGAATATCTTGCCTTTGGATCTATAATAGAAGATGTACCCAACAGTCTCCTTTGGGTATCCTATGAAGACACATCTCTCCGATTTGGGTTCGAGCTTATCAGGTTGAAGCTTTTTCACATAAGCATCGCAGCCCCAAACTTTAAGAAACGACAGCTTAGGTTTCTTGCCAAACCACAGTTCATATGGTGTCGTCTCAAAGGATTTAGATGGTGCCCTATTTAACGTGAATGCAGCCGTCTCTAAAGCATAACCCCAAAACGATAGCGGTAAATCAGTAAGAGACATCATAGATCACACCATATCTAATAAAGTACGGTTACGACGTTCGGACACACCATTACACTGTGGTGTTCCAGGTGGCATGAGTTGTGAAACTATTCCACATTGTTTCAAATGAAGACCAAACTCATAACTCAAATATTCTCCTCCATGATCAGATCGTAGAAACTTTATTTTCTTATTACGATGATTTTCTACTTCACTCTGAAATTCTTTGAACTTTTCAAATGTTTCATACTTATGTTTCATCAAGTAGATATACCCATATCTGCTCAAATCATTTGTGAAGGTTAGAAAATAACGATACCCGCCGCGAGCATCAAAACTCATCGGACCGCATACATCAGTATGTATTATTTCCAACAAGTCAGTTGCTCGCTCCATTGTTCCAGAGAACGGAGTCTTAATCATCTTGCCCATGAGGCATGGTTCGCAAGCATCAAGTGATTCATAATCAAGTGATCCCAAAAGCCCATCGGCATGGAGTTTCTCATGTGCTTTACACCAATATGACCTAAACGGTTGTGCCACAAATAAGTTGCACTATCATTATTAAACTTATATCTTTTGGCTTCAATACTATGAATATGTGTATCACTACTATCGAGATCCAACAAAAATAGACCACTCATTGAGGGTGCATGACCATAGAAGATATTACTCATATAAATAGAACAACCATTATTCTCTCATTTAAATGAATAACCGTCTCGCATCAAACAAGATCCAGATATAATGTTCATGCTTAACGCTGGCACCAAATAACAATTATTCAGGTCTAAAACTAATCCCGAAGGTAGATGTAGAGGTAGCGTGACGACGACGATCACATCGACTTTGGAATCATTTCCCACGCGCATCGTCACCTCGTCCTTTGCCAATTTTCATTTAATCCGTAGCCCCTGTTTCGAGTTGCAAATATGAGCAACAGAACCAGTATCAAATACCCAGGCGCTACTACGAGCATTAGTAAGGTACACATCAATAACTTGTATGTCAAATATACCTTTCACTTTGCCATCCTTCTTATCCGCCAAATACTTAGGGCAGTTCCGCTTCTAGTGACTAGTCCCTTTACAGTAGAAGCACTCAGTCTTAGGCTCAGGTCCAGACTTGGGCTTCTTCCCTTGAGCAGCAACTGGCTTGCTGTTCTTCTTGAACTTCCCCTTCTTCCCTTTGCCCTTTTTCTTGAAACTAGTGGTCTTGTTAACCATCAACACTTGATGCTCCTTCTTGATTTCTACCTCTGCAGCCTTTAGCATCACGAAGAGCTCGGGAATTGTCTTTTCCATCCCTAGCATATTATAGTTCATCACGAAGCCTTTATAGCTTGGTGGCAGTGATTGAAGAACTCTGTCAATGATACTATCATCAGGAAGATTAACTCCCAGCTGAGTCAAGTGGTTGTGGTACCCAGACATTCTGAGTATGTGTTCACTGACAGAACTATTCTCCTCCATTTTGCAACTATAGACTTTGTTGGAGACTTCATATCTCTCAACTCGGGCATTTTCTTGAAATATTAACTTCAACTCCTAGAACATCTCATATGCTCCATGACATTCAAAACATATTTGAAGTCCCGATTCTAAGCCGTAAAGAATGGCACACTAAACTATCGAGTAGTCATCAACACGCGACTGCCAGGCATTCACAATGTCTGCAGTTGCTGGCGCGGGTGGTACACCTAGCGGTGCTTCTAGGAGGTAATTCTTCTGTGCAGCAATGAGGATAATCCTCAAGTTACGGACCCAGTCCGTGTAGTTGTTACCATCATCTTTCAACTTAGCTTTCTCTAGGAACGCACTAAAATTCAAGGGAACGGTAGCACGGGCCATTGATCTACAACAACATAGAGATGCAAATACTATCAGGTACTAAGTTCATGATAAATTAAAGTTCAATTAATCATATAACTTAAGAACTCCCACTTAGATAGACAACCCTCTAGTCATCTAAATGATCACGTGATCCATATCAACTAAACCATGTCCGATCATGATACGTCTCCAACGTATCTATAATTTTTGATTGTTCCATGCTATTATATTATCTGTTTTGGATATTTATGGGCTTTGTTTTACACTTTTATATTATTTTTGGGACTAACCTATTAACCCTGAGCCTAGTGCCAGTTTCTGTTTTTCCCTTGTTTCAGTGTTTCGCAGAAAAGGAAAATCAAACGAAGTCCAAATGAAATGAAACCTTCGGGAAAGTTGTTTTTGGAACGGGAGCAATCCATAAGACCTGGAATATACGTAAAGGAAGGCACGAGGCAGGGGGGCGCGCCCTCCACCCTCGTGGGCCCCTCGTGGCTCCCCTGACGTATTTCTTCCTCCTATATATATACCAATATACCCTAAAACCATCGGGGAACAGAATAGATCGGGAGTTCCGCCGCCGCAAGCCTCTGTAGCCACCAAAAACCAATCGGGACCCTGTTCCGGCACCCTGCCGGAGAGGGATCCCTCACCGGTAGCCATCTTCATCATCCCGACGCTCTCCATGATGAGGAGGGAGTAGTTCACCCTCGGGGCTGAGGGTATGTACCAGTAGCTATGTGTTTGATCTCTCTCTCTCTCTCGTGTTCTTGATTCGGCATGATCTTGATGTATCGCGAGCTTTGCTATTATAGTTGGATCTTATGATGTTTCTCCCCCTCTACTCTCTTGTAATGGATTGAGTTTTCCCTTTGAAGTTATCTTATCGGATTGAGTCTTTAAGGATTTGAGAAGACTTGATGTATGTCTTGCCGTGCTTATCTGTGGTGACAATGAGATATCACGTGATCCACTTGATGTATGTTTTGGTGATCAACTTGCGGGTTTCACCCATGAACCTATGCATAGGGGTTGGCACACATTTTTTGTCTTGACTCTCCGGTACAAAATTTGGGGCACTCTTTGAAGTTCTTTGTGTAGGTTGAATAGATGAATCTGAGATTGTCTGATGCATATCGTATAATCATACCCACGGATACTTGAGGTGACATTGGAGTATCTAGGTGACATTAGGGTTTTGGTTGATTTGTGTCTTAAGGTGTTCTTCTAGTATGAACTCTATGATAGATCGAACGGAAAGAATAGCTTTGTGTTATTTTACTACGGACTCTTGAATAGATCTATCAGAAAGAATAACTTTGAGGTGGTTTCGTACCCTACAATAATCTCTTCGTTTGTTCTCCGCTATTAGTGACTTTGGAGTGACTCTTTGTTGCATGTTGAGGGATAGTTATATGATCCAATTATGTTATTATTGTTGAGAGAACTTGCACTAGTGAAAGTATGAACCCTAGGCCTTGTTTCCTAGCATTGCATTACCGTTTACGCTCACTTCTATCATTAGTTACCTTGCTGTTTTTATATTTTCAGATTACAAAAACCTATATCTACCATCCATATTGCACTTGTATCACCATCTCTTCGCCGAACTAGTGCACCTATACAATTTACCATTGTATTGGGTGTGTTGGGGACACAAGAGACTCTTTGTTATTTGGTTGCAGGGTTGTTTGAGAGAGACCATCTTCACCCTACGCCTCCTACGGATTGATAAACCTTAGGTCATCCACTTGAGGGAAATTTGCTACTGTCCTACAAACCTCTGCACTTGGAGGCCCAACAACGTCTACAAGAAGAAGGTTGCGTAGTAGACATCAAGATCTTTTCTGGCGCCGTTGCCGGGGAGGCTAGGTAAGCGGCACTCACACCCGATCAACTAAGCAGGAATTAAGCTTGGGGATGTTGATACGTCTCCAATGTATCTATAATTTTTGGTTGTTCCATGCTATTATATTATTCTTGGGACTAACCTATTAACCCAGAGCCCAGTGCTAGTTTCTGTTTTTTCCCTTGTTTCAGTGTTTCGCAGAAAAGGAATATCAAACGGAGTCTAACGAAATGAAACCTTCGGGAAAGTTATTTTTGGAACGGGAGCGATCCAGAAGACTTGGAGTATACGTAAAGGAAGCAACGAGGAAGGCACGAGGCAGGGGGGCGCCCACCCCCCTGGGCGCGCCCTCCACCCTCGTGGGCCCCTCGTGGCTCCCCTGACGTATTTCTTCCTCCTATATATACCAATATACCCTAAAACCATCGGGGAAAAGAATAGATCGGGAGTTCCGCCGCCGCAAGCCTGTGTAGCCACCAAAAACCAATCGAGACCCTGTTCCAGCACCCTGCCGGAGGGGGGATCCCTCACTGGTGGCCATCTTCATCATCCTGGCGCTCTCCATGACGAGGAGGGAGTAGTTCACCCTCGGGGCTGAGGGTATGTACTAGTAGCTATGTGTTTGATCTCTCTCTCTCTCTCGTGTTCTTGATTCGGCACGATCTTGATGTATCGCGAGCTTTGCTATTATAGTTGGATCTTATGATGTTTCTCCCCCTCTACTCTCTTGTAATGGATTGAGTTTTCCCTTTGAAGTTATCTTATCGGATTGAATCTTTAAGGATTTGAGAACACTTGATGTATGTCTTGCCGTGCTTATCTGTGGTGACAATGGGATATCACGTGATCCACTTGATGTATGTTTTGGTGATCAACTTGCGGGTTCTGCCCATGAACCTATGCATAGGGGTTGGCACACGTTTTCGTCTTGACTCTCCGGTACAAACTTTGGGGCACTCTTTGAAGATCTTTGTGTAGGTTGAACAGATGAATCTGAGATTGTGTGATGCATATCGTATAATCATACCCACGGATACTTGAGGTGACATTGGAGTATCTAGGTGACATTAGGGTTTTGGTTGATTTGTGTCTTAAGGTGTTATTCTAGTATGAACTCTATGATAGATCGAACGGAAAGAATAGCTTCGTGTTATTTTACTACAGACTCTTGAATAGATCGATCAAAAAGAATAACTTTGAGGTGGTTTCGTACCCTACAATAATCTCTTCGTTTGTTCTCCGCTATTAGTGACTTTGGAGTGACTCTTTGTTGCATGTTGAGGGATAGTTATATGATCCAATTATGTTATTATTGTTGAGAGAACTTGCACTAGTGAAAGTATGAACCCTAGGCCTTGTTTCCTAGCATTGCAATACCGTTTACGCTCACTTCTATCATTAGTTACCTTGCTGTTTTTATATTTTCAGATTACAAAAACCTATATCTACCATCCATATTGCACTTGTATCACCATCTCCTCGCCGAACTAGTGCACCTATACAATTTACCATTGTATTGGGTGTGTTGGGGACACAAGAGACTCTTTGTTATTTGGTTGCAGGGTTGTTTGAGAGAGACCATCTTCAACCTACGCCTCCCACGGATTGATAAACCTTAGGTCATCCACTTGAGGGAAATTTGCTACTGTCCTACAAACCTCTGCACTTGGAGGCCCAACAACGTCTACAATAAGAAGGTTGCGTAGTAGACATCAGATCATCACGTGAGATGGAGTAGTTTTCAATGGTGAACATCACTATGTTGATAATATCTACTATATGATTCACGTTCGACCTTTCGGTCTCAGTGTTCCGAGGCCATATCTGCATATGCTAGGCTCGTCAAGTTTATCCCGAGTATTCTGCACGTGCAAAAATGGCTTTCACCCGTTGTATGTGAACGTAGAGCTTATCACACCCGATCATCACGTGGTGTCTCGGCACGACGAACTATAGCAACGGTGGATACTCAGGGAGAACACTTATACCTTGAAATTTAGTGAGGGATCATTTTATAATGCTACCACCGTACTAAGCAAAATAAGATGCATAAAGGATAAACATCACATTGAATCAAAATATGTCACATGATATGGCCATCATCATCTTGTGCCTTTGATCTCCATCTCCAAAGTACCGTCATGATCTCCATCGTCACCGGCTTGATACCATGATCTCCATCGTAGCATTGTTGTCGTCTCGCCAACTATTGCTTGTACGACTATCGCTACCGCTTAGTGATAAAGTAAAGCAATTACATGGCGATTGCATTTCATACAATAAAGCGACAACCATAAGGCTCCCGCAAGTTGCCGATAACTTTTACAAAACATGATCATCTCATACAACAATTTATAACTCATCACGTCTTGACCATATCACATCACAACATGCCCTGCAAAAACAAGTTAGACATCATGTACTTTGCTGTTGCAAGGTTTACGTGGCTGCTACGGGCTTCTAGCAAGAACCTTTCTTACCTACGCATCAAAACCACAACGATTTTTCATCAAGTGTGCTGTTTTAACCTTCAACAAGGGACGGCCATAGTCAAACTCGATTCAAATAAAGTTGGAGAAACAGACACCCGCCAGCCACCTGTGTGCAAAGCATGCCGGTAGGACCAGTCTCATGAACGCGGTCATGTAATAACGGTCCGGGCCGCTTCATCCAACAATACCGCCGAATCAAAGTAAGTCGTTGGTGGTAAGCAGTATGACTATTATCGCCCACAACTCTTTGTGTTCTACTCGTGCATATAACATCTACGCATAGACCTGGCTCGGATGCCACTGTTGGGGAACGCAGTATTTCAAAAAAATTCCTACGATCACGCAAGATCTATCTAGGAGCTGCATAGCAACGGGACGGGAGAGTGTGTCCGCGTACCCTCGTAGACCGAAAGCGGAAGCGTTTAGCAACGCGGTTGATGTAGTCGAACGTCTTCATGATCCAATCGATCCTTGTACCGAACGTACGGCACCTCCGTGTTCAGCACACATTCAGCACGATGACGTGCCTCGAGTTCTTGATCCATTTGAGGATGAGGGAGAGTTGTATCAGCACGACGGCGTGGCGACAGTGATGATGAAGTTATCGGCGCAGGGCTTCGCCTAAGCACTATGACGATATGACCGAGGTGGTAAACTGTGGAGGGGGGCACCGCACACGGCTAAGAGATGTCTGTTGTGCCTTTGGGGTGCCCCCCCGCCTCCGTATATAAAGGGGGGAGGAGGAGGTGGCTGGCCTAAGGGGGCGCGCCATAAGGGGCGAGTCCTACTTGGACTCCTAGTCCAAGTATGATTCGGCCCCCCTTCCTTCCTTCCACCGGAGAGGGAAAAGGGGAAGAGAGAGAGAGGGAGAAGGAAAGAGGGGGGCCAGCCCCCTCCCCTAGTCCAATTCGCATTGGGCAAGGGGGTGCCCCTCTCAAGTGGCCTTTTCTCCTCTCCTCCAATAAGGCCCAATAGGCCCAATACTTTTCCCGGGGGGTTCTGGTAACCTCCCGGTACTCCGGAAAAATGCCCGAACCACTCGGAACCATTCCGATGTCCAAATGCAACCTTCCAATATATGAATCTTTACCTCTCGACCATTTCGAGACTCCTCGTCATGTTCGTGATCTCATCCGGGACTCCGAACAAACTTCGGTCATCAAATCACATTACTCATAATACAAATCATCATCGAACGTTAAGCGTGCGGACCCTACGGGTTCGAGAACTATGTAGACATGACCGAGGCACATCTCCGGTCAATAACCAATAGCGGAACCTGGATGCTCATATTGGATCCTACATATTCTATGAAGATCTTTATCGGTCAAACCGCATAACAACATACGTTATTCCCTTTGTCATCAGTATGTTACTTGCCCGAGATTGATTACCGGCAAGTATCTTCATACCTAGTTCAATCTCGTTACCGGCAAGTCTCTTTACTCGTTCCGTAATGCATCATGCTGCAACTAACTCATTAGTCACATTGCTTGCAAGGCTTATAGAGACGTGCATTACCGAGAGAGCCGAGAGATACCTCTCCGATACATGGAGTGACAAATCCTAATCTCGATCTATGCCAACTCAACAAACACCATCGGAGACACCTGTAGAGCATCTTTATAATCATCCAGTTACGTTGTGACGTTTGATAGCACACAAAGTGTTCCTCCGGTATTCGGGAGTTGCATAATCTCATATATAGTCAGAGGAATATGTATAAGTCATGAATAAAGCAATAGCAATAAAACTAAACAATCATTATGCTAAGCTAACGGATGGGTCTTGTCCATCACATCATTCTCTAATGATGTGATCCTGTTCATCAAATGACAACACATGTCTATGGTTAGGAAACTTAACCATCTTTGATTAACGAGCTAGACAAGTAAAGGCTTACTAGGGACACTCTGTTTGTCTATGTATTCACACATGTACTAAGTTTCCGGTTAATACAATTCTAGCATGAATAATAAACATTTATCATGATAGAAGGAAATATAAATAACAACTTTATTATTGCCTCTAGGGCATATTTTCTTCAGGTTGTGCATGATAAAATACTTTATGTGATGAAGATGGAGCATAGCCATACTATATGTTTTTGTAGGGATAACTTTCTTTGGCCATGATATTTTGAGAAGACATGATTGCTTTATTAGTATGCTTGAATTATTATTGTTTTTATGTCAATATTAAACTTTTGTTTTGAATCTTATGGATCTGAATATTCTTGCCACAATAATATAAATGCATTGATAAATATGTTAGGTAGCATTCCACATCAAACAATATGTTTTTATCATTTACCTACTCGAGGACGAGCAGGAATTAAGCTTGGGGATGATTGATACATCTTCAACGTATCTACAATTTTTTATTGTTCCATGCTATTATATTATCTATTTTGGATGTTTTATATGCATTAATATGCTATTTTATATTATTTTTGGGACTACCTTATTAACCCAGAGCCCAGTACCAATTTTTGATTTTCCCTTGTTTTTGACTTTTACAGAAAAAGAATATCAAACGGAGTCCAAATGGAATAAAACTTTACGATGATTTTTCTTGGACCAGAAGACACCTATAGACTTGGAGAGAGGGCCAGAAGAGTCCCGAGGAGGCCACAAGCCTCTAGGGCACGCCCCCTGGCTTGTGGGCCCCTCGAGGCTCCTCTAACCCTAGCTCCGCCTCTATAAATTATCAAATATTCCTCAAACATCAGAAGCGTCCATAAAAATACTTTTCTGCCTCCGCAAGCTTCTGTTCTCGTGAGATCCCATCTTGGGGCCTTTTTCGGCGATCTGCCAAAGGGGCATTCAATCACGGAGGGCCTCTACATCAACCTTGCTGCCCTTTCGATGATGCGTGAGTAGTTTACCATAGACCTACAGGTCCATACCTAGTAGCTAGATGGCTTCTTCTCTCTCTTTGATCTTCAATACAATGTTCTCCTCGATGTTCTTGGAGATCTATTCGATGCAATCTTCTTTTGCGGTGCGTTTGTTGAGATCGATGAATTGTGGATTTATGATCAGATTATCTATGAATATTATTTGAGTCTTTTTTGAACTCTTTTATGCATGATTAAGATATCTTTGTATTTCTCTTCGAACTATCAATTTGGTTTGGCCAACTAGATTGGTTTTTCTTGCAATGGGAGAGGTGCTTAGTTTTGGGTTCTATCTTGCGGTGTCCTCACCCATTGACGGAAGGGGTAGCGAGGCACGTATTGTATTGTTGCCATCAAGGATAAAAAGATGGGGTTTATATCATATTGCTTGAGTTTATCCCTCTACATCATGTCATCTTACTTAAGGCGTTACTCCGTTCTTATGAACTTAATACTCTAGATGCATGCTGGATAGAGGTTGATGTGTGTAGTAATAGTAGTAGATGCAGGCAGGAGTCGGTCTACTTGTCACGGACGTGATGCCTATATTCATGATCATTGCCTTGGATATCATCATAATTATGCCCTTTTCTATCAATTGCTCAACAGTAATTTGTTTACCCACCGTATGCTATTTTCAAGAGAGAAGCCTCTAGTGAAACCTATGGCCGCGGGTCTATTTTCCATCATATATTTTTAGATCTATAAACCCAAAAACCCCAAAATACCTTGCTGCAATTTATTTATATTTACTTTAGTTTTCTCTTTTATTTATCTTTTATACCTATCTCTATTAGATCTCACTATTGTTCGTGACCGTGAAGGGATTGACAACCCCTTTTTCGTGTTGTGTGCAAGTGTTGGTTAGTTTATGCAGGTGCATATATTGGGGACTTGCTTGTGCCTCCAACTGGATTGATACCTTGGTTCTTAACTGAGGGAAATACTTGTCTCTACTTTGCTGCATCACCCTTTCCTCTTCAAGGGAAAATCAATGCAAGTTAAAGAAGTAGCAGGCCCCACAACCCATCAGAGTGCGCCAGGGGCCTCTGGTGCGCTCTGGTGTCTTGTGGGCCCCACGTGCCTCCCCCAGGTGTTTCCTTGGCTCCTAGGTTGTCTTCTGGTCCAAAAAAGTCTCCAAAAAGTTTCGTGGCATTTGGACTCTGTTTGGTACTGATATTCTGCGAAGTAAAAACAAGCAAAAAACAGCAACTGGCACTGGGCACTATGTCAATAGGTTAGTCCCAAAAACTGATATAAAGTTGCTATAAAATGATTGTAAAACATCCAAGAATTATAATATAACAACATGGAACAATTAAAAATTATAGATACATTGGAGATGTATCAAGTAGCAGCCCGTTCTCTTCACCCATCATTCTTGTGATGGAGAAAGACGGTACCTGGCGAATATGTATTGATTATTGGCGCCTCAATGACATGACCATTAGCAGTAAATACCCAGTCCCGGTGATAGAGGATATACTAGATGAACTAGCCGGAGCTCGTTGGTTTTCTACTCTTGATCTGCGATCAGGATACCATCAGATTCGCTTAGCAGCAGAAGAAGAAATTAAAGTGGCATTTCAAACTCACTCCGGTAATTTTGAATTCAAGGTGGTTCCCTTTGCCATGGGAGGAGCACCAGGAACATTCTTGGACGCCATCCAAGTCACTCTGCAACCAGTACTACGGGCGTGTGCAATGTCCCTTTTCAACGACATTCTTGTTTTCAGTCGAACGCTGGCTCTCCACACCCAACACTTACGGCAGGTCCTGTCCCTCCTACGAAAATATGAATGGTATGTGAAGCGACCAAAATGTGTGTTCGCCCATGATACATCTCCGTCGTATCTATAATTTTTGATTGTTTCATGCCAATATTATACAACTTTTATATACTTTTGGCAACTTTTTATATGATTTATTGGACTAACCTATTAATCCAGTGCCCAGTGCCAGTTCCTGTTTTCTGCATGTTTTTTGTATCGCGGAGTATCCATCTCAAACGAAGTCCAAATGCAATAACATTTCATGGAGAATTATTTTGGAATATATGTGATTTTCAGAGTTGGAATCCCCGTAAACGAAGGCCCACACAGCCCACAAGACACCAGGGCGCGCCAGAGGCCCCTGGCGCGCGGTGGTGGGTTGTGCCCTCCTCGAATGTCGGTTGGAGCTCTACTTCGGGCGCAAGGAAGCTTATATCCGGAAAAAAAACCGTGTTAAAATCTCAGCGCAATTGGAGTTACGGATCTCCGGGAATATAAGAAACAATTTTCGGCCAGATCTGGGGAGCGCGAAACAGAAGAGAACATAGTGGGAGATCCAATCTCGGAGGGGCTCCCGCCCCTCCGCCGCCATGGAGACCATGGACTAGAGGGGGAACCCTCCTCCCATCTAGGGTGAGGCCAAGGAATAAGAAGAAGAAGGAGGGGGGCTCTCTCCCCCTCACTTCCGGTGGCGCCGACGGGGCAACGATCGGGACGACGATCTACATCAACAATCTTGCTACCGTCAACACTAACTTTATCCCCCTCTATGCAGCGGTATAACACATCTTCCCCCTGTTGTAATCTCTACTTAAACATGGTGCTCAACTCCATATATTATTTCCCAATGATCTATGGTTATCCTATGATGTCTGAGTAGATCCGTTTTGTCCTATGGCTTAATCGTGATTTTGGTTGGTATGATTGTATATTTTATTTATGGTGCTCTCCTACGGTGCCCTCCGTCTCGTGCAAACGTGAGGGGCCCTCGCTGTAGGGTGTTGCAATATGTTCATGGTTCGCTTATTGTGGGTTGCGAGAGTGACAGAAACTTAAACCCGAGTAGGTGGGGTATGACGTATGGGAATAAAGAGGACTTGATACTTAATGCTATGGTTGGGTTTCACAACCTTAATGATCTTTAGAAGTTGCGGATGCTTGTTAGGGGTCTAATCATAAGTGCATATGATCCAAGTAGAGAAAGTATGTTAGGCCATGCCTCTCCCTCATATAAAATTACAAGAATGATTACCGGTACTTGTTATCGATTTCCTAGGGACAAATAACTTTCTTGTTGACAAAAGCTCTCTACTAAAACTAACTTAGTTGTGTCTTTATCTAAATAGCCCCTAGATTTTATTTACGTGATCTTTATTATCTTGCAAACCTATCCTATCACACCTACAAAGTACTTATAGTTTCATACTTGTTCTAGGTAAAGTGAACGTCAAGCGTGCGTAGAGTTGTATCGGTGGTCGATAGAACTTGAGGGAATATTTGCTCTACCTTTAGCTCCTCGTTGGGTTCAACACTCTTACTTATCGAAAGAGGCTACAATTGATCCCCTATATTTGTGGGTTATCAAGACCTTTTTCTGGCGCCGTTGCCGGGGAGCAATAGCGTGGGGTGAATATTCTCGTGTGTGCTTGTTTGTTTTATCACTAAGTAGTTTTTATTTTCTGTTCTAAGTTGTTCTCTATCTTTAGTTATGGATATGGAACACGAAACACCAAAAAAATTAGTGGTACTTGCTAATCATGGAGATGGGGAACCTCCTAAAACCCTCTATGCTGGTTATGTAAAAGATATTATGCACTACTTTGATAATCCTGAGAAAACCCCATTCAACTATATAATGGGAGTAACGTTAGATCAGCGTGAATACTTTAGAGATTATCGCTTGACTCACAAAAGGAAATTGTTATGGGATCAAATTCATATGTTGCATTGGTATGCTTGGGAGCTATGCTTGAGGTATGATTATGCTTGTTGTTCTAGGATGAATGCTCCACATCTTCCCTTTTCATGTGAATTTAATGATAATGAAACCTTGGCTTCTTATGCTAATGGTATATATGATTATTATGATGTGGAACGAATAGAAGAATTTGTTGCTTTTAAGGATGCTTATGAAATTGAATCTTTGTTTGAAAAATATGAAGCTTTTGATGATGATGTTTATAGACCTGAAAATTTTGCCATCCTTAAATATTTCTATGATAATTATAAATATAATTCCAATATTGATGAATTTATTGAGAGAGTCTCCGCTTTCCAAGAAGAGATTAATATTTTGTAGGAGTCTATGGAAGAAGAAATTGATGAAATTGTGAGCTCATTCGATGAAAAAGATGATGAGGAGAGCGAAGAACAAAAGGAGGAAGATCAGATTAGCTACCCGTGCCCACCTTCTAATGAGAGTAACTCTTCAACTCATACATTATTTAATTTCCCTTCGTGCTTACCGAAGGATGATTGCCATGATAATTGCTATGATCCCGTTGATTCATTTGAAATATCCCTTTTTGATGAACTTGGTGCTTGCTATGCTTGTGGCCAAGATGCCAATATGAATTATGCTTATGGAGATGAACTTGCTATTGTTCCTTATGTTAATAATGAAATTGTTGCTATTGCACCCACACATGATAGTCCTATTATCTTTTTGAATTCTCCCAACTACACTATATCGGAGAAGTTTGCACTTATTAAGGATTACATTGATGGGTTGCCTTTTACCATTGCACATGATAATTTTGATGAATATAATATGCATGTGCTTGATGCTCTTACTTGCAATTATTATGAGAGAAGAACTATATCTCTGCCTCTTTATGTTTCCAACACGATAAAATTGCAAGGAACTTCTTATCCTATGTATTGGCCTTTACTTGATGTTCATAATTGTTCTTGTATGACATGCCGATGCATAGGAAGAGAGTTAGACTTTGTCATTACATGATATATGTTGCTTTGTGCTCACTACTAGATGCCAAATCATTGTTAATTAAAATTGGCTTTGATATACCTTGGGATCCGGGTGATTCATTACTTGAGCACTTTATGCCTAGCTTAATGGCTTTAAAGAAAGCGCTGCCAGGGAGACAACCCGGAAGTTTTAGAGAGTCATTTATTTATGTTGAGTGCTTTTATAAAGTTTAAAAACAAAAAAATATAGAGGGGAACTTAAAACTTCACAAAAATAAAAGTGAAAGTGAGATAGACGAGCACCGTGGAAGCGGGAGCTAGCCTTGAACTTTTTTCATGCCATTGGAAACTTTGTGAATCTTGAATTTCAGAAAAATTTCAACAAAAATAATTATCCCCTTGTACAATTACATTATATTATAAAAATAATGTGCCAAGGTTTGCCTTTAGGATGTTTAGATTGCTTGTTGGTTTGTGCGGTGCAAAACATAAACTTTGGCTGTAGTGCGCGATTTTACATTTTTTTACTGGAATGTCAAACGGTTCTGAAACTTTTTGCACTGTCTTTCTATACAAAATGTTTATTTTTCCTAATTGTTTCAGAATATTTGGAGTACCAGAAGTATGGTGACTGTTCAGATTACTACAGAATGTCCTGTTTAAGACAGATTCTGTTTTTGATGCATTGATTTGCTTGATTTGATGAAACTATTGATTCTACAAGTGGATTTAAGCCATGAAAAAGTTATATTACAGTAGCTACAATGTAAAAACAAAATATGAATTGGTTTGCAACAGAACTTAGAGTAGTGATTTTCTTTAATATACTAACGGATCTTACCGAACTTTCTGTTGAGTTTTGTGTGGATGAAGTGATCAAAGATCGAGGAGGTCTCGATATGAGGAGAAGGAGGAGAGGCAAGAGCTCAAGCTTGGGGATGCCCAAGGCACCCCAAGTAAATATTCAAGGAGACTCAAGCGTCTAAGCTTGGGGATGCCCCGGAAGGCATCCCATCTTTCTTCAACAAGTATCGGTATGCTTTCGGATTCGTTTCGTTCATGCGATATGTGCAAATCTTGGAGCGTCTTTTGCATTTAGTTTTCATTTTTATTTTATGCACCATGCTGGTATGAGATAGTCCATGGTTGATTTATAGAATGCTCATTGCACTTCACTTATATCTTTTGAGTGTGGCTTTATAGAATGCTTCATGTGCCTCACTTATATCATTTGAAGTTTGGATTGCCTGTTTCTCTTCACATAGAAAACCGTTGTTTGAAGAATGCTCTTTTGCTTCACTTATATTAATTAGAGCATGATCTTTTGTAGAAAGAATTAAACTCTCATGCTTCACTTATATCTATTTAGAGAGAAAAAAGGAATTGGTCAATTGCATGGTTAGTCATAAAATCCTACATAAAACTTATGGATCACTGAATATGATATGTTTGATTCCTTGCAATAGTTTTGCGATATAGAGATGATAATATGTGGGAGGTACCAGTAAACGGTTGTGGTTAGTAAGAATATTGGTGTGTAAGGTTTGTGATTCCCGTAGCATGCACGTATAGTCTCTCGTTATGCTATGAAGTTGGAGCATGATTTATTATTGATTGTCTTCCTTATGAGTGGCGGTAGGGGACGAGCGATGGTCTTTTCCTACCAATCCATCCCCCTAGGGGCATGCGTAGTAGTACTTTGCTTCGAGGGCTAATAAACTTTTGCAATAAGTATATGAGTTATTTATGACTAATGTGAGTCCATGGATTATACGCACTCTTACCTTTTCACAATTTGCTAGCCTCTACGGTACCGTGCATTGCCCCTTCTCACATTGAGACATGGTGCAAACTTCGCAGGTGCATCCAAACCCCGTGATATGATACGCTCTATCACACATAAGCCTTATTATATCTTCCTCAAAACAGCCACCATACCTACCTATTATGGCTTTTCCATGGCCATTCCGAGATATATTGCCATGCAACTTCCACCGCTTCCGTTTGATGACTTGAGCATTCATTGTCATATTGCTTTGCATGATCATATAGCTGACATAGTAGTTGTGGCTCAGCCACCGTTCATCATTTTTCATACATGTTATGCTAGATCATTGCACATCCTGGTACATGCCAGAGGCATTCATATAGAGTCATATTTTGTCATAGGTATCGAGTTGTAATTTTTATTTCTTTTGAGTTATAAGTAAATAGAAGTGTGATGATCATCATTATTCATTTTTAGAGCAGTGCCCCAGTGAGGAAAGGATGATGGAGACTATGATTCCCCCACAAGTCGGGATGATACTCTGGACAATGAGAGAAAAAAATATAAAAAGAAAAAAAGAAAAAGAAAAAATGAAAATAAAAATAAATAAATAAATAATTAAACAAAGAGAGAAGGGGCATTGTTAGTATCCTTTACCACACTTGTGCTTCAAAGTAGCACCATGTTTTTCATATGGAGAGTCTCCTATGTTGTCACTTTCATATACTAGTGGGAATTTTTCATTACAGGATTAGATGCACACCCACTTAGTTTTCATATTGAGCTTTCATACACTTATAGATCTTAGTGCATTCGTTGCATGGCAATCCCTACTCCTCGCATTGATATCAATTGATGGGCATCTCCATAGCCCGTTGGTTAGCCGCGTCAACGTGAGACTTTCTTACTTTTTTTGTCTTCTTTATATTTACCCCTATCATCATACTCTATTCCACCTGTAGTGCTATATCCATGGCTTGCGCTCATGTATTGCGTGAGGGTTGAAAAAGCTGAAGCGCGTTAAAAAGTATGAACCAATTGCTCGGCTTGTCATCGGGGTTGTGCATGATAAATATTTTGTGTTAAGAAGACAGAGCATGACAAGACTATATGATTTTGTAGGCATAACTTTCTTTAGTGTTGATATTTTGAAAGACATGATTGTTTGTTGGGATGCTTGAGAATTGATGTCTTTATTTCAAATTATAGACTATTGCTTTGAATCACTTATGTCTTAATATTCACGCCATGACTAGACATATGATCAAGTTTATGGTAGGTAGCATTCCACATCAAAAATTATCTTTTTTATCATTTACCTACTCGAGGACGAGCAAGAATTAAGCTTGGGGATGCTAATACGTCTCCGTCGTATCTATAATTTTTTGATTGTTTCATGCCAATATTATACAACTTTTATATACTTTTGGCAACTTTTTATATGATTTATTGGACTAACCTATTAATCCAGTGCCCAGTGCCAGTTCCTGTTTTCTGCATGTTTTTTGTATCGCAGAGTATCCATATCAAACGAAGTCCAAATGCAATAAAATTTCACGGAGAATTATTTTGGAATATATGTGATTTTTCAGAGTTGGAATCACCACAAACAGAGGCCCACACAGCCCACAAGACACCAGGGCGCGCCAGAGGCCCCTGGCGCGCGGTGGTGGGTTGTGCCCTCCTCGAACGTCGTTTGGAGCTCTACTTCGGGCGCAAGGAAGCTTATATCCAGAAAAAAAATCGTGTTAAAATCTCAGCGCAATCGGAGTTACGGATCTCCGGGAATATAAGAAATGGTTTTCGGCCAGATCTGGGGAGCGCGAAACAGAAGAGAACAGAGTGGGAGATCCAATCTCGAAGGGGCTCCCGCCCCTCCGCCGCCATGGAGACCATGGACTAGAGGGGGAACCCTCCTCCCATCTAGGGTGAGGCCAAGGAATAAGAAGAAGAAGGAGGGAGGCTCTCCCCCCTCGCTTCCGGTGGCGCCGGCGGGGCAACGATCGGGACGGCGATCTACATCAACAATCTTGCTACCGTCAACACCAACTTTATCCCCCTCTATGCAGCGGTGTAACACATCTCCCCCCTGTTGTAATCTCTACTTAAACATGGTGCTAAACTCCATATATTATTTCCCAATGATCTATGGTTATCCTATGATGTTTGAGTAGATCCGTTTTGTCCTATGGGTTAATCGTGATCTTGGTTGGTATGATTGTATATTTTATTTATGGTGCTGTCCTACGGTGCCCTCCGTCTCACGCAAACGTGAGGCACCCTCGCTGTAGGGTGGTGCAATATGTTCATGGTTCGCTTATGGTGGGTTGCGAGAGTGACAGAAACTTAAACCCGAGTAGGTGGGGTATGACGTATGGGAATAAAGAGGACTTGATACTTAATGCTATGGTTGGGTTTCACGACCTTAATGATCTTTAGTAGTTGCGGATGCTTGCTAGGGGTCGAATCATAAGTGCATATGATCCAAGTAGAGAAAGTATGTTAGCTCATGCCTCTCCCTCATATAAAATTACAAGAATGATTACCGGTACTTGTTATCGATTGCCTAGGGACAAATAACTTTCTTGTTGACAAAAGCTCTCTACTAAAACTAACTTAGTTGTGTCTTTATCTAAACAGCCCCTAGATTTTATTTACGTGCTCTTTATTATCTTGCAAACCTATCCTATCACACCTACAAAGTACTTCTAGTTTCATACTTGTTCTAGGTAAAGCGAACGTCAAGCGTGCGATAGAACTTGAGGGAATATTTGTTCTACCTTTAGCTCCTCGTTGGGTTCGACACTCTTACTTATCGAAAGAGGCTACAATTGATCCCCTATACTTGTGGGTTATCAGCCCAGCAAGAAATCAAGTACCTAGGCCACACTATTTCTGCACAGGGGGTCTCCACTGACAACAGAAAGATACAACAAGTGGCTGATTGGCCACTACTAGCGTGTGTCAAGGATGTCAGGGCATTCCTCGGCCTGGTAGGCTACTACCGACATTTTTTCAGACAGTTTGCCATGCTCGCTCGGCCCCTGACAACACCAAGATACAACAAGTGGCTGATTGGCCAGTACAATCATGTGTCAAGGTTGTCAGGGCGTTCCTCGGCCTGGCAGGCTACTACTGACGTTTTTTCAGACAGTTTGGCATGCTCGCTCAGCCCCTGACTACTTCATTATGCAAGAACACACTATTCCAATGGACAACAACCACCCAATCTGCTTTTGAAGAACTCAAGTTTGCCCTAGTTACAACTCCTACACCGGCTCTACCGGATTTAACCAAGCCATTCATAATTGAGACGGATGCTTGCGAATATGGAGTCGACGCTATGCTTCAACAGGAAGGCCATCCCATTGCTTACCACGAAAAAGCATTGGGTCCCCGCACAAACGGACTATCCACCTACGAAAAAGAATACCTGGCAATTGTTCTGGCTATTGAGCAGTGGCGGCCGTACCTGCAGTATAGCGAGTTTGTGATCAAAACTGACCATCGCAGCTTAGTGCATTTGGAAGAACAGCGCCTCCACACCCCTGGCAGCAGAAAGCCTTCACCAAACTCTTGGGACTACCGTACTGCATCTGCTACCGCAAAGGGTCTGACAACGGCGCCGCAGATGCTCTCTCTCGACGCCCAGTTGTGACGCCCGGATAATTAAGCTACAGTAACCCTCTGCTAATGATGCCACGTCACCTCGATGACTGTTGTTAATATCACGTTAGTTCAAAACTGATTCAAATTCAAAATCCAGCAAACAATAAAAGTTTTCAAATATTAAAAACTAAGATGTTCGGGTGAACCAAATATTGCATAGGTAATTATGGTGGAGGAACCACACTTTTATAAAATGCTTAACTACTCAAAGATGAATAAAACAGTAACATAAGCAATTAAATAAATGCCTTTTGAATTTTATAAAATATTAAACTATTTTGTTCAGGGGTAAAACTTTTTAAGACAGTAGTTGGAATTGTAACTCCATTTTTAGGTGTGGGTTTTATTTTTGTAAAACTATAATGTATTAAAGAAATAAAAGCAAACAGAAAAGACAAAAGGGAAAATAGAACAAAAATAAAAAGAAGACCCCCCAGGCTAGTTGGGCCTTGGCCCAGCCAGTGGCCTGCCAGGCCGGCCCACTCCCTCCCCTGGCCTATAACCCCCTGGGGGCACCGAACCCTAGCCCGATCCCCATTCCCCCCTCGCACTCCTCTCTCTCCCTCCTCTGCCCGATCTGGATCGGGGCAAACCCCGATCCCATCGGCCCGACGCCGCCGTCGATCCCCGCGGCCACTATGCCGGGGCCCCCTCACCGGGACGCCCTCCCGCCTCTGCGCGAATGCCCCCGACGCCCTGCGCCCGCCCGTCGCCATCCCCCGCCGCTTGGAGCTCCGCGAGCCCCACCGGAGCCACCCCGTCGCCCCCTTGCCGTCGCCGTCGCCTGGAGGACCACCTCGCCGGCCTGCTTCCTCCTCCCCGCCGGCCTGCCTCCACTCCATCCGCGTCGTCCCCGACGACCTCCTCACCCCCCCGCTGCCCCGTACCCCTACAACTCCCCCGTGAGCTCCCCCCTCTCCTCCTCCGCTCTCTCTCTTGCACCCGCCCGTGCGACCACGTTGCCGCACCCCTGCTCCTGGTCGTGCCGAAGCGCGCACGCGAACCGCGCCCGTGGCGACCCCCATCGCGCCCTTGGGGCGCGCTGATGTCGCCTCCCCACTCCGTCGCTCCGGCCATCCTCGCCTTCTCGCACCACCACCGCGGCCATCTACGCGCGTGCGCGTCTAGTGCCCGCACTCACGACGCCCCGCCCGCGCGGCCTTGCGCCTTGCTGCCGCTTGTGCGGTGGCCGCCGGCGCCTACCGCGCTCCCCCGCACCTGCCGAAGGCCGCCACTGCTCGTCTCGCCGGCATGTGTGCCCCGCAGCTCCCCGCACCCAGCGCTGCTCCTGACGTCGCCGGCCACCGAGGCCCCCAGGCGCGCTCGCCCTCGCCTCTCCTGGCGTCGGGTGTGAGCACCCGCACCAGTTCACCCGTCGCCCGCTTTCCCCTCGCCCGTTCGGGCGGCGCCCGTTGGCCGACCCGCTATGGCCCCTAGGGCCAATGACAGATGGGCCCCACGCCCAGAACGTGATTAAAAAAAGAATTAAAAATAATTAATTAACTAATTAAAATAATTAAAATATCAATTAATTAATTAACTAACTTAATTAATCCTGTTAATATTAACTAATTAAGATTAATTAACCTAATAACTAATTAACCTAATTAACTACTGTTAATTAGCTAATAGCCCCTGACAGGTGGGACCCACCTGTCAGGTTGACCAGGTCAACGGTCAACGTTGACTGCTGACGTCATGCTGATGCATTAATTAAATTTTGAATTAAATTAATTTATTAAATTCTAAAAATGAATTAAATCTTTTAAATTTAATATAAAATAAACCGTAGCTCGGATGGGAAAACTTTGTACATGAAAGTTGCTCAGAACGACGAGGCGAATCCGAATACGTAGTCCGTTTGTCAGCCACACGTTCCTAGCATAGCGAACATGGAACTTTCCCCCTCTGGTTCATCTGCCCGAAAACGCGAAACACCGGGAATACTTTCCCGGATGTTCCCCCCCTTCGCCGGTACCACCTACTGCCGCGTTAGGGCACACCTAGCACCGCTCATTGTCATGTCACGCATCGTCATGCTTATGTTTGCATTGTATTTACTGTTTCTTCCCCCTTCTCTCCGGTAGACTACGAGACCGACGCTGCTGCTGTCCAGTTCGACTACGGAGTTGACGAACCCTCCTACTTGCCAGAGCAACCAGGAAAGCCCCCCGCCCTGATCACTAGATATCGCCTATTCTTCTCTATACTGCTTGCATTAGAGTAGTGTAACATGTTACTGCCTTCGTTTAATCCTATACTGATGCATAGCCTGTCATTGTTGCTACAGTTGTTACCCTCACCTGCTATCCTACTGCTTAGTATAGGATGCTAGTGTTCCATCAGTGGCCCTATACTCTTGTCCGTCTGCCATGCTATACTACTGGGCCGTGATCACTTCGGGAGGTGATCACGGGTATATACTATACTTTTTATACATGACACATGTGGTGACTAAAGTCGGGTCGGCTCGTTGAGTACCCGCAAGTGATTCTGGTGAGGGGGCTGAAAGGACAGGTGGCTCCATCCCGGTAGAGGTGGGCCTGGGTTCCTGACGGCCCCCGACTATTACTTTGTGGCGGAGCGACAGGGCAGGTTGAGACCACCTAGGAGAGAGGTGGGCCTGGCCCTGGTCAGCGTTCGCGGATACTTAACACGCTTAACGATATCTTGGTATTTGATCTGAGTCTGGCCATTTGGTCTATACGCACTAACCAACTACGCGGGAACAGTTATGGGCACTCGACGTCGTGGTATCAGCCGAAGCTCTTCTTGACGTCAGCGACGGAGCGGCGCGCGCCGGATTGGACTGGAACGCCTGCTAGGCTAGGTCTGCTTCCGGCCGCGTACGCAACGTGCAGGTGTGTAATGGGCGATGGGCCCAGACCCCTGCGCGCATAGGATTTAGTCCGGCGTGTTGACCTCTCTATTGAGCCTAGGCGGGGCTGCGACGTGTTGATCTTACGAGGCCGGGCATGACCCAGGAAAGTGTGTCCGGCCAAATGGGATCGAGCGTGTTGGGTTATGTGGTGCACCCCTGCAGGGAAGTTTATCTATTCGAATAGCTGTGTCCCTCGGTAAAAGGACGACCCGGAGTTGTACCTTGACCTTATGACAACTAGAATTGGATACTTAATAAAACACACCCTTCCAAGTGCTAGATACAACCCGGTGATCGCTCTCTAACAGGGCGACGAGGAGGGGATCGCCGGGTAGGATTATGCTATGCGATGCTACTTGGTGAACTTACCATCTACTCTCTTCTACAAGCTGCAAGATGGAGGTGGCCAGAAGCGTAGTCTTTGACAGGATTAGCTATCCCCCTCTTATTCGGGCATTCTGTAGTTCAGTCCACCGATATGACCCTTTACACATATACCCATGCATATGTAGTGTAGCTCCTTGCTTGCGAGTACTTTGGATGAGTACTCACGGTTGCTTTTCTCCCTCTTTTCCCCTTTCTATACCTGATTGTCGCAACCAGATGCTGGAGTCCAGGAGCTAGAGATCCCGAGGATGATTCTACATGGAGTTCGGCTTCGAGGAGTAGTTAGGAGGTCCCAGGCAGGAGGCCTTGCCTTTTCGATCGTTGCTACTTTTGTGCTAGCCTTCTTAAGGCAAACTTGTTTAACTTATGTCTGTACTCAGATATTGTTGCTTCCGCTGACTCGTCTATGATCGAGCAATTGTATTCGAGCCCTCGAGGCCCCTGGCTTGTATTATGATGCTTGTATGACTTATTTATGTTTTAGAGTTGTGTTGTGATATCTTCCCGTGAGTCCCTGATCTTGATCGTACACGTTTGCGTGCATGATTAGTGTACGGTCAAATCGGGGGCATCACAAGTTGGTATCAGAGCCGACTGCCTGTAGGAATCCCCCTTTCCAACTCCTTGGCCGAAGTTGAGTCTAGTCATTGCTAAACTTTTACTGACATGGGTGTGTGGCTTACGGGCCCACGTCGCCATTGGGTGGTATTAGGATCTTTTACTCCTTGTCTATACTCTGGGACTCTGATCTCTCTTCTATTCGGGTTAAGTGAGTTTTGCTAAATCTAACATTAGGATCTCGTTATCACTTTCACCCGGAGAGCCCCTTATTACTGATGATCGTCTGCTGCACGTGAAGACCATGAAGATACTCTCCGCTGATAACCTGAGAACTTGTGTTCATCGCTTTTACAATTCCCTTTCATTGATGAACTCCTATGGATAACCACGTATACTTGCCATTCATACAATGTTTCCCAGTTGATCTTGTTATTACAAGATACCCCGAAATTCTCTCTGTTGTTCCAAGAATCCTTTGAGCTTACTGCCTTGCTGTTCTTTGTCACCCGAATACCCTTACGGATAATTCTCGCTCTTACCGAGTATCCGCTCATCCCCAGTTGATTCAAGTATTTCACAAAAGTGTTCAAAATACCATTCGATCTTCCGAAAATCCTCAGGAGCCTTTTGCTCTTGAAATTCTTGCTTACTTGCATTATGATTAATCTTAAGTCTCGTAATCTTATTGGCATCTCTTGTCATTATCATTTTGAGTCCGTTGATTCAATCTGTTGCGAATGCTCGCAATCCTCAATCAGAGCCTAGAATTCATCCTTCCGGCTCAGACGTCATTTGAAACGTGAGCTGGTTCTCGCCAATCAAATTGTCGTCGATTTTGCCCCTATGTCTATTGAACTTATCCATCCTTGATCAGAGCATTGCTCCTGACCCCCTAATTTGGAAATCATAATTCTTTTGCATTTGAACTTTGAGTTAGTCAGTTGTTTCTATAATCCAAGGTCCTTGCATTGATTCTACCTCTGGTTGTGTGCCGATACTCACATCAGATCCTTTATGGACCATCAGAACCTTGTTGGATTTTATCCGACAACGTCCTTCATATTCAATCACTTTGGAAGTTCTTTCCCTGATACATAATGCCTTTAGTAAATTGTATCCTCTTGTTTTGTCACCCATGCTCTACTATCGAGCTTGAGTTATTTACCCCTGAAGCTTGTGGTATATGTTTCCACGATGCCCCGATGGGTTGAACCTATGCCTTTCATAGTATGTGTGAACTCAAAAGTTTTCATGAGTCATACTCTTCTGGTATTTTGCCAGATAAAAATTTTCAACACTGCAACTTCATCAAACGCGAGAAGTGAATGAAAGGGCATGCATTGGAGAAGTGGGAGTCGACCTTGAACTTTGTGTTCATGCCCATGGACACGATGTAGATCCTATCATAGAAGCTTCGTGTAATAATAACTATTTCCTTGATATGATATCGTCTAGTATCTATGTATTGATCCTTTTGCAATCGTGGTTCCGACCATGTTTCTCCTTGATTCCGTTTCTCGTGCAAGTTTGAGCACTTGTCTTCTGCAGAGCAATACCCTAGTCCAACCTCTACCTTGATCTGTCGTCAAGTATTACCCCCTGGTATCTCAAGATTATCATGGAACTGCATAACTTCTTATGAGTTCTTCATCAAGTGCTACATTCTCACTGATTACAGTTTTTCACGGGCTTCGAGTTATTAAACACTCAAGGACATCGTTAACTGAATCGAGTCCGCGTCGTGATTAAACAACTCTTAGTAATCTTCCTTACTTGCGAGTTTGTACTCGATCACGTCATTACTAGCCTGATTGGCTATATCAGTATCGTGCTAAATTTTAACTGTGCTACCGGGTCCTTCTTCCCGGAGCACAAATTGCGATGGTGAGCTAATCTTACAATCGATCTTCCTCGTCATATCACTTCTCCTTGAACAGCAAACTTGATTTCGAGTTTGTGTCCTAACCGTGGTTCCAATAACCTTTCCCTTTCATCATTCCTTTGACTTGATGTCATCGTCGATCAATTACATCTTCTTGAAAACCTCTCGACAAATTTGTCGAGATCATTGTCAACAATTTGACTTCTTCCAAGTTGTGTGTCGAAATTCAGGATGAGAAATACCATCCTTGCCCCTCGATGAATTGTGTTATCATCAACCACTTTATTGCCTTCCCACCAACACAAGCTTGTTCGTGTTTGGTGTTATACCTTGAGTTCCTTGCTATCCAGCAATTGTTCTTCTTTACCTTGGAACATTAACATCTCTTTTGTCCTCAATGTTGTGAGAATTTCACCACCTCTTAAGAATTCTTGGTATGGTGATACTTCTCACGTCACCATTCTTTCTTGGGCCCTCGTGTTGATTCCAACCGGGGTACCAACAAGTGAGCAGTGCTGTTTGGATCCTGCCCTTCTAGCAACCCTATTGCTTTGAAGTTAACGATCGACAGCTCGTTCTTAGACTATTGATTATTGAATCACCATTCCGACGTTGGTCGTGCAACCCAGCCCATATTTCGGGTGCACCTTTCAACCAATGTTTAATTGTGTATGTTTTCCTCGAGCATACATCATTATACCATCTGATCTGACAAATGTTATCTCCTTGTTCACATAGTTGTGGAAATCCATCTTTTGTTAATCTCGATAAATTGTCGCTGATTCCATCAGCCACCTCCTCATCCTCTCGTTGGTATACTGATGGACTCTTGTTTCAGAACTCGCTTCCATAGTTCATTTCCCAAGAATCTTACAATGTCATCTCGTCAAATTGTGCCGCACCTTTTCTTCTCAAGCATCCTAAGTCTGAGGTATCATGACACCAATCAGATCTGAATCTCGGTCAGATGTGATGGTTGGAACATATTTCCAAGAGTTATAATGTTGGTCTTTATATGACCCGGTAAGGTTATGTCATGCCTAGCACACCTGGCTGGAGGACCTATTATTATAGTTTCCTCTTTAGCAAGGTTAACCATTCTTCCATGAGGAAATTGTAAGACTTATTCTATAAGTTGTTCCTAATAAGTCCTTTGTGTATCTAGAGTCTGTCCTTTGCCTGAAGATCATGTCAATGCTATCTCGAAGCATGTCTATGGTACTCCGATTTTCAACAGGAACATTTGAAGCCCAAAGCTAATTGTTTCCTGCTCAATTATCCAAACACCGTTGTATGGGTAATGTCATGAAATTTCTCTCCCCTTACCTAAAGGGTTTTCTACATTATACCCTGTCATGGATATCATGCTCTGCTTGTCCTTGGGAAGGATATACCCTTGAAATATGTTTTTAAACACATTTTCCTTTCCATTGTTCTGTTTACTCTGATAATCATATTTTCCTTTCCATTGTTTTGTTTAACCTTTCTTGTAATCTGACTTAGCTGAGCAGAGATAATTCCCTGCTTAGTTGAGCACCTCGTTGTACCACTCTCTCAGTAGACCATGTTACTTTTGTTGATGATATTTCGGTAGCCACCGATGGATGAGAACTTTGCCTATTGGTCCGCCTCGTTTCAACGAGCAGGAAAATTGGTTCTCTTCGTCCCTCGCCCTTGGTACCAACGTGTTGCCGACATAACTGACAGGGTACTCTCTGACATGCCTTGCTATCATGACCGTGCAAGATGTCACTGCTCCTATAAAAAAAACCACATGGTGGGCCCATAACCCACAGTTCCACAGGATCGAAACCTGACTCTCTTGTACACCCCTGTTCCCAAGGTTATTCCTCACGCTTGGCTTCGTATGTAATTCACGTGCCACCTTTCGTGAGATCATCAATTTTGGTATCAGACACAATACTTATTCCCGTTGCTCTGAACCCTTCAAGCATCGAATGATTGCTTGCCCGCTCGAAACTTCCCCACGATACCTCCTTACTTTGCTCTCGATATTGTCTTAAATTTCCATTCGAGAGTTACTTTCCGCCACCTTCCCCGATGTTATCAACCAGATAGTCAACCGTTCAGAGGTCTGTTATTCCGACGTTACCCCTTGTCCTTCGTAAGTATGATGGAGTTCCCGAAGAAAGGATGCCAGCTTCATCATGATGACCTTGAGCAGGAAAAATGAAGACATCAACGTAACGGATCAACTTCTTCGAGAAGAGCAACCAACACCGAGAAGATTCGTTAGAATTCCGTAACCAGAACTTTCCCCCGTACTCCCCTCTTAAATCTCGGGACGAGATTTCTTGTAGTGGAGGAGAATTGTGACGCCCGGATAATTAAGCTACAGTAACCCTCTGCTAATGATGCCACGTCACCTCGATTACTGTTGTTAATATCGCGTTAGTTCAAAACCGATTCAAATTCAAATTCAAAATCCAGCAAACAATAAAAGTTTTCAAATATTAAAAACTAAAATGTTCGGGTGAACCAAATATTGCATAGGTAATTATGGTGGAGGAACCACACTTTTATAAAATGCTTAACTACTCTAAGTTGAATAAAACAGTAACATAACCAATTAAATAAATGCCTTTTGAATTTTATAAAATATTAAACTATTTTGTTCAAGGGTAAAACTTTTTAAGACAGTAGTTGGAATTGTAACTCCATTTTTAGGTGTGGGTTTTATTTTTGTAAAACTATAAAGTATTAAAGAAATAAAAGCAAACAGAAAAGACAAAAGGGAAAATAGAACAAAAATAAAAAGAAAACCCCCCAGGCTAGTTGGGCCTCGGCCCAGCCAGTGGCCTGCCAGGCCGGCCCACTCCCTCTCCTGGCCTATAACCCCCTGGGGGCACCGAACCCTAGCCCGATCCCCATTCCCCCCTCGCACTCCTCTCTCTCCCTCCTCTGCCCGATCTGGATCGGGGCAAACCCCGATCCCATCGGCCCGACGCCGCCGTCGATCCCCGCGGCCACTACACCGGGGTGTTCGGGAACGTAGCAGAAATTCAAAATTTTCTACGCATCACCAAGATCAATCTATGGAGTTTACTAGCAACGAGAGGGAAGGAGTGCATCTACATACCCTTGTAGATCGCGAGCGGAAGCGTTCAAGAGAACGGGGTTGATGGAGTCGTACTCGTCGTGATCCAAATCACCGATGATCCTAGCGCCGAACGGACGGCACCTCCGCGTTCAACACACGTACGGAGCAGTGACGTCTCCTCCTTCTTGATCCAGCAAGGGGGGAGGAGAGGTTGATGGAGATCCAGCAGCACGACGGCATGGTGGTGGAAGTAGCGGGATTCCAACAGGGCTTCGCCAAGCGCTGCGGGAGGAGGGAGATGTGTCACGGGAGGGAGAGGGAGGCGCCAGGGCTTAGGTGTTGCTGCCCTCCCTTCCCCCCACTATATATAGGGCCAAGGGAGAGGGGGGCGCAGCCTTGGCCCTTCCTCCAAGGAAGGGTGCGGCCAGGGAGGAGTCCATCCTCCCCAAGGCACCTCGGAGGTGCCTTCCCCCTTTAGGACTCTTCCTTTCCCTTATCTCTTGGCGCATGGGCCTCTTGGGGCTGGTGCCCTTGGCCCATATAGGCCAAGGCGCACACCCCTACAGCCCATGTGCCCCCCCGGGGCTGGTGGACCCCCGGACCCCTTTCGGCACTCCCGGTACAATACCGATAAAGTGCGAAACTTTTCCGGCGACCAAAATAAGACTTCCCATATATAAATCTTTACCTCCGGACCATTCCGGAACTCCTCGTGACGTCCGGGATCTCATCCGGGACTCCGAACAACTTTCGGGTTACCGCATACTAATATCTCTATAACCCTAGCGTTACCGAACCTTAAGTGTGTAGACCCTACGGGTTCGGGAGACATGCAGACATGACCGAGACGACTCTCCGGTCAATAACCAACAGCGGGATCTGGATACCCATGTTGGCTCCCACATGCTCCTTGATGATCTCATCGGATGAACCACGATGTCGAGGATTCAATCAATCCCGTATACAATTCCCTTTGTCTATCAGTATGTTACTTGCCCGAGATTCGATCGTCGGTATCCCGATACCTTGTTCAATCTCGTTACCGGCAAGTCTCTTTACTCGTTCCATAACACATCATCCCGTGATCAACTCCTTGGTCACATTGTGCACATTATGATGATGTCCTACCGAGTGGGCCCAGAGATACCTCTCCGTTTACGCGGAGTGAGAAATCCCAGTCTCGATTCGTGCCAACCCAACAGACACTTTCGGAGATACCTGTAGTGCACCTTTATAGCCACCGAGTTACGTTGTGACGTTTGGTACACCCAAAGCATTCCTACGGTATCCGGGAGTTGCACAATCTCATGGTCTAAGGAAATGATACTTGACATTAGAAAAGCTCTGAGCAAACGAACTACACGATCTTGTGCTAGGCTTAGGATTGGGTCTTGTCCATCACATCATTCTCCTAATGATGTGATCCCGTTATCAACGACATCCAATGTCCATGGTCAGGAAACCGTAACCATCTATTGATCAACGAGCTAGTCAACTAGAGGCTTACTAGGGACATGGTGTTGTCTATGTATCCACACATGTATCTGAGTTTCCTATCAATACAATTCTAGCATGGATAATAAACGATTATCATGAACAAGGAAATATAATAATAACCAATTTATTATTGCCTCTAGGGCATATTTCCAACAGTCTCCCACTTGCACTAGAGTCAATAATCTAGTCCACATCACCATGTGATTAACACTCACAGGTCACATCACCATGTGACCAACATCCAAAGAGTTTACTAGAGTCAACAATCTAGTTCACATCTCTATGTGATTAACACTCAATGAGCTTTGGTTTGATCATGTTATGCTTGTGAGAGAGGTTATTTAGTCAACAGGTCTGAACCTTTCAGATCCGTGTGTGCTTTACGAATATCTATGTCATCTTGTGGATGCTACCACGCGCTATTTGGAGCCATTTCAAATAATTGCTCTACTATACGAATCCGGTTTACTACTCAGAGTCATCCGGATTAGTGTCAAAGTTCGCATCGACGTAACCCTTTACGACGAACTCCTTTTCACCTCCATAATCGAGAAAATTCCTTAGTCCACTAGATACTAAGGATAAGTTCGACCGCTGTCATGTGATCCATTCCCGGATCACTATTGTACCCCTTGACCAACTCATGGCAAGGCACACTCCATGTGCGGTACACAGCATAGCATACTGTAGAGCCTACGTATGAAGCATAGGGGACGACCTTCGTCCTTTCTCTCTCTTCTGCTGTGGTCAGGTCTTGAGTCTTACTCAATACTCACACCTTGTAACACAGCCAAGAACTCCTTCTTTGCTGATCTATTTTGAACTCTTTCAAAATCATGTCAAGGTGTGTGTTCTTTGAAAGTATCATCGGGCGTCTTGATCTATCTCTATAGATCTTGATGCCCAATATGTAAGCAGCTTTTATCCAGGTCTCCCTTTGAAAAACTCCTTTCAAACAACCCTTTATGCTTTCCAAAAAATTTACATCATTTCAGATCAACAATATGTCATTCACATATACTTATCAGAAATGTTGTAGCGCTCCCACTCACTTTATTGTAAATACAAGTTTCTAACAAACTTTGTATAAACCCAAAAACTTTGATCACTCCATCAAAGCGTATATTCTGACTCCGAGATGCTTGCTCTAGTCCATGGAAGGATCGCTGGAGCTAGCATACCTTTTAGCATCCTTAGGATCGACAAAAACTTTCTGATTGTATCACATACAACCTTTCCTTACGCAAACTGGTAAGGAAACTTGTTTTGACATCCATCTGCCAGATTTCATAAATGCAGCTAATGCTAACATGATTCCGACGGACTTAAGCATCGCTACGGATGAGAAAATCTCATCGTAGTCAACTCCTTGAACTTGTGGAAATACTCTTTGCCACAAGTCGAGCTTCATAGACGGTAAATATTACCGTCCATGTCCGTCTTCTTCTTAAAGATCCATTTATCTCGGATTTCATGGCTTCTAACCATTTGTCGGAATATGGGCCCACCATCGCTTCTCCATAGCTTGTAGGTTCATTGTTGTCTAGCAACATGACTTCCAAGACAGGATTACGTACCACTCTGAAGTAGTACGCATCCTTGTCGACCTACGAGGTTTGGTAGTGACTTGATCCGAAGTTTCATGATCACTATCATAAGCTTCCACTTCAATTGGTGTAGGCGCCACAGGAACAACTTCCTGTGCCCTGCTACACACTAGTTGAAGTGACGGTTCAATAACCTTATCAAGTCTCCACCATCCTCCCACTCAATTCTTTCGAGAGAAACTTTTCCTCGAGAAAGGACTCGTTTCTAGAAGCAATTATTTTTTGCTTCTAGATCTGAAATAGGAGGTATACCCAACTGTTTTGGGTATTCTATGAAGACGCATTTATCCGCTTTGGGTTCGAGCTTATTAGCCTGAAACTTTTTCACATAAGCATCACAGCCCCAAACTTTTAAGAAACGACAACTTAGGTTTCTCTAAACGGTGTCGTCTCAACGGAATTGTGTGGTGCCCCTTTTAAAGTGAATGCGGTTGTCTCTAATGCCTAACCCATAAACGATAGTGGTAATTCGATAAGAGACATCATGGTATGCACCATATCCAATAGGGTGTAGTTATGATGTTCGGACACACCATCACACTATGGTGTTCCAGGCGGTATTAATTGTGAAACACTTTCCACAATGTCTTAATTGTGTGCCAAACTCGTAACTCAGATACTCATCTCTATGATCATATCACAGACATTTTATCCTCTTGTCACGACGATCTTCAACTTCACTCTGAAATTACTTGAACCTTTCAATAATTCAGACTTGTGTTTCATTAAGTAAATATTCTCAGCATCTACTCAAATCATCTGTGAAGTAAGAACATATCGATATCCACTGTGTGCCTCAGCACTCATTGGACTGTACACATCAAATGTATTACTTCCAATAAGTTGCTCTCTTGTTCCATCTTACTGAAAACGAGGCCTTTCAGTCATCTTGCCCATGTGGTATGATTTGCATGTCTCAAGTGATTCAAAATCAAGTGAGTCCAAACGATCCATCTGCATGGAGTTTCTGCATGCATATATACCAATAGACATGGTTCGCATGTCTCAATCTTTTCAAAAACGAGTGAGTCCAAAGATCCATCTACATGGAGCTTCTTCATGCGTTCTATACCAATATGACTCAAATGGCAGTGCCACAAGTATGTGGTACTATCATCACTATTTTATATCTTTTGGCACGAACATGTGTATCACTGCGATCGAGATTCATTTTAGGTGCAAGACCATTGAAGGTATTATTCAAATAAACAGAGTAACCATTATTCTCCTTAAATGAATAACCGTATTGCGATAAACATAATCCAATCATGCTCAACGCAAACACCAAATCTCGATGGTAGAGGGAGCATGCGATGCTTGATCACATCAACCTTGGAAACACTTCCAACACATATCGTCATCTCACCTTTAGCTAGTCTCCATTTATTCCGCAGCTTTTATTTCGAGTTACTAACACTTAGCAACCGAACTGGTATCTAATACCCTGGTGTTGCTAGGAGTACTAGTAAAGTACACATTCATATAATGTATATCCAATATACTTCTGTCGACCTTGCCTGCCTTCTCATCTACCAAGTATCTAGGGTAGTTCTGCTTCAGTGACCGTTCCCCTCATTACAGAAGCACTTAGTCTCGGGTTTGGGTTCAACCTTGGGATTCTCCACTAGAGCAGCAAATGATTTGTTGTTTCATGAAGTATCCCTTTTGCCCTTGCCCTTCTAGAAACTAGTGGTTTTACTAACCATCAACAATTGATGCTCCTTCTTGATTTCTACTTTCGCGGTGTCAAACATCGCGAGTTGCTCAAGGATCATCATGTCTATCCCTGATATGTTATAGTTCACCACGAAGCTCTAATAGCTTGGTGGCAGTGACTATGGAGAACCATCACTATCTCATCTGGAAGATTAACTCCCACTCGATTCAAGCGATTGTGGCACTCAGACAATCTGAGCACATGCTCAACGATTGAGCTTTTCTCCCTTAGTCTGCAGGCTGAAGAAACTTGTCAGAGGTCTCATACCTCTTGACGTGGGCACTAGTCTGAAATCCCAATTTCAGTCTTCGGAACATCTCATATGTTCTGTGACGTTTCAAAACCGTCTTGTTGCCACAATTTTAAACCGTTAGCATCACACACTGAACTATCACGTAGTCATCAAAATGTGTATGTCAGATGTTTCGTAACATCTACAGACGACGCTGAGGTTCAGCACACCGAGCGGTGCATTAAGGACATAAGTGTTCTGTGCAGCAATGAGGACAATCCTCAGTTTACGGACCCAGTCCGCATAATTGCTACTACCAACTTTCAACTAAATTTTCTCTAGGAACATATCTTAAATAGTAGAACTAAAGCGTAAGCTATGACATAATTTGCAAAGACCTTTTGACTATGTTCATGATAATTAAGTTCATCTGATTATTTAATGAACTCCCACTCAGATAGACATCCCTCTAGTCATCTAAGTGATACATGATCCGAGTCAAACTAGGCCGTGTCCGATCATCACGTGAGACGGACTAGTCATCATCGGTGAACATCTCCATGTTGATCGTATCTACTATACGACTCATGTTCGACCTTTCGGTCTCTTGTGTTCCGAGGCCATGTTTGTACATGCTAGGCTCGTCAAGTCAACCTAAGTGTTTTGCATGTGTTCCGAGGCCATGTCTGTACATGCTAGGCTCGTCAACACCCGTTGTATGCGAACGTTAGAATCTATCACACCCGATCATCACGTGGTGCTTCGAAACAACGAACCTTCGCAACGGTGCACAGTTAGGGGGAACACGTCTCTTGAAATTTTAGTGAGGGATCATCTTACTTACTACCGTCGTTCTAAGCAAATAAGATGCATAACATGATAAACATCACATGCAATCAAATAGTGACATGATATGGCCAATATCATTTTGCTCCTTTGATCTCCATCTTCGGGGCACCATGATCATCTTCGTCACCGGCATGACACCATGATCTCCATCATCACGATCTCCATCATTGTGTCTTTATGAAGTTGTCACGCCAACGATTACTTCCACTTCTATGGCTAACGCGCTTAGCAATAAAGTAAAGTAATTTACATGGCGTTATTCAATGACACGCAGGTCATACAAAAATAAAGACAACTCCTATGGCTCCTGCCGGTTGTCATACTCATCGACATGCAAGTCGTGATTCCTATTACAAGAATATGATCAATCTCATACATCACATATATCATTCATCACATCTTCTGGCCATATCACATCACAAGGCACATGCTGCAAAAACAAGTTAGACGTCCTCTAATTGTTGTTGCATGTTTTACGTGGCTGCTATGGGATTCTAGCAAGAACATTTCTTACCTACGCAAAAGCCACAACGTGATATGCCAATTTCTATTTACCCTTCATAAGGACCCTTTTCATCGAATCCGATCCGACTAAAGTGGGAGAGACAGACACCCGCTAGCCACCTTATGCAACTAGTGCATGTCAGTCGGTGGAACCTGTCTCACGTAAGAGTACGTGTAAGGTTGGTCCGGGCCGCTTCATCCCACGATGCCGCCGAATCAAGATAAGACTAGTAACGGCAAGTAAATTGACAAAATCGACGCCCACAACTACTTTGTGTTCTACTCGTGCATAGAAACTACGCATAGACCTAGCTCATGATGCCACTGTTGGGGAACGTAGCAGAAATTCAAAATTTTCTACGCATCACCAAGATCAATCTATGGAGTTTACTAGCAACGAGAGGGAAGGAGTGCATCTACATACCCTTGTAGATCGCGAGCGGAAGCGTTCAAGAGAACGGGGTTGATGGAGTCGTACTCGTCGTGATCCAAATCACCGATGATCCTAGCGCCGAACGGATGGCACCTCCGCGTTCAACACACGTATGGAGCAGTGACGTCTCCTCCTTCTTGATCCAGCAAGGGGGGAGGAGAGGTTGATGGAGATCCAGCAGCATGACGGCGTGGTGGTGGAAGTAGCGGGATTCCAACAGGGCTTCGCCAAGCGCTGCGGGAGGAGGGAGATGTGTCACGGGAGGGAGAGGGAGGCACCAGGGCTTAGGTGTTGCTGCCCTCCCTTCCCCCCACTATATATAGGGCCAAGGGAGAGGGGGGGCGCAGCCTTGGCCCTTCCTCCAAGGAAGGGTGCGGCCAGGGAGGAGTCCATCCTCCCCAAGGCACCTCGGAGGTGCCTTCCCCCTTTAGGACTCTTCCTTTCCCTTATCTCTTGGCGCATGGGCCTCTTGGGGCTGGTGCCCTTGGCCCATATAGGCCAAGGCGCACACCCCTACAGCCCATGTGCCCCCCCGGGGCTGGTGGACCCCCGGACCCCTTTCGGCACTCCCGGTACAATACCGATAAAGTGCGAAACTTTTCCGGCGACCAAAATAAGACTTCCCATATATAAATCTTTACCTCCGGACCATTCCGGAACTCCTCGTGACGTCCGGGATCTCATCCGGGACTCCGAACAACTTTCGGGTTACCGCATACTAATATCTCTATAACCCTAGCGTTACAGAACCTTAAGTGTGTAGACCCTACGGGTTCGGGAGACATGCAGACATGACCGAGACGACTCTCCGGTCAATAACCAACAGCGGGATCTGGATACCCATGTTGGCTCCCACATGCTCCTCGATGATCTCATCGGATGAACCACGATGTCGAGGATTCAATCAATCCCGTATACAATTCCCTTTGTCTATCGGTATGTTACTTGCCCGAGATTCGATCGTCGGTATCCCGATACCTTGTTCAATCTCGTTACCGGCAAGTCTCTTTACTCGTTCCGTAACACATCATCCCGTGATCAACTCCTTGGTCACATTGTGCACATTATGATGATGTCCTACCGAGTGGGCCCAGAGATACCTCTCCGTTTACGCGGAGTGAGAAATCCCAGTCTCGATTCGTGCCAACCCAACAGACACTTTCGGAGATACCTGTAGTGCACCTTTATAGCCACCGAGTTACGTTGTGACGTTTGGTACACCCAAAGCATTCCTACGGTATCCGGGAGTTGCACAATCTCATGGTCTAAGGAAATGATACTTGACATTAGAAAAGCTCTGAGCAAACGAACTACACGATCTTGTGCTAGGCTTAGGATTGGGTCTTGTCCATCACATCATTCTCCTAATGATGTGATCCCGTTATCAACGACATCCAATGTCCATGGTCAGGAAACCGTAACCATCTATTGATCAACGAGCTAGTCAACTAGAGGCTTACTAGGGACATGGTGTTGTCTATGTATCCACACATGTATCTGAGTTTCCTATCAATACAATTCTAGCATGGATAATAAACGATTATCATGAACAAGGAAATATAATAATAACCAATTTATTATTGCCTCTAGGGCATATTTCCAACACGGGGCCCCCTCGCCGGGACGCCCTCCCGCCTCTGCGCGAATGCCCCCGACGCCCTGCGCCCGCCCGTCGCCGTCCCCCGCCGCCTGGAGCTCCGCGAGCCCCACCGGAGCCACCCCGTCGCCCCCTTGCCGTCACCATTGCCTGGAGGACCACCTCGCCGGCCTGCTTCCTCCTCCCCGCCGACCTGCCTCCACTCCATCTGCGTCGTCCCCGACGACCTCCTCGCCCCCCCGCTGCCCCGTACCCCTACAACTCCCCCCGTGAGCTCCCCCCTCTCCTCCTCCGCTCTCTCTCTCGCACCCGCCCGTGCGACCACGTCGCCGCGCCCCTGCTCCTGGCCGTGCCAAAGCGCGCGCGCGAACCGCGCCCGTGGCGACCCCCATCGCGCCCTTGGGGCGCGCTGATGTCGCCTCCCCACTCCGTCGCTCCGGCCATCCTCGCCTTCTCGCACCACCACCGCGGCCATCTACGCGCGTGCGCGTCCGGCGCCCGCACTCACGGCGCCCCGCTCGCGCGGCCTTGCGCCTTGCTGTGCGGTGGCCGCCGGCGCCTACCGCGCTCCCCCGCACCTGCCGAAGGCCGCCACTGCTCGTCTCGCCGGCATGTGTGCCCCGCAGCTCCCCGCACCCGGCGCTGCTCCTGACCTCGCCGGCCACCGAGGCCCCCAGGCGCGCTCGCCCTCGCCTCTCCTGGCGTCGGGTGCGAGCACCCGCACCAGTTCGCCCGTCGCCCGCTTTCCCCTCGCCCGTTCGGGCGGCGCCCGTTGGCCGACCCGCTATGGCCCCTAGGGCCAATGACAGATGGGCCCCACGCCCAGAACGTTATTAAAAAAAGAATTAAAAATAATTAATTAACTAATAAAAATAATTAAAATATCAGTTAATTAATTAACTAACTTAATTAATCCTGTTAATTTTAACTAATTAAGATTAATTAACCTAATAACTAATTAACCTAATTAACTACTGTTAATTAGCTAATAGCCCCTGACAGGTGGGACCCACTTGTCAGGTTGACCAGGTCAACGGTCAACGTTGACTGCTGACGTCATGCTGATGCATTAATTAAATTTCGAATTAAATTAATTTATTAAATTCTAAAAATGAATTAAATCTTTTAAATTTAATATAAAATAAACCGTAGCTCGGATGGAAAAACTTTGTACATGAAAGTTGCTCAGAACGACGAGGCGAATCCGAATACGTAGTCCGTTTGTCAGCCACACGTTCCTAGCATAGCGAACATGGAACTTTCCCCCTCCGGTTCATCTGCCCGAAAACGCGAAACGCCGGGAATACTTTCCCGGATGTTTCCCCCCCTTCGCCGGTACCACCTACTGCCGCGTTAGGGCACACCTAGCACCGCTCATTGTCATGTCACGCATCGTCATGCTTATGTTTGCATTGTATTTACTGTTTCTTCCCCCTTCTCTCCGGTAGACTACGAGACCGACGCTGCTGCTGTCCAGTTCGACTACGGAGTTGACGACCCCTCCTACTTGCCAGAGCAACCAGGAAAGCCCCCCCTGATCACCAGATATCGCCTATTCTTCTCTATACTGCTTGCATTAGAGTAGTGTAACATGTTACTGCCTTCGTTCAATCCTATACTGATGCATAACCTGTCATTGTTGCTACAGTTGTTACCCTCACCTGCTATCCTACTGCTTAGTATAGGATGCTAGTGTTCCATCAGTGGCCCTATACTCTTGTCCATTTGCCATGCTATACTACTGGGCCGTGATCACTTCGGGAGGTGATCACGGGTATATACTTTACTTTTTATACATGACACATGTGGTGACTAAAGTCGGGTCGGCTCGTTGAGTACCTGCAAGTGATTCTGGTGAGGGGGCTGAAAGGACAGGTGGCTCCATCCCGGTAGAGGTGGGCCTGGGTTCCTGACGGCCCCCGACTGTTACTTTGTGGCGGAGCGACAGGGCAGGTTGAGACCACCTAGGAGAGAGGTGGGCCTGGCCCTGGTCGGCGTTCGCGGATACTTAACACGCTTAACGAGATCTTGGTATTTGATCTGAGTCTGGCCATTTGGTCTATAAGCACTAACCAACTACGCAAGAACAGTTATGGGCACTCGACGTCGTGGTATCAGCCGAAGCTCTTCTTGACGTCAGCGACGGAGCGGCGCGCGCCGGATTGGACTGGAACGCCTGCTAGGCTAGGTCTGCTTCCGGCCGCGTACGCAACGTGCAGGTGTGCAATGGGTGATGGGCCCAGACCCCTGCGCGCATAGGATTTAGACCGGCGTGTTGACCTCTCTGTTGAGCCTAGGTGGGGCTGCGACGTGTTGATCTTACGAGGCCGGGCATGACCCAGAAAAGTGTGTCCGGCCAAATGGGATCGAGCGTGTTGGGTTATGTGGTGCACCCCTGCAGGGAAGTTTATCTATTCGAATAGCTGTGTCCCTCGGTAAAAGGACGACCCGGAGTTGTACCTTGACCTTATGACAACTAGAACTGGATACTTAATAAAACACACCCTTCCAAGTGCCAGATACAACCCGGTGATCGCTCTCTAATAGGGAGACGAGGAGGGGATCGCCAGGTAGGATTATGCTATGCGATGCTACTTGGTGAACTTACCATCTACTCTCTTCTACATGCTGCAAGATGGAGGTGGCCAGAAGCGTAGTCTTCGACAGGATTAGCTATCCCCCTCTTATTCGGGCATTCTGCAGTTCAGTCCACCGATATGACCCTTTACACATATACCCATGCATATGTAGTGTAGCTCCTTGCTTGCGAGTACTTTGGATGAGTACTCACGGTTGCTTTTCTCCCTCTTTTCCCCTTTCTATACCTGATTGTCGCAACCAGATGCTGGAGTCCAGGAGCTAGAGATCCCGAGGATGATTCTACATGGATTTCGGCTTCGAGGAGTAGTTAGGAGGTCCCAGGCAGGAGGCCTTGCCTTTTCGATCGTTGCTACTTTTGTGCTAGCCTTCTTAAGGCAAACTTGTTTAACTTATGTCTGTACTCAGATATTGTTGCTTCCGCTGACTTGTCTATGATCGAGCAATTGTATTCGAGCCCTCGAGGCCCCTGGCTTGTATTATGATGCTTGTATGACTTATTTATGTTTTAGAGTTGTGTTGTGATATCTTCCCGTGAGTCCCTGATCTTGATCGTACACGTTTGCGTGCATGATTAGTGTACGGTCAAATCGGGGGCGTCACACTAGTGACTGCCTCTGAACAGCTCCATGCCATCTCTGTGTGTCAACCCACGTGGTTACAGGAGATCGTCAAAGGTTATGACCAAGACCCGAAGACACAACAACTGATCACCCAACTTGCCATAGCACCAGTGCCTGGGGGCAAATTCACCTTGCACAAGGGCATTGTCCATTTCAAAGGTCGGGTCTGGCTGGGCAACAACATGCATCTCCAACACCAAATCATGCATGCCTTGCATGATAGTACTGTGGGTGGCCACTCAGGCTTCCCAGCCACATACAGAAGAATCAAGCATCTTTTCGTGTGGCCTGGGATGAAGCAACACATCAAAGAGCATGTTCAGACCTGCCAAATCTGTCAACAAGTGAAGCTAGATCGTGCGCAATATCCAGGACTCCTCCATCCTCTGCCGGTCGCCAAGCGTTGCTGGGACTTGGTGTCCATGGATTTCACTGGGGGATTGCCCCCATCCAGGCAGTATAAATGCATTTTGGTGGTGGTCGAGACTTTCTTTAAGTACGCCCACTTCATTACAGTTAAGCACCCGTACACAGCGCAAGTTATAGCCCAGTTATACATTGATCAAGTCTACAAACTCCACGGCCTACCTGAAGCTATCATTTTTGACAGAGATGCAGTTTTTACCAATAAGGTTTGGTAAGAGATCTTCAAGTTGCAAGGCATGGAACTGAAGATGAGTTCATCCCACCATCCGCAAACCGATGGCCAAACGGAGCGTGTCAACCAATGTCTCGAAACCTACTTGCGCTGCTTTGTGCACAACACCCCCGCCAACTGGAGCAGATGGTTAGCTTTGGCTGAATTCTGGTACAACTCGACATACCATTCTACCCTCAACAGAGCACCGTTCTCGGTGGTTTACGACCAAGAACCATGATACCTGGGGTTGCTTCCTGACCAAGCAATACCGATTCCAAAGCTAAACAAATGGCTGGAGGAGCGTCAACAAATGCAGGACCTGTTAAGGCAACATTTGCTCTGCGCAAACAAATTGTGAAAAGTCAGGCCGATAAGAAGCGATCCCACCGGGAATTTCAGGTTGGTGACCAGGTCTTCCTCAGTTACAGCCGTACATTCAGACATCAGTCGCACGCCGAGCCAACCACAAGCTCAGCTTCAAGTTCTTTGGACCGTATCTAGTGGTCCGATGGGTGAACAACGTGACGTATGAGCTGAAGCTATCATAAGGATCCTCGATCTCTCTAGTCTTCCATGTGTCGCAACTTCGCAAGGCTTTGACCCCAGGTGCGAGCGCATCCTCATCTCTTCCATCACTTTCTGATGCTGTGAATGTTCCTGTGGAGATATTGGACAAACACTGGTGCCGCGGCTCGAACAAGATGCGGGAGCAAGGCCTGATTCGCTAGCATGACAACCAAGCTACACCAGATACCTGGGAGGACCTTGAAGATCTTCGTCGTCACTTCCCTACTACTGCGACTTGGGGACAAGTCTTGTCCGAAGAAAGGGGGGGGGGGTGTTGGCGACCACACTACACAAGGGTAGGCAGAAGGAAGAGCTACACCAGGTTGGCCCAAGAGAGAAAGGAGGCCATGCCACAAGTTCACTGGCCCCAATGGGTCTCCTACATGTTCAACCCAACTGAACCCGTAGGTAGCTCATATGAGCAGGTGTGGTAGGTGGGTGAGGGCTAGACCTGGCCATGGAAAACCCGGCCTAACCCGATCCGACCGAAATAGCCCGACCCGGCCCTGTCTTGTCCGCGGGCCGGGCCTGGGCCTAGTTTTTGAGCCCGAGTGCTAGGTCGGGCCAGGTTTGGGCTTGCCATTTATGTGTTTTAAGGAAGGGGCCCGGCCCAAGGCCCGGCGGGCTTTTCCACTCATGGACCGGGCTTGGGCCTGAAAACTAGGCCCGACGTCGGGCCGAGCCTGGCCTAGGTTTTCTGCTGTGGGCTTACGTAGGCCCAGCCCGAGATATGGCCAGGTATAGTGAGGGCGCAGGCGTGTGTGCGTGTGTTCCTCTGTATCTCCTCTGTATCGAGCTGCGCTCGCGATCCTCTTCTTCCCCTTCCCCAAGTTGTACTCGAATCAAAGTCTGTAATCGCCATAGGTCGAAGAGGAAGAACCAGCGAGTGCCCCACAGACGGAGAAGAAATGTCTCGCTTACTCCTGCGCCGCTTCCTCTGCTCCTCTTCCTCCACCACTCCCGCCGCTGGCGCAGGTTTCATCCGCGAGCTCGCCAACCTCCTCGCCGCTGGCCGCTTCCACGCCTCCGTCGGCCTGGCGAAATCACTCCTCCTCTCCTCCCGGCCACCAGCCACCTCCGTCCCCGACCTCTATCACGCCCTTGTCTCCACCGCTGCCGCCTCCCAAGTCGACCCGCATCCCCCATCCTTCCTCTCCGACGCCGCCTCCGCGCTCGTCGTTGCCTCCGCGCGGCTTGGCCTCCCCGACGGCGCACTCAGGCTACTTTCCCTCCTCGCCGACGCCCGCGCAACTCTGCCGTCTCTATCCTCCTGCAACCTCCTCCTCGAGTCCCTCCTCTCCCTCGGCCGCCACGCCGACGTGCGCCGGGCGTTCGACCTCCTAAATGCCGCCGGGGCACGCCCCGACACCTTCACATGGAACAAGGCCATCCAGGCGTGCGTCGTGGCAGGTGATGTCGACGAGGCTGTCCGGATGCTTCGTCGGATGGATTGTGAAGGCCACGGCGCCCCACCGCCCAACGCGTTCTCATACAATGTGGTCATCGCTGGACTGTGGAGAGCAGGAAGGGGTAGTGACGCTGTCAAGGTGTTTGATGAAATGGGAAAGAGGGCTGTGTTGCCAAGTCATATCACGTACAATACGATGATCGATGGACACATCAAGATAGGGGACTTGGAGGCTGGTTTTAGGCTGCGGGATCAGATGTTGCATCATGGCCTGAAGCCGAATATGATCACTTACAATGTGCTGCTGTCAGGGCTGTGCCGTGCTGGAAGGATAGGCGAGACGACCGCGGTGTTGCATGAAATGATGTCACGAAAGATGGTGCCGGACTGTTTCACATATAGCATTCTGTTCGATGGTTATTCCAGAGTTGGAGACTCACAGGCAATGCTTTCCTTGTTTGAGGAGTCTGTGAAGAAGGGTGTGAAGATTGGGGCTTACACTTGTAGTATTTTGCTGAATGGTCTTTGCAACGATGGCAAAATTTCAAAGGCAGAAGAGGTACTGCAGACGTTTGTAAATGCAGGACAACTCCCAACAAGGGTTATCTACAACACTCTTATCAATGGGTATTGTCAGATTGGAGAGCTTGAAGGGGCCTTCTCAACCTTTCAGCGGATGAAATCATGCCTTCTTAGTCCAGATCACATCACCTATAATGCACTAATAAACGGTTTGGGTAAGGCTGGAAGGATCACAGAAGCACATGCTTTGGTCACAGAGATGGAGAAGAATGGAGTGAGTCCTAGTGTGGAAACTTTCAATACGCTTATTGATGCTTATGGAAGGGATGGGCAGCTTGAAAAATGTTTTGTTCTACTTTCTGATATGCGAGAGAAGGGGCTAAAGCCAAATGTTGTCTCCTATGGTTCAATTGTCAATGCCTTTTGCAAGAATGGAAAAATCCCGGAAGCAGTAGCTATTTTGGATGATATGTTCCATAAAGATGTTTTACCAGGTGCACAGGTGTACAATGCGATCATAGATGCATATATAGACTGTGATGCCACTGAACAGGCTTTTACTCTAGCTGAAAAGATGAAGACTAGTGGGGTACCTCCAAGTATAGTTACATGCAATTTGCTGATAAAAGGCCTTTGCAAGCAGTCTCGGATATCTGAAGCAGAGGAACTAATTCACAGCTTAAGAAATCATGGATTAACTCCTGACGTTGTCAGCTATAATACTCTAATATCAGCATGCTGCTACAGGAGCAACACTGATAGTGCTTTGGAGCTTCAGAAAGAAATGTGCAAGTGTGGCATCAAACCTTCATCGAGAACATATCGTATTCTTCTGAGTGCATTGGGTGGTGCAAGAAGAATACATGAGATGGAAAATCTGTATAAAGAAATGTTGGACAAGGATGTTGTTCCTTGCAGTCGCATTTATGATATCATGGTTGAGGCCTATGTGAAATGTGGGGATGAATCTAAGGTAGAAGCTCTGAGGAAGGATTTCTCGGAAAAGGGGATATCAATTGATTATGACACATCCGTGACTTAGTGTGAGTTGAATACAAGTATAGCAAGTCCAATTTCAAAACGTTGAATTTGTTGCTCAGTAACCCAACTATCAGAAGTATTTCTTTTGTTTACCTAGTGAATCTTCAGAATGAATAGCCATTGACTACACATACAACGTCAACAGGCTGTTGCTATTTCTCCGACTGCGAAATCATTAGCTGCCTATCCCAAGTCTCCTTTCCAAGTATGTCATACCCCTGGCACTTGCATTCTGTACAAATACACTTTTATTTTCACCAAAATGGCCTAATATTTCAAATTAACTGACTTTGTTAGCTGAGAACTCCGGAGATTGTGCATGCTCCGAATGGGGAGGTAAAATCACCACCAGTAAGTGGAAAGAACATTACCAAATAGATGACTTATAATTCAAAAAGCAACTGCTATAATAAATAAATTTTCTATATTAATACCTTTGTGCAGGATGTAACCCCCATCTCACTGAATCTCAAAGAACTTGAGGCTGAGGAGAAGCCTCAAAAATCACTTAACGAGAAGCAACAGGTGTGCTACTTGTTGACTACACCTTTGTTTGTTTAACCTTTCCGAGTTATATACCTTTTTTTTCTTCCTTGACCCTGAAATTGTATCATTTACGTTTCTATGTATGTATGTTTGAATTTTATGCTCCAGGAAAGCCAAGACCTGCTAATCAAGTGTGTATCACAAGATTTGGGATTCCCAGTGGTAGGGCTATTGCAGCTTGCATTATATACAGGCGTCTTGTGCACTGGAGATCATTTGAAGTTGAAAGAATTGGTGTTTTTGACCGTATTATTCAAACAATAGGCTCTGCTATAGAGGTAGGTAATACCTATCGCTTGTTTCTTTGAGAACCCTTCTTTCTGGGAGAAATACTCATATTTTGTTTCGTTTGATTTAATGAACTGATATCTTAGGCCTTCATGATAGACCTTGAGTAACACATATAAATAAAAGGGGTAATAACAAAATTTAAAATGCTGCAACAACATAAGTTTACATTTCCTTTTTCCGTTTATTCTCTATGGGTACTGCTATATAGTCATGTTCGAATTGTTCCTTTCCAAAGGTCCAGGAAAATAACGACAAGTTAGCGTATTGGCTCTCCAATTCATCCACATTACTCCTACTTCTACAACGGACACTGAAAACAACTGGAGCAGCTGGACTCACTCCTCAGAGGTGAAGGTCAACTGCTGCATCGTTTGGGAGGTTTTTTTTCGGTAAAACATCTTTATCCTGCCCTTGCTAGTTTTATAGTCTGAGAAATTCTTAATTTTGTTGTTTCTGAATACACAAGGGAATTCGTGCTTCACCACAAAGTGTTGTGCGACCTTTTCATGGTAGCCGCTTGATTGGATGACTAGGTGATCTTCGTCAAGTTGAAGCCAAGTATCCTGCTCTGCTTTTCAAGCAACAGCTTACAGCTTTCCTTGAGGAATGATTAGAGACAATCTGAAGAAAGAGATATCTCCATTGCTTGGTCTTTGCATCCAGGTATGATTCATTGCCACTAGAATTCCTTTTATTTCACAGAAAAACAGTAACTTCAGGGTTAATTTTTTACTTTTACATGTTTTGCAGGCACCAAGAACATCTCGTGCAAGTTTGATAAAAGGATCTCGTTCTCAAGCAAATGCCTTGGCCCAACAAACTCTGATCGCACATTGGCAGAGTATTGTGAAAATATTAACAAACGACCTGAATGTTTTGAAAGCCAATTATGTATGTAACCTAAAACTCTAAATGGACACACTATTTTTGAGTATGTATGCATTAACATGTATTTTATTGATATGTCAGGTCCCTTCATTTTTAACCAGCAAGGTGTTCACTCAGATATTTTCGTTTATTAATGTCCAGCTGTTCAATAGGTAAGAGATGGCTCTTGCACTACCGGCCGTACATTTTACTTCTTCCCGTTAGGATTTTAAGATATCCTGTATCTTGCAATCTGCTTCTCCAACGCGAGTGCTGTTCATTTAGCAAGGAGAATATGTCAAAGCTGGATTGACTGAGTTAGAGCAGTGGTGCATTTACGCCACTGAAGAGGTAGTACCGGTGATATTTAATTCGTGTGCTAATTTTATGTGGTGCACAGTATGCAGGTTCTTCCTGGGAAGAGTTGAAGCATATTAGGCAAGCCGTTGGATTCCTTGTACGTGTCCTATACTGATTAGATGTCTATTTACAACTTTGTAAGTGAAAATTGTATGTAACCTAATGATACGTGTACTTGTATTATTAGGTAATTCATCCAAAGCCTAAGAAAACATTGAAAGAAATCACCAACGATTTGTGCCCTGTAAGTGACTTTGAATTCACTTAAATTTCGGCAATCATTAAAGCATATGTTAGTTGTGACTTGTCACATACCTCAAAAACTTTCAGGTCCTTAGCATACAACAGCTATATCGAACCAGTACAATGTATTGGGATGACAAATATGGCACCCACACTGTTTCATCAGAGGTAAGCTTGTTATACTTAATATAATTACCGGTTTATTCAAGTTTCATATGTTACTGTGTCAGCAAGTGGTGCTATCTATGTTCCTTTACTACCCATTTCTGACAGTGAACCAAATTGGTTGTAGGTCATCTCAAGTATGAGAATAATGATGACAGAAGACTCGAACAATGCAGTGAGCAGTTCTTTCTTGTTGGATGATGATTCAAGGTTATTTCTTGTTCCAAGTTCAATACTAATTAGTTTGCCACAGTAATTTTGTGCCCCTGATCTAACATTGCCCATGATACTTCAAACCACAGCATTCCATTTTCGGTGGATGACATCTCAAAGTCAATGACAGAAATCAAGGTAATGGACGTTGATATGCCACCTTTGATCCGAGAGAATTCTGGGTTTAGCTTCCTACACCAAAGAAAGGACTAAGCGGGTAGTCCTTCCACTCACGACTTCCACATTCCTTTCCCCACTCGATCTGTGCACAAATCATGTATATGTTCGTGGCTTTTCTTTCTATCAAATCAAATCTAGTCTGCTCAGGTTATTTGGTAGATCTGTTTTATATTTTTTGTTAGGTCCTGGGTTTGATTGATTGGTTATTTCTTCAGTTTGGCTCCCCTTTTTGTTGGGAGATCAATTTTATATTGCAATGCCAGGGGGGTCGGATGCCCTTGGTCAGGATGCCGAGCTGCTATTGGAAAAGCTCGTCGTCCTTTTATCATCTGGAAAGGTTTTACAAGGCTACTAGCCAGTCATGCTGTAAATTGCAACGAAGATCATAGTTAAAAGAAATTGCATATTGACGTCTGATATTTTTGGTGTACCCTCAATTTAGATGTTTATCGTCTGTTTTTACATCAGAATCATACTCCCTCCGTCCCATAATATAAGATCTTATTACATCCAATATGACGGAGGGAGTACATCTGTCACTGGGAGAATGCTTTTAACATCTGTCACTGGGAGAATGCCTAAAAGCCTGCTGTGTAATGTCAAGTTTCACATCACAAGAAAATCCTCCTAGATAAGATAGTGCAGCAAATATTTACTCGAAAGATGTCGCTCTTTCTAGGGATGACTCCAGCATGGTTTGAATACAAATGGAAGATTTACCTTTAGTGGCGCAAGCTAATATACTAGGTAAGCAAAGGCAACAAGCTAGCTAGCAAACACAAAAAAGAAACATTGAACTTGTAGACAAAGTTTAAAGAGAACCCTAAACTTGTAATCCCGAAAATCAGCACACCAAATACTCATGATCCCTGTCTATTTCGAACCTTGAGGGCGTTCCCAAACTGAGCCAGCCCACCAGACACGAAGTGAGCCCCCCCCCCCCCCCCCCCCCCCCTCCCCTTTTTTTTAACGTGCGACGTAAAAATAACAAAAAAAACGCTTGCGAACTTAGCGCTGCTGAACTCCACCTACTAGCCACTGGACCAAATGACTGTTATAATTATATAATGAGAAACCTGGATATATTTTGAAAACATGCTTTAAGGGCAATTTTTTTTGAAAATGTAAACAATTTTTGAAGGCCACAACATCAATATTTGAATACTTCTTTGAAGGGCTAATACATTTTGAAACTGTAAACAATTTTTGAAATCACCACATTTTTTTAAAGTACAAACAGCTTTTCAAAAAATAGAACATTTTTTGGAAACTCAGCGAGTTTTAAAAAGTGAACACTTCCTGAAACATCAACATTTTAAAAAATGGGAACAATTTTTTAATCTAGAACAAAATTAGTACATAGTTTCAAAACATGTTCAGTTTTTAAAAATCTTGTTCATAAATTCCAAATGTTCGGGAATCTAAAAAAATGTTTGCACTTTTCAAAAAATAGAAGTTTAAAAATGTCTATGGTTACTATTTTTTATAACAAATTAAAAAAATGTTTCCTGGTTTTCAAAAAGTGTTTGGAATTTTCAAATTCGGTTTGCACTTTTTAAAAATGTCCACAGTTTCATAAATTGTTCATAGATGTCAATGGATGTTTGAAAAATATCTGGATTTTCAAAAATAGTGTAACATTTTCAGATTTTTTTTCGAATTTCGTAAACTATTTGCATTAAAAAAATGTACTCCGGATTTAAAATTGTTCACCCTTTTTCAGGAAATGTTTAGAATCTTTGAAAAATGTTTACGTATATGAACGCTCTTGTTTGTTCTTACTCCCTCCGTCCGGAAAAACTTGTCCCTCAAATGGATGTATCTAGCGCTAAGTTTGGGACAAACTTTTTTGGACGGAGGGAGTACCTTCTTATAGGCGTCACGCTATCTATCAACACCAGCATCCTTCAGGGCGAGTGGATAGATGCGGGCGCTGCTAGTGTGAGACCCCGAGTTCGAGTACTGTCCAGCACTGATGTTTCTTTCTTGGGCCCATGGACTGGCTGGGCGGGTCCGGTTGGCTAATACTCCCTCCGTCCGGAATTTTAGAATTAAAATACGTCTAGATACATTCATTTCTCCGACTAGTATTTTCGGTGGGAGGGAGTATTTTTTTCGTCGCTTAGCTCTTTTTTTCATCGCTCCTTATAGAAGACAAATGGCTTTGTTTAGTTAAAAAATGTTTATTGTGGTTACAAAAATCTTAAAAATGTTATTATCATTACGAAAATGAAAAACAAAGAACCAAAAAAAGAAAAGGAAAGGAAAAAAATAAAAATGAAAAAAGGCCCATGTACCGGCAGAGCAGAGTGAGTGCGCGTGCAACTACACAACTGGGCCGGCCCGATTCGTTCTAATGTCCAGCCATCTAGTCAATGATCGGGCGAGCATGACGAGTCCAAGCTCGACTGGGGTGATTTTATGCTCGGCAATGGTGGAAGAGGAGGTGGCAACGGCCGTGCTGGCCGAGGGACATATGGCAGTTCTCAGTATGGCCACGGCCGAGGCAATACTAATGGCAGGGGAAGAAGTACGGCTGGCCGTGGGGTTCCGACCAGCGGGCCAGGTCGCGGCAGGGGAGAAGGAGCTACTGTTTCCTGCTTTGACCAGAATGTTAGTTGAAGGCATAGGCGTGTTTGGTTGCCCGCATGTAGCTCAACTAGGCCCGCGCGGGATGTGCGCGACTTGTTTGGTTGGCTGGGCTGCATGCGGTTTGAAGCCCGCACGAACCTCAAAGCAGCCCGTAGCCTGGCCCGGCGGGAACTGCCGAATCGGCAGTTTCTCGCGAGCCTGGCCGGGCGCGGCCGCGCGTGCAGGGCAGTTGCACGCCTCGGGCAGCGTGGGAGACGGAGGCGACGTCTCATTACTCGCTTCCACTCTCCTATCACCGCCCAGGCGCACTGTTCCCACTGCTCCCTCTCTCTCCCTCACCGCCCCTCCCTCTCCTCTCCTCTGCTCCGATGGCTCCGCCACGCCCACCGCCGCGCCGCCCTCTAACCCCGGTCGACCAGCGCATCTCCAACATCCAGGAGCGCTAGCTGGCCGGGCTCCAGAACTCGGGCCGCGACCTGGCCTCCGCGCTGCGGGCGCCGTCCCCCATCTGCTGCCGGCCTCCACGACCTCCGGCCAATGCGGTGCCGGCCGCTCCTGCTCCGCCGCCGATTCCGGACCTCGTGGTCCTGGGCTCGGCGCCGGCGCCGTCGACGAAGCCGCCCCTTGTTGGGACACCATTGGCCTCGGGGGTTTTCTTGACCCCGTCCGAGGGTTTTCTCCGGTCGGCGGGCCGTCCTTCTCGACCTCCGGCGTGGCGTTCAGCACGGGGCCGATGCCGCAGGCCGTCGCCGGTGCCGGCTCGTCCTCTGCTCCGCCACCTCTATCGTTCCCGCCGGGGTTTTCACCCCGGCCTCGGTTCGCCGCGGCTGCGCGTGCTCCGGTGAGTCAAATCCCCAACAATCTTGCTCCTAGATGTAGATTAGCGGTTAATTTCTTAGGCAGGTGCTAGGATTGATAGGATTCTAGCAGATCCGATTGGATGCGATCCCAATCGAATCCCATCAGACTGATCTGTTCTTATTTTGTACAGTGCGTGTGCTACTGCTTGTGTTCATTCTAGAATGCTAGTAGCTGTGTTACATGCTAGATTCATGTTAATGCTAGATTCATGTTCATGCTAGTGCGAGTGCTACTACATGCTAGATTTGTGCTACATGCTAGTAGCTGTGTTCATGCTAGAATCATGTTCATGTTGAGTGATGAATGCTAGAATCATGTTGACTGATGGCATGCTCATGTTAGGATCATGTCCTTGTTTCATGTTGCATGTTGAAACTAGGATTTGTGCCATTAGTGGATGTTATACGTGCATGTAGTAGGATGGTCCCAAATCTGCATGGCTGCACATGGGTGCTATTGGCACTTGCTGTTGCTATTTTTAGATGTTTCCTTGTTTAGGATAGTGCAGTGATCAGTGCCAGTTGATACGTCTCCGTCGTATCTACTTTTCCAAACACTTTTGCCCTTGTTTTGGACTCTAACTTGCATGATTTGAATGGAACTAACCCGGACTGACGCTGTTTTCAGCAGAATTGCCATGGTGTTATTTATGTGCAGAAACAAAAGTTCTCGGAATTAACTGAAACTCCACGGAACTTATTTGGAAAATATTAAAAATACTCGAAGAAGAATCCACGTCAGGGGGGCCTCCACCTGTCCACGAGGGTGGGGGGCGCGCCTGCCCTCCCTGGGCGCGCCCCCTGCCTCGTGGGCCTCTTGACGCTCCACCGACCTCAACTCCAACTCCATATATTCGTGTTCGGGGAGAAAAAAATAAGAGAGAAGGATTCATCACGTTTTACGATACGGAGCCGCCGCCAAGCCCTAAAACCTCTCGGGAGGGCTGACCTGGAGTCCGTTCGGGGCTCCGGAGAGGGGAATCCGTCGCCGTCATCATCATCAACCATCCTCCATCACCAATTTCATGATGCTCACCGCCGTGCGTGAGTAATTCCATCGTAGGCTTGCTGGACGGTGATGGGTTGGATGAGATTTATCATGTAATCGAGTTAGTTTTGTTAGGGTTTGATCCCTAGTATCCACTATGTTCTGAGATTGATGTTGCTATGACTTTGCTATGCTTAATGCTTGTCACTAGGGCCCGAGTGCCATGATTTCAGATCTGAACCTATTATGTTTTCATGAATATATGTGAGTTCTTGATCCTATCTTGCAAGTCTATAGTCACCTACTATGTGTTATGATCCGGCAACCCCGAAGTGACAATAATCGGGACCACTCCCGGTGATGACCGTAGTTTGAGGAGTTCATGTATTCACTATGTGTTAATGCTTTGGTCCGGTACTCTATTAAAAGGAGGCCTTAATATCCCTTAGTTTCCATTAGGACCCCGCTGCCACGGGAGGGTAGGACAAAAGATGTCATGCAAGTTCTTTTCCATAAGCACGTATGACTATATTCGGAATACATGCCTACATTACATTGATGAATTGGAGCTAGTTCTGTGTCACCCTATGTTATGACTGTTACATGATGAACCGCATCCGGCATAATTCTCCATCACCGATCCAATGCCTACGAGCTTTTCACATATTGTTCTTCGCTTATTTACTTTTCCGTTGCTACTGTTACAATCACTACAAAACCCAAAAATATTACTTTTGCTATCGTTACCGTTACTTCCATATTACTTTGCTACTAAATACTTTGCTGCAGATACTAAGTTATCCAGGTGTTGTTGAATTGACAACTCAACTGCTAATACTTGAGAATATTCTTTGGCTCCCCTTGTATCGAATCAATAAATTTGGGTTGAATACTCTACCCCCGAAAACTGTTGCGATCCCCTATACTTGTGGGTTATCAAGACTATTTTCTAGCGCCGTTGCCGGGGAGCATAGCTCTATTCTTTGAGTCACTTGGGATTTATATCTTCTGGTCACTATGAAGAACTTGAAAGACGCGAAAACAAAAATTTATCCCTCAACTATGAAGGGGGGGGGGTAAGGAACTGCCATCTAGCTCTGCACTTGATTCACCCTCTGTTTTGAGTAAGCTTGCGACACCTAAACCTGCTTCTGCTATTAATTCTGATATGTCGCATGTTATTGATGATGCCACTTCTGCTATGCATGATACTTATGATGAAACTACTTCTATGCTTGATACTACTGTGCCACTTGGTGAATTTCTTGATGAACAACTTGCTAGGGCTAGAGAGAATGAAATTATTGAAACTGATAATATTGAAGATAGTGATGATGAAGACTCTCCCCCTAATAAATATGAATTACCTGTTGTGCCTGAGGGTTATGTTCTGGATGAAGAATCTGCTAGAGCTATTTTAGCTTGCAATGATAGAAGTGATCTTAAGAAGTTATTAGCTAAATGGAAGCAGCAATCTCTTAATGCTAGAATGAAACCTGACCCTGCTTTTGCTACTTCACCTATCTGTGTTACTGATAAGGATTATGAATTCTCTGTTGATCCTGATATAATTACTTTGGTTGAATCTGATCCTTTTTATGGCTATGAATCTGAAACTGTTGTGGCACATCTTACTAAATTAAATGATATAGCCACCCTGTTCACTAATGATGAGAGAACTCGCTACCTTTATATCCTTAAAATATTTCCGTTCTCATTAAAGGGTGATGCTAAGATATGGTTTAATTCTCTTGATCCTGGTTGTGTGCGTAGTCCCCAGGATATGATTTATTACTTCTCTGCTAAATATTTCCCTGCTCATAAGAAACAAGCTGCTTTAAGGGATATATATATAATTTTGTGCAAATTGAAGAAGAGAGTCTCCCACAAGCTTGGGGGAGGCTTCTCCAATTACTTAATGCTTTGCCTGATCATCCTCTTAAGAAAAATGAAATACTTGATATCTTTTATAATGGACTAACCGATGCTTCCAGAGATTACCTGGATAGTTGTGCTGGTTCTGTTTTCAGGGAAAGAACACCGGATGAAGCTGAAATTCTATTGAATAATATGTTGACCAATGAAAATAATTGGACACTTCCTGAGCCAATTCCTGAGCCTATTCCTAAACCAACTCCGAAGAAAAGAGGTGTTCTATTTCTCAGTCCTGAAGATATGCAAGAGGCAAAGAAATCTATGAAAGAAAAAGGTATTAAAGCTGAAGATGTTAAGAATTTACCTCCTATTGAAGAAATACATGGTCTTAATTTACCGCCTGTTGAAGAAATATATGATCTTAATCCATCACCTATTAAAGAAACTCATGGTCTTGATAACCCGACACAGGTAGTAAAGGTAAATTCTCTCTATAGATTTGATGAAGGTGATATTCCTCACTATAAGTCTGCTAGACAATGCTTAGAAGAGTTTGATAATTTTATTGTCAAACAAGAAAACTTCAATGCTTATTTTGGTAGACAATTGAAATATAATTCCGATATGCTTGAATACTTGGGTGATTATATGTCTAGAGTTAAAGGTGAACTTAAAGTCATTAGTAAACATGCTTCTATGGTTACCACTCAGGCAGAACAAGTACTTAAAGCTGAAAATGATTTGCTCAATGAATAGTAAGAATAATGATTATGCTGTTAGAGTGGCTACTAGAACTGGTAAAATGACTCAGGAACCTTTGTATCCTGAAGGCCATCCTAAGAGAATTGAGCAAGATTCTCAGAGAAATAATATTGATGCACCTAGTCATTCTAAAAAGAAGAAAAAGAAAAATGATAGGACTTTGCATGCTTCTAGTGAACCTGTTGCTGAAACACCTGAGAATCCAAATGATATTTCTATTTCTGATGCTGAAACACAATCTGGTAATGAACATGAACCTAGTGATAATATTAATGAAGATGTTCATGATGATGCTCAACCTAGTAATGATAATGATATAGAAATTGAACCTGCTGTTGATCTTGATAACCGACAATCAAAGAATCAACGTTATGATAAAAGAGACTTTGTTGCTAGGAAACACGGTAAAGAAAGAGAACCATGGGTTCAGAAACCCATGCCTTTCCCTCCCAAACCATCCAAGAAAAAGGATGATGAGGATTTTGAGCGCTTTGCTGAAATGATTAGACCTATCTTTTTGCGTATGCAATTAACTGATATGCTCAAAATGAATCCTTATGCTAAGTATATGAAAGAAATTGTCACTAATAAAAGAAAGATACCGGAAGCTGAAATTTCCACCATGCTTGCTAATTATACTTTTAAGGGTGGAATACCAAAGAAACTAGGAGATCCAGGAGTACCCACTATACCATGCTCCATTAAAAGAAACTATGTTAAAACTGCTTTATGTGATCTTGGAGCCGGTGTTAGTGTTATGCCTCTCTCTTTATATCGTAGACTTGATTTGAATAAGTTGACACCTACTGAAATATCTTTGCAAATGGCTGATAAATCAACTGCTATACCTGTCGGTATTTGTGAGGATGTGCCTGTTGTGGTTGCAAACGTTACTATTTTAACGGACTTTGTTATTCTTGATATTCCCGAGGACGATAGTATGTCTATTATTCTTGGAAGACCTTTTTTGAATACTGCAGGGGCTGTTATTGATTGCAACAAAGGCAATGTCACTTTTCATGTTAATGGTAATGAGCATACGGTACACTTTCCGAGGAAACAACCTCAAGTCCACAGTATCAATTCTATTGGAAAAATTCCATCGATTATTTTTGGAGGTTTTGAATTTCCTCTTCCTACTGTCAAGAAGAAATATGATATTCTTATTATTGGGGATGTGCATATCCCCGTTGAGGTAACATAGTGTTATTCGAAATTTCTCCGGTTCCATGTTAGTCGGAATGAGTTCGTTAACAAGACTTGATCAACCTTGTTAGTGGATTCCTTTTGATGAGCATGAGATGGATGAAACTAGAAAGCACAACCTTCTGTACCCTCCTTTTACTTTCTGTTATTTAGTTGAAATAAAGTAAAAATAGTTTTTTTCTGTCTGTTTTCTGAATTATCCGTGCAATATAAAAATACCCCGAAAATAAAAGTTCTCCAAATGCCCTGAAAATGGAATATGATTTTTTCTGGAATATTTGAGAATATCTGGCACTGAGAACACAGCAGGGGGAGCAAGCACCTGGCCACGAGGGTCCAGGGCGCGCCCCCTGCCTCGTGGGCCCACGGTGGCTCCCCTCCACTTATTCCTGCACCCGCACACTTCTTATTCCTCCCAAAAAAATCACCATCCAGCTCAAGCACGAGTTCTAGCTCATTTTGCTGCGATTTTCGATCTCCTTGCTCAAAGCACCTCTCACAAAACTGCTTGGGGAGATTGTTCCTTGGTATGTGACTCCTCCATTGGTCCAATTAGTTTTTGTTCTAGTGCTTTATTCATTGCAAATTTGTGCTGCCTAGGTGACCATGTTCTTGAGCTTGCATGTCAAATTTATATGGTTCCAAGTAGTTCTAATGCATGATATAGGCTCTAGGCACTTTTAGGAGTAGTTGCTATCAATTTTGTTGAGCTTGGTTCACTTTTATTTGAAGTTACTAAAAATTTCAGAAATTTTTCAGAGGAAGAAATATGCTTAGGAAAATGTACCAAGGTGGTCCTTCAAGGAAGCAAGGACCCAGGCTCGCAATGCGCGATGCCGATGATGAGCCACCAAGGAACGCTCCAGTGCGGCCTTGTGAATGGCCTTCAGAAGGCTTTATGGATCGAGCGGGAATCAAGGAAGAATTTAACGCGTATTTGCGTAACGCTGATCTTGTGAGCTTCGAGGGAGAAAAGTGCCGCCAGTACCACTATCTCACTAGTTCCTTTGTGAGGAGGTTTGAATTTTCATCTTCACGCAATTCTCAGACTGTCCTGTTTGATCTCTATGAAAAATCTTACACTATGGACTTAGAGGATTTTACCACTGCCTGCAAACTTCCACAATGGGGTAGTACTAGTGAACCCCGCAAATCTGAATTTAGAGAATTTCTTGCTAGTATAACTGTGGGGGAATCTAGAGACATAACACAAGCTACCATAGGGAGCATTCATTTTCCTGCTATACATTATTTTGCTCTCTTCATAGGTAGGTGCATAAATGGTAAAGATGAAGCATGTCACATGTGTGTCCCTGACCTCAGTATTCTTAGGAGTGCTGTGTTAGGAGATAAATCTTATAATTTGGGAGCCATTGTTGCACGTAGGTTGCATCATAATAGATTTAATGGAGATTTCTTTGGTGGAATTTATGCAACCCGCTTAGCTGATTTTCTTGGTGTAACCATACGTGATGATGATATTGAATTGCCTCCTACTTATCTAGACTTTAATGCTATGGTTCACCATCAGGTTGTCGAGAGGAATGAACCACCTCTCCAGTACAGACTAATCTTTGACAGGCGTCACGCCGTCAATATTGTTCTTCCTGCCCCTACTCTCTTTGACTTTCAGGAAAAAGGGAGACATTACATAACCAGAGAGGAGGCGGAGGAGTATAGGAGGAGGGCTGAGATAGCTCGCCTCCAAGCTGCAGCACACGATGCAATGACCGCTGCATCTCAGTACGACCCCAACTACAACTTTGGATATCCGCCAGGCCATCCGTGGCAATAAACCAACTTAGGCCAAAAGCCTAAGCTTGGGGGAGTACGTATTTCTCACCGACATTACATTCATGTTCACACACTCATTGCTAGATGTCGGTGCTCATACTCTTTCACTGTAATATCCATGCTAGTTTATTTTCCTTTTCTTGCTTTCTTCTTGTGTGTTTAATAAACCTTAAGAAAAACCCAAAAAATTAGTGTAGCTTTTAGTTAGTTTACTTTTCTTGCTGTAGTAGTAATAATTAAAAAGAAAACCCAAAAAGATTTCCCGTTCTTCTTTTGCTTGTTGGGAGCTTTCCCGTGTAAATAGTTTTATTTCTTTTCTTTCTTTGGGGGTCGATAGGAGAAGACCATGATTAAATTGTTGAAGTGGCTCTTATATGCATTATTGTTGATTTAACCAAGAGCCCATATTGCCTTGTCTTCTCCTGTTTATTGAATGCTCGCAGATTCCAGCTTAGTCCAATGCACGTGCACTCTTATTATTTTCACATCGTTCGGTCGTGCAAGTGAAAGGCAATTATGACGATATATGATGGACTGATTGAGATGAGAGAAGCTGGTATGAACTCGACCTCTCTTGTTTTTGTAAATATGATTAGTTCATCGTTCCTGATTCAGCCTATTATGAATAAACATGTTTGCAATGACAATTAGAGATCATAGTTGCTTATGCCATGCTTGATTAGCTATGAGTTATAATGGTTTACCTTGCGTGCCAACATGCTATTAAAATGGTTGTGATGTGGTATAGTGGGGTGGTATCCTCCTTTGAATGATTTAAGTGACTCGACTTGGCACATGTTCACACATGTAGTTGAAACAAATCAACATAGCCTTCACGATATTTATGTTCATGGTGGATTATATCCTACTCATGCTTGCACTCAATGTTTATTAATTTTAATGCATGTTCATGACTGTTGTCGCTCTCTAGTTGGTCGCTTCCCAGTCTTTTGCTAGCCTTCACTTGTACTAAGCGGGAATACTGCTTGTGCATCCAATCCCTTAAACCCCAAAGTTATTCCATATGAGTCCACTATACCTTCCTATATGCGGTATCTACCTGCCGTTCCAAGTAAATTTGTATGTGCCAAACTCTAAACCTTCAAATGAAATTCTGTTTTGTATGCTCGAATAGCTCATGTATCAACTAGGGCTGTCCGTATCTTCCATGCTAGGCGGGTTATTCTCAAGAGGAGTGGACTCCGCTCCTCACTCACGAGAAAATGGCTGGTCACCGGGATGCCCAGTCCCATGCTTTATGCAAACTAAATCAAAATAATTGCAAACAAAACTCCCCCTGGGACTGTTGTTAGTTGGAGGCACTCGTTGTTTCGAGCAAGCCATGGATTGATGCTTGTTGGTGGAGGGGGAGTATAAACTTTACCATTCTGTTTGGGAACCGCCTATAATGTGTGTAGCATGGAAGATATCGCCATCTCTTGGTTGTTATGTTGACAATGAAAGTATGCCGCTCAAAATATTATTTATCTCTGCTTTAAAATCGAGCTCTGGCACCTCTACAAATCCCTGCTTCCCTCTGCGAAGGGCCTATCTATTTACTTTTATGTTGAGTCATCACCCTCTTATTAAAAAGCACCAGCTGGAGAGCACTGCTGTCATTTGCATCCATTACTATTAATTTATATTGGGTATGACTATGACTGGATCTCTTTTACCATGAATTACAATGTCTAGTCAGTCCTTGATCTTTAAAGGTGCTCTGCATTTATGTTTTGCGGTCTCAGAAAGGGCTAGCGAGATACCATCTTGTTATATCATATTATGATTGTTTTGAGAAAGTGTTGTCATCCGAGATTTATTATTATTGCTCGCTAGTTGATTATGCCATTGATATGAGTAAACATGAGACCTAAGAGTTATTGTGAATGTGGTTAGTCATAATCTTTGCTGAAAACTTGAATGCTGGCTTTACATATTTACAACAACAAGAGCAAACAGAGTTTGTAAAAGTTTTTCTTTATCACTTTCAGTTTATCAACTGAATTGCTTGAGGACAAGCAAAGGTTTAAGCTTGGGGGAGTTGATACGTCTCCGTCGTATCTACTTTTCCAAACACTTTTGCCCTTGTTTTGGACTCTAACTTGCATGATTTGAATGGAACTAACCCGGACTGACGCTGTTTTCAGCAGAATTGCCATGGTGTTATTTATGTGCAGAAACAAAAGTTCTCGGAATGACCTGAAACTCCACGGAACTTATTTTTGGAAAATATTAAAAATACTGGAAGAAGAATCCACGTCAGGGGGGCCTCCACCTGTCCACGAGGGTGGGGGCGCGCCTGCCCCCTGGGCGCGCCCCTGCCTCGTGGGCCCCCTGACGCTCCACCGACCTCAACTCCAACTCCATATATTCGTGTTCGGGGAGAAAAAAATCAGAGAGAAGGATTCATCGCGTTTTACGATACGGAGCCGCCGCCAAGCCCTAAAACCTCTCGGGAGGGCTGATCTGGAGTCCGTTCGGGGCTCCGGAGAGGGGAATCCGTCGCCGTCGTCATCATCAACCATCCTCCATCACCAATTTCATGATGCTCACCGCCGTGCGTGAGTAATTCCATCGTAGGCTTGCTGGACGGTGATGGGTTGGATGAGATTTATCATGTAATCGAGTTAGTTTTGTTAGGGTTTGATCCCTAGTATCCACTATGTTCTGAGATTGATGTTGCTATGACTTTGCTATGCTTAATGCTTGTCACTAGGGCCCGAGTGCCATGATTTCAGATCTGAACCTATTATGTTTTCATGAATATATGTGAGTTCTTGATCCTATCTTGCAAGTCTATAGTCACCTACTATGTGTTATGATCCGGCAACCCCGAAGTGACAATAATCGGGACCACTCCCGATGATGACCGTAGTTTGAGGAGTTCATGTATTCACTATGTGTTAATGCTTTGTTCTGGTACTCTATTAAAAGGAGGCCTTAATATCCCTTAGTTTCCATTAGGACCCCGCTGCCACGGGAGGGTAGGACAAAAGATGTCATGCAAGTTCTTTTCCATAAGCACGTATGACTATATTCGGAATACATGCCTACATTACATTGAAGAATTGGAGCTAGTTCTGTGTCACCCTATGTTATGACTGTTACATGATGAACTGCATCCGGCATAATCCTCTATCACTGAGCCAATGCCTACGAGCTTTTCACATATTGTTCTTCGCTTATTTACTTTTCCGTTGCTACTGTTACAATCACTACAAAACCCAAAAATATTACTTTTGCTATCGTTACCGTTACTTCCATATTACTTTGCTACTAAATACTTTGCTGCAGATATTAAGTTATCCAGGTGTGGTTGAATTGACAACTCAACTGCTAATACTTGAGAATATTCTTTGGCTCCCCTTGTGTCGAATCAATAAATTTGGGTTGAATACTCTACCCTCGAAAACTGTTGCGATCCCCTATACTTGTGGGTTATCACCAGTTGCAGCAAAGAAGATGCCACTAATCAGTGACTTGCCCAACAACAAGGGTCATTGATAAGTGCCATTTGCCCCTAGGCAAATGCCACTTATCAATGGCACTTGCTGTTGGGCAAAATGGCACTTATCAATGGCACTTGCTATTGGGCAAGTCACTGATCAGTGTCATTGATCAGTGCCATTTGCACTACAGCAAGTAGATTAGTGCTCTTGCCCAACACCAAGTGCCACTGATCATTGCCATTTGGCCATGAGCACATGCCACTGATCAGTGGCACTTGCTGTTGGGCAAGTCCACTGATCAGTGGCATTTGCTTGCTTGCTTGCTTGCTTTGTTTGATACTAATACTTGTCATGTTGCCTGACAAGATACTGAAGACTGACTGGGATGTGGCGGGTGGAGGAGCTCAGGTCGTGGCCGGAGCTGAGCGCGCCGAGGATTTCATCCCCACGAACAGGTGGCTCAGGAAGATGGACCTGCCTAGCAGGATCGCCTTCATGAGCGTGCCTCGTTCAAGGGGACGATCTCTGAGGCAGGGCCATGAGGAGGGGGCCAGGGGGCCGATGAGATTCTACGCACAGATCAAGGACAACGAGGACCTCGACATGCTCGTCGTCCTTCCCAAGTTCGTGGAGGTGATGAACACCTGGCTGGTCATCAAGCGACTCCCGCGCGTGGTCAGGCTCTCAGCCAACAAGAGGTGCGTGTTCTGGGTGCAGGTCCAGAACTTCGAGGGCCAGATGGTGCTTGGCCGGGGGTGGAACTACTTCTGCCGCCGCCACAAGATCGTCCCCAGCGACCTCGTCGTTGTGCGCATCTCCGGACTTGGACTGAAGGTTCAGATCTACAACCACGACTCGTCGGTGATGTGCAGGTACCGTTGCAGCAGGCACAACTGCCTTGGTGGCATCGAGCAGGCTATGTAGTTAAGTTAAGTAAGGTGTTAGTGGAGAATTTTAGGGTGTGTGGCGAGACTTTGTGCTGGGAACATGTTCATATTTTGGCCAGGTGCAGCACCCTGGCACAGCAGGGAAGGAGGATGCCCCCGCTCTTAATCTAGACTATGCTATCTAGTTAAGTAGTTTGTTGTGTTAAGTTTGCTGTCATTACATTGCTTGCTTTGTTTGATCTTGCTGTTGTGATGTTGCTGTTGTGCTGATCATGTGTGGTGGTAAGGCCACCACATTTGAATGGGGTGAGCAGAACACAAACGTTATTTGCAACCAAACAGCTGAAGTTTGCATCTGCTCACACCCTAAGCACAAATGCGGGCAACCAAACAGCACGGGGTAAGTGCCTCTCGATGCGATGCATGCAACCAAACAGGTTGCATCTGCTGCATATGAGGCTGTATTTCAGCAACCAGGCTGGGTTGAGGTGGACATGCAATGCAGGTACTGTTCCAAACTGCAACCAAACACGCCCATAATGCACATCCAGTAAACCTTGACGCTGTAGCATCGGCCCTGGGGGAATCTGTTAATGGGGTTAACCCTGATGACATAGTACGACCAGACATCCAGCTTAATGGGTGTTCTGGGTCAGTAGCTTTTGTTGCTGTTAAAACATCTGAACTGAATAACTTGAGTCCTATATGTGGAGGAGATAATGAGAAGAGTATTGCAAACAAGCGGGCCTCACAGGAAGCTTTGTCCTCGCCGGATGCAGCAGCATCTACACTAGCTAGCCCAGTTGAAGGAGAGAATGAGCAGAGAGTTGGAAACAAACGGGCCTCATAGGACTTGGAAGATCATCTTGCATTGGTCCAGTATGAGGAGCGGCCAGAGGATGTTCCACCCCTTCCCCCGGTTTATGTTTCGCCAAGGAAGATCAACACGAAACTTAAGAAAGGCAATGATCAAAATGGGAAAGATGACATGGTGATTTCTGAACCCTTGGCGGGCTCCCATGAGGAGCGCCGCCGGGACCAATGAGTCATTAACCTGGAACTGTCGCGGGTTGGGCAACCCCGCGACAGTTCGAGAAGTTCGCGAGCTCGCGAACAAGTTTTCCCTGGCCGTGTTATGCTTAGTTGAAACTCAATTGGATAGTGCACGCGCCGAAATTTTATCTTTATCTTTTGGTTATAATAAATCTTTCGCTGTTAGTAGTTCAGGCAGGAGTGGGGGCCTTGTACTTTTCTGGAATAATGAAATAAAATTAGAGATTCAGGGCTACTCGAAGTACCACATTGATGCTATTATGTCTGAATTGGGAACAGTTCCTTGGAGGCTTTCATGCATATATGGGGAGGCGAAGGTCGCAGACAGATACAAGACTTGGGATACCCTCCGTTCGTTGGCTGGTACATCATCTCTTCCCTGGTTGGCTATGGGCGATTTCAATGAAGTTTTGCGCCAGTCTGAGCATGATGGAGTGAGCTTGAGAAGTCAATCCCAGATGGACAGTTTTAGAGATGCTTTGGATGTGTGTTGCTTACATGATTTAGGACATAGTGGTCTGCCATGGACATTCGAGAAGAAAGTAGCGGGTGGTTCTTTTACAAGGGTGAGACTGGACCGAGCGGTGGTGGATGCTGTATGGAGCTCGTTGTTCCCGTCGGCACAGCTAGATCATGTAGCATCAGCGTGCTCGGATCATAGCCCTATTGTCCTAAATTTCTCTGAAGAGCTTATGAAGATTAAGGGCGCCAGGCCCTTCAAATAGGAGACTATGTGGGAAACGCACCCAGAGTTGAAAACACGCGTTGAGATGTCATGGAAGAATAACCCGCGAGCATTCTCGGTTGCCGAAGTGCAAGACAAGCTATGCGAGCTTTCGGGTGATCTATCTAGCTGGGATAGGCTGACACTTGGGAATGTGCGTAGGGAAATTAAACGCCTAAAGCATGAGCTGGAAATTCTTAGGGGCTTACCTGGCCGGGCTGGTCCGTCACATCAAGAAGTCAAAATTGTAGAGCGGTTGGTGAAGAAATATTATGGAAGCAACGTTCGCGTGTAGAATGGCTAAGTTGTGGAGATAAAAACACTCGTTACTTCCACTTAAGAGCCACTATGAGGAGAAGGAAGAACCTCATAAAATCTTTGTTGAATGCTAATGGTGACGTGATCAGCAACATAAATGAGCTTGAGGACATGGCAACGATGTTTTATAAGGACCTCTACACTTCAGAGGGAGTTGCAAATATGCATGACGTTTTGGATACGGTACCGGCTAAGGTGACGGCAGCTATGAACATCTCTCTTAACGCTAAATACACTACTAGTGAAGTAAAAACAACCCTATTTCAAATGTATCCTATGAAAGCTCCGGGCCCGGATGGCTACCCAGCGCACTTCTTTCAGAAACACTGGGATATATGTGGTTATGAGGTAACTAAAGCAGTGTTGCGCATTGTGGAAGGTGAGGAGAGCGCAGAGTGCATCAATAATACTTATCTAGTTTTAATCCCAAAGGTAAAGAATCCATCCTCGCTAACCCAATTCCGTCAAATCAGCCTATGCAATGTTTTATATAAGATTGCTTCTAAAGTCATTGCTAACCGGTTGAAAGAGATACTTCCAAAAATTATTTCTGCAGAGCAGTCCGCCTTTGTCCCAGGGAGGTATATTACTGATAACATCATTGTTGCTTATGAGTGCTTGCACTTTATGAAAAGAAATAAAGCCCTGAAACATCGCCATTGTGCCCTGAAGTTAGACATGATGAAGGCGTATGACAGGGTGGAATGGACATATCTGGAGGCAGTAATGCTCAAGCTTGGCTTTTCTGAGAGATGGGTTTCAATTGTCATGAATATGGTTAAATCAGTATCATACTCAGTTCTCTTCAATGGCAAGAAACTTGACGATTTCAAACCTTCGAGAGGTATTCGGCAGGGAGACCCAATATCACCCTACCTTTTCTTGTTAGCAGTAGAGGGCCTTTCAGGCCTCCTCAAAAGAGACCATTCGTTGCATTTGAGTGGGATTCAAGTGGCTCCTTGATGTCTACTACGCAACCTTCTTCTTGTAGACGTTGTTGGGCCTCCAAGTGCAGAGGTTTGTAGGACAGTAGCAAATTTCCCTCAAGTGGATGACCTAAGGTTTATCAATCCGTGGGAGGCGTAGGATGAAGATGGTCTCTCTCAAGCAACCCTGCAACCAAATAACAAAGAGTCTCTTGTGTCCCCAACACACCCAATACAATGGTAAATTGTATAGGTGCACTAGTTCGGCGAAGAGATGGTGATACAAGTGCAATATGGATGGTAGATATAGGTATTTGTAATCTGAAAATATAAAAACAGCAAGGTAACTAATGATAAAAGTGAGCGTAAACGGTATTGCAATGCTAGGAAACAAGGCCTAGGGTTCATACTTTCACTAGTGCAAGTTCTCTCAACAATAAGAACATAATTGGATCATATAAATATCCCTCAACATGCAACAAAGAGTCACTCCAAAGTCACTAATAGTGGAGAACAAACGAAGAGATTATGGTAGGGTACGAAACCACCTCAAAGTTATTCTTTCCAATCAATCCGTTGGGCTATTCCTATAAGTGTCACAAACAGCCCTAGAGTTCCTACTAGAATAACACCTTAAGACACAAATCAACCAAAACCCTAATGTCACCTAGATACTCCAATGTCACCTCAAGTATCCGTGGGTATGATTATACGATATGCATCACACAATCTCAGATTCATCTATTCAACCAACACATAGAACCTCAAAGAGTGCCCCAAAGTTTCTACCGGAGAATCAAGACGAAAACGTGTGCTAAACCCTATGCATAGGTTCATGGGCGGAACCCGCAAGTTGATCACCAAAACATACATCAAATGAATCACATGATATCCCATTGTCACCACAGATACACACGGCAAGGCATACATCAAGTGTTCTCAAATCATTAAAGACTCAACCCGATAAGCTTACTTCAAAGGGAAAACTCAATCCATTACAAGAGAGGAGAGGGGGAGAAGCAACATAAGATCCAACTATAATAGCAAAGCTCGCGATACATCAAGATCGAATCACCTCAAGAATACGAGAGAGAGAGATCAAACACATAGCTACTGGTACATACCCTCAGCCCCGAGGGTGAACTACTCCCTCCTCGTCATGGAGAGCGCCGGGATGATGAAGATGGCCACCGGTGAGGGTTCCCCCTCCGGCAGGGTGCCGGAATAGGGTCCCATTGGTTTTTGGTGGCTACAGAGGCTTGCGACGGCGGAACTCCCGATCTGTTCTGTTCCCCGATCGTTTTAGGGTATATGGATATATATAGGTGAAAGAAGTACGTCAGGGGAGCCACGAGGGGCCCACGAGGGTGGAGGGCGCGCCCAGGGGGGTGGGCGCGCCCCCTGCCTCGTGCCTCCCTCGTTGCTTTCCTGACGTGCACTCCAAGTCTCCCAGGTTGCTTTCTTTCCAAAAATAACTTCTCCAGAAGGTTTCATTCCGTTTCGACTCCGTTTGATATTCCTTTTCTTCGAAACACTGAAACAAGGGAAAAAACAGGAACTGACACTGGGCTCTGGGTCAATAGGTTAGTCCCAAAAATAATATAAAAGTGCATAGTAAAGCCCATAAAATATCCAAAATGGATAATATAATAGCATGAATACTTCATAAATTATAGATACGTTGGAGACGTATCACTCCTTCAGCGCCACGAGTTAACCATTTGTTATTTGCTGATGATATCCTGCTGTTTTTCAAGGCAAACGGTTCAGGGGCGATGGAAGTGTCAAACCTGTTGGATTCCTATTGCCAAGCTTCAGGGCAGAGGATAAATACAAACAAGTCCTCAGTTTATTTCAGCAAGGGAACACCAGACAATGTCAGACAAGAAGTAAAGGGGGTTCTCAATGTCCATATTGAAACTCTTAATGAGAAATATCTGGGTATGCCCTCTGATATTGGTTCTTCCAGGATGGGTGTTTTTAAGTATCTGAAAGATAGGTTATGCTCTAAGGTGAAAGGTTGGATTGAGAAAACAATCTCTGCAGCAGGCAAATAAATTCTTATTAAATTAGTAGCACAGGTCGTCCCAGTTTTCTCAATGTGATGCTTTAAATTGCCACGAGGTTTATGTGAAAAGCTGAATAAGCTCATTGGCCAGTTCTTCTGGGGCAGCAAAGAGGGTCAACGAAAACCACACTGGGTTTCCTGGAGAGTTATGACTCAACCGAAGAAGTGTGGCGGATTGGGATTTAGGGACATCGAGCTCTTCAATTTAGCCTTATTGGCTCGTCAATCATGGTGCCTGCTCACAGTGCCTGATTCACTTTGCGTGCGGTTGCTTAAATCTGTCTACTACCCAAACAATGACATTCTGACGGCCGAATTGGGATCACACCCATCTCAGGTATGGAGGTCAATCCTAGAAGGTAGAGACGTGCTCTCACTAGGTATTATAAGGCGCATTGGGGATGGTTCAAACACCCGTATTTGGGCAGACAATTGGATACCAAGAGACTCGTCGATGAGGCCACTACTTTGCCTGGCTAGCGACCCCCCTGTTTTGGTTAGCAAATTGATTGACAATACCTCAGCAGCTTGGAGAGATGATAAGTTGCACCAGTTTTTTCTTCCGTCTGATATTCAAGTTATAAAGAATATACCTCTTTGCACGACACCAATGACTGACTTCTGGGCATGGCAATTTGAAAAGAAAGGTGCATTTTCTGTCAAGTCGGCACATCGAATGTTGATGAATTTGAGAAATATGAGAGATAACTTGCTCAATCAAAGAGGAGATTCATCCAATAGCACGACAGATGAGAAGTGCTGGTCATCTTTGTGGAACACCAAAGTTCCAGGCAAAATTAGAACTTTTCTTTGGAGGCTCGCAAGACATTCTTTGACGTCAGAGGACGTGCGCCACCATAGAAACATGCGTGACACAGATTCTTGCCAACTATGTGGAGCAGCTGATTCATGGAGGCACTCGTTGATTGATTGCACAACATAGAGGTGTGTGTGGGCCTTAGGTGACGAGGAATTAACTGATCATATTGTTGAGTCTCAAGAACCCAATGCTAAACATTGGCTCTTCAACAAGATGGATGCATTATCACATATGGAGTTTGTGAAGATGGCCGTCACTCTTTGGGCAATATGAGTTGCGCGTAGAAAAGCTATACACGAGTCAATATTTCAAAGCCCAATGTCGACTCACCGCTTCATAGAAAGCTTCATTGCCGAATTGGATGGTGTGAATATGATTGTTAGCACTTCCACTCCGGCTGGACGCGCACATGCGATAATGAGGCGGAGCTCTTGGAAAGCACCTCCAAGCGGACATGTTAAAATCCATGTAGATGGGGGTCTGTCCCATGATAGGCGTGTTGAAGCTGCGGCAGCAGTGTGCAGGGATGAACCTGGTCAGTACCTCGGGTCCTCAGCAATTGTTCTACCTGGGGTTATAAATCCTACAATTTTAGAGTCCATTTTATCATGAGGCCTTGGCACTTGCGGCTGATTTATCTTTGGATCACTTGGTGATTGCATGTGACTGCAAGCCGATTGTGGATGACATCAAAAAGGGGATAGGAGGCCCCCATATCATAGTCGTCGAGGATAAATAATAGAAGAGGGTATTTTGCTAGTTGTGATTTTGTATTTGAAGGTCGTGCTTCGAATCTAGAGGCGCACAACCTTCTGAAATTTTCTGTCTCACTTCCGCAGGGTCGCTATTTGTGGCTTCTATCCCCTCATGACCCACTTTGTATCCCTATGAACATAGTTTCTAATTAATAAAGTGTGGGATCCTTAAAAAAATCTAGTCAACGATCCTAGTATTTGACCTGCCATGTCGGCAAATACTGGCTAAACATCCTCAAAGTTTAAAATAGACCGCATCAAATGGTTAGGTATGCTTATTTTGGGAATTACAAGTCCATGGTTCAATTTAGTTTTCGTCTACAAGTTCAAGATTTGTTTAGACTTTTTCCTTTCTTACGCCCTAGGACCGGCGGGCCCGCTACTTTCATGTCACCAACTGAAACAATGGTGTACAAGCTGGGCTCATCATGCAGCCAGGCGTTACGTCCAGGAAGCCCCGAGCCAACAGAAGATTCACCCCGGCCTCCGATAGCCAGGCGAGATGACCGGAGGGAGGTCCTAATCGGCGCCTTTAGCGCCGATTCCTGGTTCCGGCGCACACGCAGAAGGTGATTGGGCCGGCCCATTAAAGCACGATTGCTGGATCGTTGCGCCTCCTCGCTCACTCGGGTCGCTCGTTGCTCGATCCCAGTCGCAAGTTTTTTTTTGCGGGGTGATCTCAGCCGCCAGTTGACGCTTCTAAAACATGACGCTAGTTAACTATTGATCGTGACCATGCACTACTGACCAAGTATTTGACTACTAGCTTTTACAAAAAAGTTCACTCCTCGATTTGGTACCGCTCGCGCAGCCCGCACCGAAACAGTGCTTTACCCCTAGACACTAAAAACTTTAAAAATATCATAAATTTGAAAAAGAGTTCGCAAATTCAAAAAAAGTTCATCAATTATCAAAAAAGTTCATCGAATTTAAAAAAGTTCATCCAATTTGAGAAAAGTTAATCGAATTTGAAAAAAGTTCATCAAATTAGAAAAGAAGTTCATCGGATTTGAAAAAGTTCATCCAATTTGAAAAAAATCCATCGGCAATGAAAAAGTTCATCAAAATTTAAGAAAAAAGTTCACCGATTTTGCTTAAAAATTTCATGATTTTTTTAAAAGTTCATTGAACCAGGAACGAAAAAGGAAAAAAGGAAAGTAGGGGAAGAAAAGGATGAAAAAGATGTATTTGTCACATGAGGTTGGGTGGCACGGTTGTCAGTGAAAAGAACCTCGATGGAAGAGGTCGTTGCTTCGATTCACGATGACCCCAATTTCTTTTTCGCTTAAGGACAGGAAAACACATAGACGGGCCAGGCCATTCAGATCGAAGGAAGCAGGCGGGGTGTGTGCTGTTTGCGAATAACACGGTAAGGGGGCGCCGCTTAGGGTTTGCCATGACCGAAGCACTTGCGTAAGAATTCTTGTCCTATACTCCTGGACGCATCTCCTCCGGACGACATTTTATTTTAACACTGGTTGGGTTCTAAAAACATCTACAAGCAGGATCACCTAATTTGGTGCCTTATACACCCGCGGACATGTTCGGACTTGTCCACCGGCAATGCCCGAACAGTAGCCATTTTGCCCTATCCACAATCACAAATTATAAATTCGGATACTCTATTTCATACAAAATCATGCAGTCTACGTAGATCATAGAGCGGACATGGACATGCAATTAGTTCCTCCAAAAAGGCCGAGATAGATGAAACAAGTAAAATATAAACATGGCTAGGAGGGTGGCAGCCGGAGTTTACCGCTTGGCTGGGCCCTGCCCTTGCAGTCGGTGGCGCGACGGTCCATCTCCCCCGGAGTTTAGGGTTTGCCATGACCGAAGCACTTGCGTAAGAATTCTTGTCCTATACTTCTGGACGCATCTCCTCCGGCCGACATTTTATTTCAACACTGGTTGGGTTCTAAAAGCATCTACAAGCAGGATCACCTAATTTGGTGCCCTATACACCCGCGGACATGTTCGGGCGTGTCCACTGGCAATGCCCGAACAGTAGCCAATTTGCCCTATCCACAATCACAAATTCTAAATTCGGATACTCTATTTCATACAAAATCATACAGTCTACGTAGATCATAGAGCGGACATGGACATGCAATTAGTTCATCCAAAAAGGCCGAGATAGATGAAACAAGTAAAATATAAACATGGCTAGGAGGGTGGCGGTCGGAGTTTACCGCTTGGCTGGGCCCTGCCCTTGCAGTCGGTGGCGCGACGGTCCATCTCCTCCGTTTACACGTCGGTGGCGGGAGGGTCATCGTCGTTGTTCGAGGTGGTGCCGCTCTCCGATGCAAAATCATAGCCACAGAGGTGGTGGAGGAGGCGATGTTGCCCTTTGCGTGACGGGCGACCTTGAAGGCAACAGTCTCCTTCTCCTGCGTAAGGCGCTCAGATGCCTCGTGTGACGCCCCCGATTTGATCGTACACTAATCATGCACGCAAATGTGTACGATCAAGATCAGGGACTCACGGGAAGATATCACAACACAACTCTAAAACATAAATAAGTCGTACAAGCATCATAATACAAGCCAGGGGCCTCGAGGTCTCCAATACAAGTGCTCGATCACAGACGAGTCAGCGGAAGCAACAATATCTGAGCACAGACATAAGTTAAACAAGTTTGCCTTAAGAAGGCTAGCACAAACTAGGATACAGATCGAACGAGGCACAAGCCTCCTGCCTGGGATCCTCCTAACTACTCCTGGTCGTCGTCAGCGGGCTGCATGTCGTAGTAGGCACCTCCAGTGTCGTAGGTGTCGTCGTCGACGGTGGCGTCTGGCTCCTGGACTCCAGCATCTGGTTGTGACAACCAGTAGAAAGAAAGGGGGAAAAGAGGGAGAGAAGCAACCGTGAGTACTCATCCAAAGTACTCGCAAGCAAGGAGCTACACTACATATGCATGGGTATATGTGTAAAGGGGCATATCAGTGGACTGAACTGCAGAATGCCAGAATAAAAGGGGGATAGCTAGTCCTGTCGAAGACTACGCTTCTGGCCATCTCCATCTTGCAGCATGTAGAAGAGAGTAGATTGAAGTCCTCCAAGTAGCATCGCATAGCATAATCCTACCCGGCGATCCCCTCCTCGTCGCCCTGTTAGAGAGCGATCACCGGGTTGTATCTGGCACTTGGAAGGGTGTATTTTATTCAGTATCCGGTTCTAGTTGTCATAAGGTCAAGGTACAACTCCGGGTCGTCCTTTTACCGAGGGACACGGCTATTCGAATAGATAAACTTCCCTGCAGGGGTGCACCACATAACCCAACACGCTCGATCCCATTTAGCCGGACACACTTTTCTAGGTCATGCCCGGCCTCGGAAGATCAACACGTCACAGCCCCACCTAAGCACAACAGAGAGGTCAGCACGCCGGTCTAACCCTATGCGCGCAGGGGTCTGGGCCCATCGCCCTATGCACACCTGCACGTTGCGTACGCGGCCGGAAGCAGACCTAGCCTAGTGGCGTTCCAGTCCAATCCGGCGCGCGCCACTCAGTCGCTGACGTCACGAAGGCTTCGGCTGATACCACGACGCCGGGATACCCATAACTACTCCCGCGTAGATGGTTAGTGCGTATAGACCAAATGGCCAGACTCAGATCAAATACCAAGAACTCGTTAAGCGTGTTATGTCGAAGTAACCGTGGACGCCGTCTAGGGCCAGGCCCACCTCTCACCTAGGCGGTCTCAACCTGCCTGTCGCTCCGCCACAAAGATCCACTTGCGGGTACTCCTACGAGCCGACCCGACTTTATTTACCACATGTGTCATGTATAGAGTATATAAGTATATACCCGTGATCACCACCCAAGTGATCACGGCCCGATAGTATAGCACAGCAGACGGACAAGAATGTAGGGCCACTGATGGAAAACTAGCATCCTATACTAAGCATGTAGGATTGCAGGTAAAGGTAACAACAGTAGTAGCAAGGATAGGCTATGCATCAGGATAGGATATCGGAAAGCAGTAACATGCTACACTACTCTAATGCAAGCAGTATAGAGAAGAATAGGCGATATCTGGTGATCAAGGGGGGGGCTTGCCTGGTTGCTCTGGCAAGTAGGAGGGGTCGTCAACTCCGTAGTCGAACTGGGCAGCAGCAGCGTCGGTCTCGTAGTCTACCGGAGAGAAGAAGGGGGAAGAAACAGTAAATACAATGCAAACATAAGCATGACGATGCGTGACATGACAATGAGCGGTACTAGGTGTGCCCTAACGCGGCAGTAGGTGGTACCGGCGAAGGGGGGGAACATCCGGGAAAGTATTCCCGATGTTTCGCATTTTCGGACAGATGAAACGGAGGGGGAAAGTTGCGTGTTTGATAGGTTAGGGAGGTGTGGTGGACGAACAAGCTACATATTCGGATTCGTCTCGTCATTCTGAGCAACTTTCATGTACAAAGTTTTCCCATCCGAGTTACGGATTAAAAGATATGATTTTCTAAAGATTTAATCATTTTCTGGAATTATTTAATTTAACAAAAAAAAGGAATATGACGTCAGCATGACGTAGTGATGACCTCAGCAGTCAACAGAGCGGCTGACCAGGTCAAACTGACCAGTGGGTCCTAGCTGTCATAGACAGTGGACTAACAGAAGATTAAACTAACTAAATTTAGATTAGTTAAGTACTGGACCCCACCTGTCATAGTCTAATCAGCTAAACTAATTAGTTTTAATTACAGGATTAAGCGGTGGGGCCCGCACGTCAGTGGCTGGGGCCTGCCCAGTCAGCAGTTGACTGGGTCAACCCAGTCAACTGGGACCCACGGGGCCCACTGGCAGTGGCTCTGGGGTGGCCCCAGGCCAGCCACGTCGGCGGCCGGCGCCGGAGCGACTCCGGCGACCAAAACAGAGGCGGCCCCTCGCCGGAGTTGGCCGGAATCGCGCTACAAGTGACCATTTGGCCCGGGGTTTGGCCCTACGGGACGCGCACGTCGCGCCGCATCAGATGTGGGCAGTGGCAGGAGCGGACACGGCCGGAATCGAGCGGGGCGTCGACGAGCGGCGACAGCCAGAGTTGGGCGAGCACGGGATCGACTCTACGGGCGCTAATGCGATGGACTGGCGACACGAGCGGTATCGGGGCGATGCACTGAGCACGACCGAGTGCTTGCCCGGCCCTGAAACAAACGGCAGCAGCAGCGACAATGACCGCAGTGGCGGCGAGGTTCGGCAATGGCGGGGAAACGAAGCTAGGGGCGCGCAGGGAAAACGGGGAGAGAGGGGAGGTGTGCGAGCTCACAGTGGTCGCAGAGGAGGGGCGGCGAGGTCTGGGGCGCTGTGTAGCTCGTGAATCGACGGCGAGGTTGTGCGACGGCGGACAGGGAAGAAGATGAAGCAGGCGTCGTCGATGGGGCCTCCCGTCTTCGATCTAGCACCGTAGTCCACGTAGGGGGGGCACGCACTTCCTCCTGGACAGGACGGTGCAGCTGGAGGCGGCCGGGGGGGGGGCGGTGGTTCGCGTTGGCGAGCTCCGGCTTGGGCGTTCGGCGAGCTGGGAGGAGCAGGGAGAGTGGAAGAGGGCGAGGCAGATCTGGACGAGGCGAGAGGGGGGTATCGGGCGGCTAGGGTTCCAGGGGAAGGAGAGTGGGAGCCGGGGGTTCTTATCCACTCGCCGGCGCCAGCGAGCTGGTCCGGCGGGGCTCCTCCCCTGTAGCGACGTGCCTGAGGAACAGGACGAGCGACCGGGTGGGGGTGGGCCACTGGGCTGAGCTAGCTGGGCCGGTTCGGCTGGCTAGGCCCAGGGGCAGGGGTCTTCCCCCTTTTTTTGCCTTTCTCTTTTTAAAAACTTTTTATTATTTTCTATTTTTTGTTTTCCTTTTTGTTACTATTTATGTTAGTTTTATAAATAATAAAATTAGTTCCTAAAATAGTATTACTACTTATTCTAATGCCACAATAACTTGGGCACCCAAACAAATTAGTTTAACATTTTATATATTATAAAAGGAATTTAATTATTGGTTTTAGCTACTATTTATTTACTTTCGAGCATTCAGTTATTTTATAAAAGTGTGGTTTCTCCACCATAATTACCTATGCAATATTTGGTTCACTCCGAACATTTTAGTTTTAATATTTGAAAACTTTTATTGTTTGCTTGATTTTGAATTTGAATTTGAATCGGTTTCGAACTAACGCGAGATTAGTAACAGTAATAGAGGTGACATGGCAACATTAGTAGAGGTTTACTGTAGCTTGATTATCCGGGCGTCACAATTCTCCTCCACTACAAGAAATCTCGTCCCGAGATTTAGGAGCGGGAGTAAGGGGGAAGGGATTTGGTTACGAAATTCTAACGAACCTTCTTGTTCTTGGTTGCTCTTCTCGAAGAGGTCGATACATTACATTGATGTCTTCATTTCTCTTGCTTAAGGTAATCATGATGAAGCTGGCATCCTTTCTTCGGGAACTCCATCGTACTTACGAAGGACAAGGGGTAACTTCGGAATAACAGACCTCTGAACGGTTGACTATCTGGTTGATAACATCGGGGAAGGTGGCGGAAAGTAACTCTCGAATGGAAATTTAAGACAATATCGAGAGCAAAGTAAGGAGGTATCGTGGGGAAGTTTCGAGCGGGCAGGCAATCGTTCGATGCCTGAAGGGTTCAGAGCAACGGGAATAAGTGTTGTGTCTGATACCAAAATTGATGATCTCACGAAAGGTGGCACGTGAATTACATACGAAGCCAAGCGTGAGGAATAACCTTGGGAACAGGGGGTGTACAAGAGAGTCAGGTTTCGATCCTGTGGAACTGTGGGTTATGGGCCCACCATGTGGGTTAAAAGTAGAAAGGGCAGTAATGTCTTGCACGATCATGTAAGCAAGGCATGTAAGAGGATAGCCTGTCTTTTATGTCGGCAACAACATCGGTACCAAGGGCGAGGGACGAAGAGAACCATTTTCCTGCTCGTTGAAACGAGGCGGACCATTAGGCAAAGTTCTCGTCCATCGGTGGCTACCGGGATGTCATCAACAATAGTAACAGGGTCTTGCTGACAGAATTGTACACCGAGGTGTTTACATAAGCAGGAGAATATTACTGCTTAGATCATATAGAACTCAAGAAGGGTTAAACAAAAGAATGGAAAGGAAAATATCATTATCAGATTAAACAGAACAATGGAAAGGAAAATGTGTTTAAACACATATTTCAAGGGTATATTCTTCCCAAGGGTAAGCAGAGCATGATATCCATGTCGGGATATAACGTAGAAAACCCTTTAGGAAAGAGGAGAGAAATTTCATGCCATTACCCATACAACGGTGTTTGGATAATTGATAAAGAAAGTTTAGCATTGTGCTTCAAATGTTCTTATTAAAATTCGGAGTACCACAGACATGCTTCGAGATAGCATTGACATGGTCTTCAAGCAAAAGACAGACTTGGAATACACAAGGATTCATCAGGAACAACATATAGAATAAGTCTTTCAATTTCCTCATGGAAGAATGGTTAACCTTGCTAAAAAGGAAATTATAACAAAAGGTCCTCTGGCTAGGGGTGCTAAGCAAAGACACCACCTTATCGAGTTATGTAGAGACCAATGTTATAACTCTTGGAAATATGTTCCAACCATCATATCTGACCGAGATTCAGATCTGATTGGTGTCACGATTCCTCAGACTTAGGATGCCTAAGAAGAAAAAGGTGCAACACCAATTGACGAGATGACATTGTAAGATTCTCGGGAAACGAACTATGGAAGCGAGTTCCGAAACAAGAGTCCATCAGTATACCAACGAGAGGATGAGGAGGTGGCTGATTGACTCAGCGACAATCCATTGAGATTTCCAAAAGATGGATTTCCACAACTATTTGACCAAGGAGATAACATTAGCTAGATCGAATGATATAATGAGGTATGCTCGAGGAAAACATACCCAATTAAACATTGGTTGAAAGGTGCACCCGAAATATGGGATGGGTTGCACGACCAACGTCGGAATGGTGATTCAATAATCAATAGTCTAAGAATGAACGGCCGACCATTGACTTCAAAGCAATAGGGTTGCTAGAAGTTTTAGAATCCGAACAACACAGTTCACCTGTTGGTATCCCGGTTAGAATCAACACGTGAACCTGGAAATGAATGGAGATGGCGAGAAGTATTACTATATCAGGAATTCTTAAGAGGTGGGGCAATCCTCACAACATCCTTGACATGAAAGACAGTAATACTTCAATGTAGAACATAACATAAGCTGGTTAGCAAGGAGCTCCATAACATGATCAAGTTTGTGATGAAAGGAATGTAAGGATGTTGTCGATGGTAACTCAAATTACCAAGGAACGAGGATGGCACTTATCATCAAGAATTCCATTGATATCCTGGAAGGAGTCAAAATGTTGATGATAATCACAACATTTTGTTGTCGAGGGGATCCACGAAGAAGCAATTGATCAGCGACTGCATAAAGCAAAAGGACTGATGCAACAAAAGATTATTGGAGCCACAGATACTACACAAACTCGGGGTCAAGTTTGTTGTTCGAGGTGAAACGATATGACGAGGAAAATCGACGTAAGCTTAGCTCATCGTCGAAAGTGGTGCTCCGGGAATAAGGACCAGGTAGCACAGTTAAAATCATCAAGATAATGATATAGCCGAGCAGGCTAGGGATGACGTGATCGAGTACGAACTCGTAAGCAAAGGAGATTACTAAGAGTTGTTTAATCGTGATGCGGACTCGATTCAGTTATCGATGTCCTTGAATGTTTAATAACTCGGAGCCCGTGAAAAATTGGAATCAATGAGAATGTAATACTTGATGGAGAACTCATAATAAGTTATGCAGTTCCGTGATAATCTCGAGATACCAGGGGGGTAATACTCGACGACAAACCAAAGTAGAGGTTGGACTGGGGTATTTCTCTTCAGAAGACAATTACTTGAACTTGCATAGGAAATGGTATTTAAAGGAGAACATGGTCGGAACCACGATCGCAAAGGATCAATTCACCGATACCAGATGATATTATACCAGTGAAATAGTTATTATTATAAGAAGCTTCCATGATAGGATCTACATCGTGTCCATGGGCATGAACACAAAGGTTCAAGGTCGACTCCCACTTCTGCAATGCACAACCTTTCATTCACTTCTCATTTTTCAAAGAAGTTGTAGTGTTGAAATTTTATCTGGCAAAATACCAGAAGAGTATGACTCATGAAAAACTTTCGAGTTCACACATATTATGAAAGGCATAGGTTCAACCCATCAAGGCATCTTAGGAACATATACCACAAACTTCGGAGTAAATATTACAAGCTCGAAAGAAGAGCATTGTTCAAAAACAGATGATACAATTTACCAAAGGCATTATATACCCATGGAAAGGCTCACAAGGTTATTCAATATGAAGGACACTATCGGATAAAATCCAACAAAGGAACCGATGGTCCACAAGGGATCTGATGTGAGCATCGGTACTCAACCAGAGGAAGAAGAACGCAAGGAGATCGGATTATAGAAACAACTGACTAACTCAAAGTTCAAATGCAAAAGAATTATGATTTCCAAATCAGGGGGTCAGAAGCAACGCTCTGATCAAGGATGGATAAGTTGAGTAGGCTTAGGGGTACAATCGATGGCAATTTGATAGGTCGAGATCCAGCTCACGTTTAAAATGACGTCTGAGCCGGAAGGATGAATTCTAGGATCTGATTGAGGATTGCGAGCTTTCGCAACAAATTGAATCAACGGACTCAAAATGATAATGACAATAGATGCCAATAAGATTTAGACTTATGGGATTAACCATAATGCAAGCAAGTAAGAATTTCAAGAGCAATAGGCTACTCAGGATTTCGGAAGTTCAAATAGTATTTTGAAGACTTTTGTGAAATACATGAATCAACTGGGGATGAGCAAATATCCGGTGAGTGCTAGAAATTATCCTTAATGGTATTCATGTGGCAAAGAACAGCAAGGCAGTAAGCTCAAAGGATTCTCGGAGCAGCAAAGAGGATTTTGGGGTATCTTGTAATAACAATATCAACTGGGAAACATTGTATGAATGGCGAGTATACGTGGCTATCCATAGGAGTTTATCGTTGAAAGGGAATTGCAAAAGCGATGAACACAAGTTCTCGGGTTATCAGCGGAGAGTATCTTCAGGGTCTTCACGTGCAACAGACGATCATCAGTAATAAGGGGCTCTCCGGGTGAAAGTGATAACGAGATCCTAATGTCAGATTTAGCAAAATTCAATTAACCCGAATAGAAGAGAGATCAGAGTCCCAGATTATAGACAAGGAGTAAAAGATCCTAGTACCACCCAATGGCGACGTGGGCCCGTAAGACACACAGCCATGTTAGTAAAAGTTTTGCAATGACTAGACTCAACTTCGGCCAAGGAGTTGGAAAGGGGGATTCCTACAGGCAGTTGGCTCTGATACCAACTTGTGACGCCCCCGATTTGACCGTACACTAATCATGCACGCAAATGTGTACGATCAAGATCAGGGACTCACGGGAAGATATCACAACACAACTCTAAAACATAAATAAGTCGTACAAGCATCATAATACAAGCCAGGGGCCTCGAGGGCTCGAATACAAGTGCTCGATCACAGACGAGTCGGCGGAAGCAACAATATCTGAGCACAGACATAAGTTAAACAAGTTTGCCTTAAGAAGGCTAGCACAAACTGGGATACAGCTCGAACGAGGCGCAGGCCTCCTGCCTGGGATCCTCCTAACTACTCCTGGTCGTCGTCAGCGGGCTGCACGTAGTAGTAGGCACCTCCAGTGTCGTAGGTGTCGTCGTCGACGGTGGCGTCTGGCTCCTGGACTCCAGCATCTGGTTGCGACAACCAGATAGAAAGGAAAGGGGGAAAAGAGGGAGAGAAGCAACCGTGAGTACTCATCCAAAGTACTCGCAAGCAAGGAGCTACACTACATATGCATGGGTATATGTGTAAAGGGGCATATCAGTGGACTGAACTGCAGAATGCCAGAATAAAAGGGGGATAGCTAGTCCTGTCGAAGACTACGCTTCTGGCCATCTCCATCTTGCAGCATGTAGAAGAGAGTAGATTGAAGTCCTCCAAGTAGCATCGCATAGCATAATCCTACCCGGCGATCCCCTCCTCGTCGCCCTGTTAGAGAGCGATCACCGGGTTGTATCTGGCACTTGGAAGGGTGTATTTTATTCAGTATCCGGTTCTAGTTGTCATAAGGTCAAGGTACAACTCCGGGTCGTCCTTTTACCGAGGGACACGGCTATTCGAATAGATAAACTTCCCTGCAGGGGTGCACCACATAACCCAACACGCTCGATCCCATTTGGCCGGACACACTTTTCTGGGTCATGCCCGGCCTCGGAAGATCAACACGTCGCAGCCCCACCTAAGCACAACAGAGAGGTCAGCACGCCGGTCTAACCCTATGCGCGCAGGGGTCTGGGCCCATCGCCCTATGCACACCTGCACGTTGCGTACGCGGCCGGAAGCAGACCTAGCCTAGTGGCGTTCCAGTCCAATCCGACGCGCGCCACTCAGTCGCTGACGTCATGAAGGCTTCGGCTGATACCACGACGCCGGGATACCCATAACTACTCCCGCGTAGATGGTTAGTGCGTATAGACCAAATGGCCAGACTCAGATCAAATACCAAGAACTCGTTAAGCGTGTTATGTCGAAGTAACCGTGGACGCCGTCTAGGGCCAGGCCCACCTCTCACCTAGGCGGTCTCAACCTGCCTGTCGCTCCGCCACAAAGATCCACTTGCGGGTACTCCTACGAGCCGACCCGACTTTATTTACCACATGTGTCATGTATAGAGTATATAAGTATATACCCGTGATCACCACCCAAGTGATCACGGCCCGATAGTATAGCACAGCAGACGGACAAGACTGTAGGGCCACTGATGGAAAACTAGCATCCTATACTAAGCATGTAGGATTGCAGGTAAAGGTAACAACAGTAGTAGCAAGGATAGGCTATGCATCAGGATAGGATATCGGAAAGCAGTAACATGCTACACTACTCTAATGCAAGCAGTATAGAGAAGAATAGGCGATATCTGGTGATCAAGGGGGGGGGCTTGCCTGGTTGCTCTGGCAAGTAGGAGGGGTCGTCAACTCCGTAGTCGAACTGGGCAGCAGCAGCGTCGGTCTCGTAGTCTACCGGAGAGAAGAAGGGGGAAGAAACAGTAAATACAATGCAAACATAAGCATGACGATGCGTGACGACAATGAGTGGTATAAGGTGTGCCCTAACGCGGCAGTAGGTGGTACCGGCGAAGGGGGGGGGGACATCCGGGAAAGTATTCCCGATGTTTCGCATTTTCGGACAGATGAAACGGAGGGGGAAAGTTGCGTGTTCGATAGGTTAGGGAGGTGTGGTGGACGAACGGGCTACGTATTCGGATTCGTCTCGTTGTTCTGAGCAACTTTCATGTACAAAGTTTTCCCATCCGAGTTACGGATTAAAAGATATGATTTTCTAAAGATTTAATCATTTTCTGGAATTATTTAATTTAACAAAAAAAGGAATATGACGTCAGCATGACGTAATGATGACCTCAGCAGTCAACAGAGCGGCTGACCAGGTCAAACTGACCAGTGGGTCCTACCTGTCATAGACAGTGGACTAACAGAAGATTAAACTAACTAAATTTAGATTAGTTAACTACTGGAGCCCACCTGTCATAGTCTAATCAGCTAAACTAATTAGTTTTAATTATTAAAATGCTTTAATTACAGGATTAAGCGGTGGGGCCCGCACGTCAGTGGCTGGGGCCTGCCCAGTCAGCAGTTGACTGGGTCAACCCAGTCAACTGGGACCCACGGGGCCCATTGGCAGTGGCTCTGGGGTGGCCCTAGGCCAGCCACGTCGGCGGCCGGCGCCGGAGCGACTCCGGCGACCAAAACAGAGGCGGCCCCTCGCGGGAGTTGGCCGGAATTGCGCTATAAGTGACCATTTGGCCCGGGGTTTGGCCCTACGGGACGCGCACGTCGCTCCGCATCAGATGTGGGCAGTGGCAGGAGCGGAGACGGCCGGAATCGAGCGGGGCGTCGACAAGCGGCGATAGCCGGAGTTGGGCGAGCACGGGATCGACTCTACGGGCGCTAATGCGATGGACTGGCGGCACGGGCGGTATCGGGGCGATGCACTGAGCACGACCGAGTGCTTGCCCGGCCCTGAAACGAATGGCAGCAGCAGCGATGATGACCGCAGTGGCGGCGAGGTTCGGCAATGGCGGGGAAACGAAGCTAGGGGCGCGCAGGGAAAACGGGGAGAGAGGGGAGGTGTGCGAGCTCACAGTGGTCGCAGAGGAGGGGCGGCGAGGTCTGGGGCGCTGTGTAGCTCGTGAATCGACAGTGAGGTTGTGCGACGGCGGACAAGGAAGAAGATGAAGCAGGCGTCGTCGATGGGGCCTCCCGTCTTCGATCTAGCACCGTAGTCCACGTAGGGGGGCATACACTTCCTCCTGGACAGGACGGTGCAGCTGGAGGCGGCCGGGGGGGGGGCGGTGGTTTGCGTTGGCGAGCTCCGGCTTGGGCGTTCGGCGAGCTGGGAGGAGTAGGGAGAGTGGAAGAGGGCGAGGCAGATCTGGACGAGGCGAGAGGGGGGTATCGGGCGGCTAGGGTTCCAGGGGAAGGAGAGTGGGAGCCGGGGGTTCTTATCCACTCGCCGGCGCCAGCGAGCTGGTCCGGCGGGGCTCCTCCCCTGTAGCGACGTGCCTGAGGAACAGGACGAGCGACCGGGTGGGGGTGGGCCACTGGGCGGAGCTAGCTGGGCCGGTTCGGCTGGCTAGGCCCGGGGGCAGGGGTCTTCCCCCTTTTTTTTGCCTTTCTCTTTTTTAAAAACTTTTTATTATTTTCATTTTTTTGTTTTCCTTTTTGTTACTATTTATGTTAGTTTTATAAATAATAAAATTAGTTCCTAAAATAGTATTACTACTTATTCTAATGCCACAATAACTTGGGCACCCAAACAAATTAGTTTAACATTTTATATATTATAAAAGGAATTTAATTATTGGTTTTAGCTACTATTTATTTACTTTCGAGCATTCAGTTATTTTATAAAAGTGTGGTTTCTCCACCATAATTACCTATGCAATATTTGGTTCACTCCGAACATTTTAGTTTTAATATTTGAAAACTTTTATTGTTTGCTTGATTTTGAATTTGAATTTGAATCGGTTTCGAACTAACGCGAGATTAGTAACAGTAATAGAGGTGACGTGGCAACATTAGTAGAGGTTTACTGTAGCTTTATTATCCGGGCGTCACACCTCGAGACCGAGGTGGAGCGCCTTCGCGTTCTTGCACTAGAGGCACGCATATCGGACTCCACCGTGGTCAGTGACCTCCGCATCACCTCCCGAAGGAGCGCCTCCTCCGGGGTTGACGGGAACTGAGCGCGTCCAGTGGCGAGAAGAGCCGGGCTCCCCCGCGGCCGCCGCTCGCCGCGGCTCGCACGGGTCCGCTTTCACCTCTGACTTCGGCATGCGCATCCGCACGGGAGTCGCAGGCACGAGAGCCTACCACTGCCTGGGCAGTGCTGAAGTCAGAGCGGAAGGGGAGACCCTGCTCCAGATATAGAGCATCATGGAGCTAGAAGCGCGGGCGCGGACGACATTTGGCCGTCGGGACATGAAGGAGCTTGTTGCGAATGCGACGGAGCTAGGGCTCTCGTCTTTGTTCACGCGCGAGCACTGGATGGCGATGCAGAGTGCAAGCTCCTCCTCATCGGATTCCTCCTTCACGAGACCGTCCCAGTCCATAGGATTGGCCTCGCTTTGACCAGAAAATTCACCGACGAATCAAAGAAGACCTCCCATCTACCATCATTGTCCGAGAAAATCATGGGGCAGTGTAGCTCCACTGATGTGGAGGTCGCCCATCGACCGCCTTTCTCCATGGAAAACTACAGGAGGCGTAGCTCCATTGTCTTCATTGATGAGGATGAACATCTTCCAACTGGCCACCTTTCAGCTAGAGGATTCAAAGTTTTTCAAGGTTTGAGAGTTTGGCCCCTCTTGCTATTTATTCTAAATAAAATAATTTTTTTGTAAAATAGGGGATGAACATAATATCACTCATTAACTTTTTTGTGTCTTCATGTGTACTTAGGAAAAAAATTATCATTAATAATTTTTCTGAGGCAACCGAACCAAGAATGTTTACCCCATAGAATTATTGGTCGTACATGATGTGAGGGGTTTTAGCACCAGGATATACTCTGTGTGTAAAACAAAATCAACTCACCAACTAGGATCACCAGGCTGGCTTTGCCGAGTGCAGAGCTTGGCAAAAAAAGACTAAGCAAACACATATGACATGTGGCCCGCCTATACTTGTCAAAGGTCTGTCGAGTTTCACAGTCGGCAAAGGTTTGACGAGTTTCAGCAATAGGGGACTCGACAGAAAATGTGCCACACATCTTACCCCTTCCTTCAACGGGCCTTGCGTATGAAGGGTTTCGATCTGGCGTGGAGAAATCAGGTGGAATCGTTCACGCAAAAAAAAGTGTTGGAATTAAAGTGAATGATGACATAGGTCATTACTTCCAGACACACAAAGGTCTCAGGCAAGGAGATCCGATGTCACCTATCCTGTTCAACATAGTGGTCGATATGTTGACAATTTTAATAGAAAGGGCTAAGGATGCTGGCCAGGTAGGTGGCCTCGTTCCGCATTTGGTTGACGGAGGTGTGTACATCCTACAGTACGCTGATGATACTATGACTTCATGGAGCATGACTTGGCAAAAGCAAGGAACATGAAGTTGGTGTTATGCTTGTTCGAACAATTGACCGGGTTAAATATTAACTTTCATAAAAGTGAATTGTTCTGCTTCGATAGAGCTAAAGATGAACAAGACGCTTACAAACAATTGTTCGGGTGCGAATTGGGAGCTTTACCCTTCACATACTTCGGTATACCAATCCACCATCGCAAGCTTACAAATAGAGAATGGAAGTGCACTGAGGATCGATTTGAGAAAAAACTAAGCTGCTGGAAGGGCAAGCTTATGTCATACGGAAGCCGACTAATTCTTATTAACTCGGTTCTCACGAGTATGCCTATGTTTCTCTTGTCCTTTTTTGAGGTATCAGTTGGTGTCCGGAAAAGGCTTGATTTCTATCGATTGCGCTTCTTCTGGCAGAGCGATGAACTCAAACAAAAGTACAGACTCGCTAAGTGGGACATCATCTGTAGGCCGAAAGACCAAGGGCGCCTCGGTATCGAAAATTTAGAGGTAAAGAACTGATGTCTTCTCAGCAAGTGGTTGTATAAGCTATCTGTAGAGATGTATGCCACTTGGGATCAGATTCTCCGCAATAAGTACCTTCAATCCAAAACTTTGTCTGTAGCGACCAGACCTCAAACAGTCTGTGCTGCTGTGCACCAGTGTCATCCCTGGATCAGTAATGCTGACACGCACAGTACAAATGGAGGATTTATAACAGAGTAGCAATCACACACTTATTACAACGAATATCTCAAAAGAGAATAAGTATGATAAATATTTCTTAAGGCCATCTAAAAACGATAACAGCGGAAGGCTTGGAAGATAAGTGAGTCCATCAACTCCAACGGCATCACTGAGTATAAGACCACGACCTAAGGCACCTTACTCGTCGTCTGAAAAGTCTGCAACATAAAACGTTGCAGCCCGAAGACGGGTCAGCCCGAAAGGGTTTGGCTTCTTCCCAGAGCTTCCATTGCCATTTCCATTCTGGGCTTCAGGACAATCAGTTGCATAATGTCCAGTCTTCTGGCACGTGAAACAAGTAATGTGGCTTAGATCCCTCTTGGCTGGGGTAGATGGGTTGGTGCGGTTTTGTCCGTTGCTTCCTCCATTCCCATTACCATTCTTGGAGCCATTATGGTTGTGCGAACTACCTCCTCCATGGGTATGCTGAAACTGTCCTCCCGGTTTCGGGGTAAAACGTGGCTTCTGCTGAGCTCCAGAATTATACTTCCCTTGTCCATACTTCCTCTTACGGTTTTCAATCTGCTGCTGCTTCCCTTCAATCATGAGTGCTCTATCTACCAACTCCTGGTAGTTGTTGAAGGTTGCTACCATTAGCTGCATGCTCAGCTCATCATTCAATCCTTCGAGGAACTTCTCCTACTTGGCTGCATCTGTAGCAACCTCATCTGGTGCATAACGTGCTAACTTACTGAAATCCTCCACATACTGGCCTACGGTGCGTCCTCCTTGTCGCAGGTTGCGAAACTCACGCTTCTTCATAGCCATAGCTCCTGCTGAAACATGGGCTGTACGGAAAGCTTACTGAAACTGGTCCCATGTGACAGTGTCAATAGGGTGTGTGGCTGTGTAATTCTCCCACCATGATGTTGCGGGTCCATCAAGCTGATGTGCGGCAAAACGCACTCTTTCCGCATCTGTGCATCCTGCAGTGGCCAACTCTCTTCCAACTTTGCGGAGCCAATCATCTGCAACAATCGGCTCGGTGCTGCTGGAAAACACCGGCGGATTTAGCCTCAAGAAATGGGCTAAGTGATCAACAGGTGGTGGTGGTGGGTTGTTGTTGTTGTTGCCTTGGTTCTGTACTAACACTTGCATCAGGGCATTCTGTTGCTGAATCAACTGAGTGATCTCCGGTGGGAAAACAAATCCGGTGTCGCGTCTCGGAGGCATCTGATAGGTTAGAAAAGATGAGAGTTTAGAATAGGATGAGGTCTAGAGAGAAAACACTACCCATATGCTCATGAGACAAATACAATCAATAACACTCAATCAATTCAAACAAGGCATACAATCGATCTATCTAGCGTTACAAAAGTGCTTGAACTATACTATGTAAATGGGGGAAAACTACTACTGATATGGTGGTCTACTAGAAATTCTGATCAGTTGAAGACTCCATGATATCTGCTCCAGGTTCATCAACAAAGTCATCTTCACTGGGGTCCGAGTCGGTGTCGTCGATGATGATGTAGTTATCCGGGCAAGTGCATTCATCACCTTCTGCTTTTGGCACTGGATTTCCCATGAATACTCCAATCTTCTTCTCCAGGTCGTCATTCTTCCCTACTAGTGCGACGATTTCCTCCAAATAATCCTCGCGTGTAGCCTTGAGTTCTTCCTCTAGCTCCTTGACCTTCGTCAATGCCTTCTTCAGATCGATCTTGTCTGAGCACATCTGGTTCTCCTGACGACGAATGTGTTGGTTTTGCTCCTGGATGAACGCTGCAATTGATCCATCCTTCTTGGTGCTGATCATCTCCCATTGCTCGTCTCGGCGTCCACAAATCTGATAAATAGTATCCTTAAGCTTCCTGTGGTAGACTTCTCCAATGCGTCCCATAGCGATGTGGGCTGCCATGCTCTTCCCTAAACTCCAGGTTGGTGCTTCAAAAGACAACTTTATAGGCTCAGTGACTGGCGCAATCGTCCTTCCTGGAACTTGAACTTGAATCTGCCAGCTCTCCTCTTCAGGTAATGTAGCGTTGTAGGTTCCCGTGATGCTTGGTATTCCTATATTCAAGTACTTGGTGACTTCCTTCAAGTGACGTCCAAAAGGCGTATCCTCATCGGGTTGCATGAACTTGCTCCTTGCATCCGCCATTCCTAAAAGAGTAGAAAGTGGAGAGGGGTCAGAAATGAGAAGAGAGAAGTGTTCTAGGGTTTAAGCTTAGTGGTCGTGTCCTACAGTCAGCGTGTGCTCTGATACCACCTTTGTAGTGACCAGACCTCAAACAGTCTGTGCTGCTGTGCACCAGTGTCATCCCTGGATCAGTAATGCTGACACGCACAGTACAAATGGAGGATTTATAACAGAGTAGCAATCACACACTTATTACAACGAATATCTCAAAAGAGAATAAGTATGATAAATATGGCTTAAGGCCATCTAAAAACGATAACAGCGGAAGGCTTGGAAGATAAGCGAGTCCATCAACTCCAACGGCATCACTGAGTATAAGACCACGACCTAAGGCACCTTACTCGTCGTCTGAAAAGTCTGCAACATAAAACGTTGCAGCCCGAAAACGGGTCAGCACATGGAATATGCTGGCAATGTAACACATAGAGAATAATGAACATAATAATGCTATACTACATGCATATATGGCTGGTGGAAAGCTCTATGGTTACAGTTTTGCGAAAAGCCAATTTTTCCCTACTGCAAAGGAATAAATTTTATTTAACTATCATGGTGGTTGTTAAACATTGAGAAGGTGCCTCCAACTCAATCCCAATTAAGTATCATCATTAACCCAACAAAATTAATTGAAGTAACATGATGATGAGATTCACATGATAATCCAGATACTAGATACTCAAGATGTCCATAACCGGGGACACGACTAATCATGATTAGTTTGTACACTCTGCAGAGTTTTGTGCACTTTTCCCCACAAGACTCGATCGCCTCCACTTGATTCTCGCACTGCATGATGTTTGAGAAACGGATGACCGAGACACAGTCTTTCAGAAGCGTTAACTCTCTACTCTGGGTAGACCGTACCACCTACATCCCCTACATCTGCTAGTCTACCTCTTCAAGAGCTCACACAACTTAGTCAACTATGCTAGAGCCCATAATAGCTTGTGGCTGCACACGGAAGTTTCTAGCATGAATAATCTCATGATCCTTTGAGCCTGGGTGGCGGTCCATAGGATGATCACACGGGTACTCCGGGATATCCGAAAATACAGGCAACACTGGGTTCTCCAGATGCCTCAATCCACCCAGATGTGAGTTTTAGTTGCCACCTTAAGTAAACCATTAATTAACAATCTCACATCTGTCATGAATATCTCTCAAATCCAATCCACGTCTACGAGCATAGCATGGCAATATAAGCAAACGTAGAAGTAACTCCCAAGGGTTTGATAATAAAACAGGTAATAGGTACTACCTCAACTACTTCCCAATACCCACAATTTAAATTGGATCCTAACCATGCAATGTTTGAGGATTGATCTAATGCAAATAAAAACTGGGTATGGAAGAGTACGATCAAAGTGTTACTTGCCTTGCTGATGATCCGCGTAACCTAGAGATTCGAAGTAACAAGCGGCGCACTCCGGGTACTCTATCGCAAACAAACAAGCACACAATAAGTACTCATCTAATGCACAAGTAAAACTCAAATAAAAGAACTAACCAGAAAGTTCAACTTAAGAACTCCGGTTTGCAAAAAGAATCAAATCGAACGAAGCAACGAAAGTCAAACGGCGGAAGAAACAAGCTTCGTTTACTAATCTGGATCTAGGTCAAATTTTACAGTAGAAAAAACTTGTTTGAGTAGGTTAAACGGAAAGAGAATTTCGAGACGAAACTCTAGGCGCTTGAATCGCCTGATTCCGATAAACGAGCGAAAAGTTAAACGAAAACAAAGTTCTGATCGGAAATCACGATCTGAAATAATCGCGGAAAAATCCAGCGAAAAAGAAAACGGACGAACAGTTAAAGAATGGACGTTCGTTAACAGCGACAATCCGACGAACACGTTCGTTAAAACAAACGGGTCGGTGAACGTTCACTAAGTAATAAAACCGAAAAAAATAAACCGATCTTAAAAAACGAAAACTAGGGTTTAGAAAAAAATAAACCGAATCAGTTTTTTTTTAAAACCGGACTCAGGCGGCGGCGGCTCGGCTACCTCGACAGCAGCTCCGGCGGGGCGACGGCGAGGCTCGGGCGGCGGCGGGGCTCGGCTGCGGGGCGGCGGGCGGCGGCGCAAGCGGCGGCGGCGCGACGCTGCAGCGGGCGGCGGCGGGTGCGGGTGCGGGGCGGCGGCGGGGTGAGGAGAGGAGGCGGGGTGGGGGGAGGGGTATTTAAGAGGGGGAGGGGGGTGGCGTGGAGGAGGGGGCAAGGCGGCGGCGGGGCGGCGTGTCCGAGCCGGTCTCGGCGGCGGCGGCGTCGTGCGCGCGAGGGAGATGACGGGAGGCGGCGGCCTGGCTCGGCTGGGCCTCGGCCCTGTCGGGCGCGGGTTTTTTTTAAAATATTCCGCCGAATCTAAAAAAATCGCAGAAAAATAAATAAAAATCCAAAAATGATAAAACAAAATTTCCCCGTCTAATTAAAATAATTAGAACAAGGTGAACATTTCTTTGACCCAAAAATGCAGTTTTGAAAACGTGCAATTTTTTTAATGCAAGTAAAATTGCAAATAAAATCCGAATAAAATCCAATATATGATTTTAATATTTTTCCTCCAATATTTCAATTGTTTTGGAAAAGTCATATTTTCTCCTCTCATTTATTTTAATATGAAATATTTTTTTCGGAGAGAAAATAATTAAAACCAAAATCCTCGTTTTATTATTTGATAAAATCAAATATGAAAAAAAATCGGGAAAATCCCCAACTCTCTCCGAGGGTCCTTGAGTTGCTTAGGATTTATCGAGGATTTGCCAAAATGCAATAAAATATGCTATGCAATGATGATCTAATGTATAACATTCCAAATTGAAAATTTGGGATGTTACAAACCTACCCCCTTAAGATGAAGCTCGCCCTCGAGATTCGGGTTGGCTAGAAAATAGGTGAGAGTGGTTCTTCCGTAGATCTTCCTCTCGCTCCCAGGTGGCTTCATCTTCCGTATGGTGACTCCACTGGACTTTGCAAAACTTGATAACCTTACTGCGGGTAACTCGGCTGGCATACTCAAGAATCTTAACTGGTTTCTCCTCATAGGTCAAATCACTTTCCAGCTGAATCGCTTCCAGTGGCACTGTATCTCTCAGTGGTATCTCAGCCATCTCTGCGTGGCACTTCTTCGGGAAACGTGAACTACATCATGAACTCCTGACAATGCTTCAGGCAATTCCAGTTTGTAGGCAACTTCTCCCGTACGTTCCAAAACTCTGTATGGTCCGATAAAACGGGGCGCTAACTTTCCCTTAACTCCAAAGCGCTTCACTCCTCGGAGTGGTGATACTCGAAGATAAACTCTGTCTCCGACTTCGTGAACTGTCTCCTTACGTTTAGAATCCGCATAACTCTTCTGTCTGGACTGGGCTACCTTGAGCCTATCGCGAATCAACCTCACTTTCTGCTCAGACTCCTTAATCAAATCTGGTCCAAACAACTGACGGTCTCCAGCTTCGTCCCATAACAACGGTGTTCTACACCTTCTTTCGTACAAAGCTTCGAAAGGGGCCATCTTCAAACTGATTTGATAACTGTTGTTGTAAGAAAACTCTGCATACGGCAAATTGTCGTCCCAGCTAGATCCATAATCTAGCGCACAAGCTCTCAACATGTCTTCCAAAATCTGGTTGACTCTCTCGGTCTGTCCATCTGTCTGTGGGTGAAAGGCTGTATTGAATTCTAGCCTGGTTCCCAAAGTTTCATGTAACTGATTCCAAAACTTCGAGGTAAACTGGGTTCCTCTATCTGATACAATGGTCCTCGGAACTCCATGCAAACATACGATTCTGGTCATGTATATCTTTGCCAACTTAGCACTGGTGTAAGTGGTCTTCACTGGGATGAAATGAGCTACTTTCGTCAAACGGTCGACTACAACCCATATTGAGTCATAGCCTGAACGAGTCCTGGGCAATCCCGTGATAAAATCCATGCCTAGTTTATCCCACTTCCATTCGGGTATCGGCAATGGTTGTAGCAATCCCGCTGGCTTCTGATGTTCTGCCTTCACTCTCTGACATACATCACAAACTGCTACATACTCCGCAATATCCTTCTTCATTCCGGTCCACCAGAAAGTATCCTTCAAATCCAAATACATCTTGGTATTTCCTGGGTGAATCGAATACGGTGAATCATGGGCCTCTTGCAAGATCAACTTCCTGATCTCCGGATCATTGGGCACATAAACGCGGTCCTCAAACCATAAGGTATCGTACTCATCCTCACGAAATCCCTTGGCTTTCCTTTGCTCAACTTTTCCTTTATCTCGTCAATCTCCTTGTCTGTCTTCTGAGCTTCTCTGATCTTTTCCATCAAGGTAGACTGAATCTCCAATGTCACTAAATAGCCTCTTGGAACTATTTCCAAACGTAGCTCACGAAGATCCTCGGCTAACTCCTGGGGTAACTCTCCTGTCATGAGGGTGTTGACATGGCTCTTGCGGCTCAACGCATCTGCTACTACGTTAGCCTTCCCTGGGTGATAATGCAATCTCATATCATAGTCCTTAATAAGCTCCAACCATCTCCTCTGCCTGAGATTTAACTCCTTCTGCGTGAAAATGTACTTCAAACTCTTGTGATCCGTGTACACCTCACAATGGTTTCCGATGAGAAAATGTCTCCATGTCTTCAACGCATGCACTACGGCTGCTAATTCCAAATCATGCGTGGCATAATTCTTCTCATGGGGTTTAAGCTGTCGTGAAGCATATGACACAACTCTTCCTTCCTGCATAAGCACTGCTCCAAGTCCTCGACGAGAAGCGTCGCAATAAACTTCATAATCCTTGCGTTGATCTGGCAGAATCAACACTGGTGATGTAACCAATCGTTTCTTCAATTCTTGGAAACTAGCTTCACATTCCTCAGTCCAATTGAATTTGGTGTCCTTCTTCAATAGCTCAGTCATGGGCTTTGCAATCTTTGAGAAATTCTCGATGAACCTCCGGTAGTATCCTGCAAGTCCAAGGAAACTCCGGATCTCTCCAACTGACGTGGGTGATTCCCAACTGGTTACTGTGTCAACTTTGGCGGGGTCTACTGCTATTCCTTCTCCGGATATAACATGTCCGAGGAATCCAACTTCCTTCAGCCAAAATTCACATTTGCTGAACTTGGCGTATAACTGATGTTCTCTGAGCTTCTCAAGTACCAAACGCAAATGCTCCTTATGCTCTTCTTCATTCTTGGAGTAGACTAAAATATCGTCAATGAACACCACGACGAACTTATCCAAAAACTCCATAAACACTTTGTTCATCAGGTTCATGAAATAGGCAGGTGCGTTAGTCAGACCAAATGACATAACGGTATACTCATATAGCCCATATCTGGTGGTAAAAGCCGTCTTAGGTATATCCTGCTCTCGAATCTTTAACTGATGGTATCCTGATCGTAGATCGATCTTGGAAAATACTTTAGCTCCCTGTAAGCGGTCAAACAAATCATTGATCATCGGCAGTGGGTACTTGTTTTTGATGGTCACTTCATTCAATCCACGGTAATCAACAACCATCCTCAACGATCCATCTTTCTTCTCCACTAGAAGTACTGGTGATCCCCAAGGTGACGAACTTGGGCGAATATAGCCTTTATCCAATAACTCCTTAATCTGCTTCTTAATCTCCTCCAAATCTTTTGCGGGCATCCTGTACGGTCTCTTAGATATTGGCCCTGTGCCTGGCAAAAGTTCAATCAAGAATTCAATGTCTCTATCCGGTGGCATGCCTGGCAACTCTTCTGGAAATACATCCGGGTAATCCTTCACCACTGGCACTTCCTCCTGTACAACTCCTGATAAGGAATTCACTTGAGTCCTCTTCGGCATATGCCGGGATACATACTTAATCCTTCTTCCTTCTGGGGTGGTAAGCAAAATCGACTTACTGGCGCACTCAATGTTCCCTTCATACTTTGATAACCAATCCATGCCTAATATCACATCCAATCCTTGCGATTCCAATATTATTAGGTCTGAGGGAAACAGGTAGTTACCAATCCTTAATGGTAACCGTTCACACCATAAACTAGCCATATACTCTGCTCCTGGCGAGGTTACTAACATGGGTGACCTAAGGGCTTGGGTTGGCAGTTTATACTTATCCACAAATCCCCTTGATATGTATGAATGCGATGCACCAGTATCAAAAAGAACGAGTGCAGTAAATGACTTAACCATAAACTTACCTATTACTGCATCAGGCTGTGCTTCAACCTCTTCCACGCTCACGTGGTTCACATGTCCTTTGTTGAAAGGGTTCGGCTTCTTCCCAGAGCTTCCATTGCCATTTCCATTCTGGGCTTCAGGACAATCAGTTGCATAATGTCCAGTCTTCTGGCACTTGAAACAAGTAATGTGGCTTAGATCCCTCTTGGCTGGGGTAGATGGGTTGGTACGGTTCTGTCCGTTGCTTCCTCCATTCCCATTACCATTCTTGGAGCCATTATGGTTGTGCGAACTACCTCCTCCATGGGTATGCTGAAACTGTCCTCCCGGTTTCGGGGTAAAACGTGGCTTCTGCTGAGCTCCAGAATTATACTTCCCTTGTCCATACTTCCTCTTACGGTTTTCAATCTGCTGCTGCTTCCCTTCAATCATGAGTGCTCTATCTACCAACTCCTGGTAGTTGTTGAAGGTTGCTACCATTAGCTGCATGCTCAGCTCATCATTCAATCCTTCGAGGAAACTTCTCCTGCTTGGCTGCATCTGTAGCAACGTCATCTGGTGCATAACGTGCTAACTTACTGAAATCCTCCACATACTGGCCTACGGTGCGTCCTCCTTGGCGTAGGTTGCGAAACTCACGCTTCTTCATAGCCATAGCTCCTGCTGAAACATGGGCTGTACGGAAAGCTTGCTGAAACTGGTCCCATGTGACAGTGTCAATAGGGTGTGTGGCTGTGTAATTCTCCCACCATGATGTTGCGGGTCCATCAAGCTGATGTGCGGCAAAACGCACTCTTTCCGCATCTGTGCATCCTGCAGTGGCCAACTCCCGTCCAACTTTGCGGAGCCAATCATCTGCAACAATCGGCTCGGTGCTGCTGGAAAACACCGGCGGATTTAGCCTCAAGAAACGGGCTAAGTGATCAACAGGTGGTGGTGGTGGGTTGTTGTTGTTGTTGCCTTGGTTCTGTACTAACACTTGCATCAGGGCATTCTGTTGCTGAATCAACTGAGTGATCTCCGGTGGGAAAACAAATCCGGTGTCGCGTCTCGGAGGCATCTGATAGGTTAGAAAAGATGAGAGTTTAGAATAGAATGAGGTCTAGAGAGAAAACACTACCCATATGCTCATGAGACAAATACAATCAATAGCACTCAATCAATTCAAACAAGGCATACAATCGATCTATCTAGCGTTACAAAAGTGCTTGAACTATACTATAAATGGGGGAAAACTACTACTGATATGGTGGTCTACTAGAAATTCTGATCAGTTGAAGACTCCATGATATCTGCTCCAGCTTCATCAACAAAGTCATCTTCACTGGGGTCCGAGTCGGTGTCGTCGATGATGATGTAGTTATCCGGGCAAGCGCATTCATCATCTTCTGCTTTTGGCACTGGATTTCCCATGAATACTCCAATCTTCTTCTCCAGGTCGTCATTCTTCCCTACTAGTGCGACGATTTCCTCCAAATAATCCTCGCGTGTAGCCTTGAGTTCTTCCTCCAGCTCCTTGATCTTCGTCAATGCCTTCTTCAGATCTATCTTGTCTGAGCACATCTGGTTCTCCTGGCGACGAATGTGTTGGTTTTGCTCCTGGATGAAAGCTGCAATTGATCCATCCTTCTTGGTGCTGATCATCTCCCATTGCTCGTCTCGGCGTCCACAAATCTGATAAATAGTATCCTTAAGCTCCCTGTGGTAGACTTCTCCAATGCGTCCCATAGCGATGTGGGCTGCCATGCTCTTCCCTAAACTCCAGGTTGGTGCTTCAAAAGACAACTTTATAGGCTCAGTGACTGGCGCAATCGTCCTTCCTGGAACTTGAACTTGAATCTTCCAGCTCTCCTCTTCAGGTAATGTGGCGTTGTAGGTTCCGGTGATGCTTGGTATTCCTATGTTCAAGTACTTGGTGACTTCCTTCAAGTGACGTCCAAAAGGCGTATCCTCATCTGGTTGCATGAACTTGCTCCTTGCATCCGCCATTCCTAAAAGAGTAGAAAGTGGAGAGGGGTCAGAAATGAGAAGAGAGAAGTGTTCTAGGGTTTAAGCTTAGTGGTCGTGTCCTACAGTCAGCGTGTGCTCTGATACCACCTTTGTAGCGACCAGACCTCAAACAGTCTGTGCTGCTGTGCACCAGTGTCATCCCTGGATCAGTAATGCTGACACGCACAGTACAAATGGAGGATTTATAACAGAGTAGCAATCACACACTTATTACAACGAATATCTCAAAAGAGAATAAGTATGATAAATATGGCTTAAGGCCATCTAAATACGATAACAGCGGAAGGCTTGGAAGATAAGTGAGTCCATCAACTCCAACGGCATCACTGAGTATAAGACCACGACCTAAGGCACCTTACTCGTCGTCTGAAAAGTCTGCAACATGAAACGTTGCAGCCCGAAAACGGGTCAGCACATGGAATATGCTGGCAATGTAACACATAGAGAATAATGAACATAATAATGCTATACTACATGCATATATGGCTGGTGGAAAGCTCTATGGTTACAGTTTTGCGAAAAGCCAATTTTTCCCTACTGCAAAGGAATAAATTTTATTTAACTATCATGGTGGTTGTTAAACATTGAGAAGGTACCTCCAACTCAATCCCAATTAAGTATCATCATTAACCCAACAAAATTAATTAAAGTAACATGGTGATGAGATTCACATGATAATCCAGTACTAGATACTCAAGTTGTCCATAACCGGGGACACGGCTAATCATGATTAGTTTGTACACTCTGCAGAGGTTTTGTGCACTTTTCCCCACAAGACTCGATCGCCTCCGCTTGATTCTCGCACTGCATGATGTTTGAGAAACGGATGACCGAGACACAGTCTTTCAGAAGCGTTAACTCTCTACTCTGGGTAGACCGTACCACCTACATCCCCTACATCTGCTAGTCTACCTCTTCAAGAGCTCACACAACTTAATCAACTATGCTAGAGCCCATAATAGCTTGTGGCTGCACACGGAAGTTTCTAGCATGAATAATCTCATGATCCCTTTGAGCCTGGGTGGCGGTCCATAGGATGATCACACGGGTACTCCGGGATATCCAAAATACAGGCAGCACTGGGTTCTCCAGGTGCCTCAATCCACCCAGATGTGAGTTTTAGTTGCCACCTTAAGTAAACCATTAATTAACAATCTCACATCTGTCATGAATATCTCTCAAACCCAATCCACGTCTACGAGCATAGCATGGCAATATAAGCAAACGTAGAAGTAACTCCCAAGGGTTTGATAATAAAACAGGTAATAGGTACTACCTCAACTACTTCCCAATACCCACAATTTAAATAGATCCTAACCATGCAATGTTTGAGGATTGATCTAATGCAATAAAAACTGGGTATGGAAGAGTATGATCAAAGTGTTACTTGCCTTGCTGATGATCCGCGAAACCTAGAGATTCGAAGTAACAAGCGGCGCACTCCGGGTACTCTATCGCAAACAAACAAGCACACAATAAGTACTCATCTAATGCACAAGTAAAACTCAAATAAAAGAACTAACCAGAAAGTTCAACTTAAGAACTCCGGTTTGCAAAAAGAATCAAATCGAACGAAGCAACGAAAGTCAAACGGCGGAAGAAACAAGCTTCGTTTACTAATCTGGATCTAGGTCAAATTTTACAGTAGCAAAAACTTGTTTGAGTTGGTTAAACGGAAAGAGAATTTCGAGACGAAACTCTAGGCGCTTGAATCGCCTGATTCCGATAAACGAGCGAAAAGTTAAACGAAAACGAAGTTCTGATCGGAAATCACGATCTGAAAAATCGCGGAAAAATCCGGCGAAAAAGAAAACGGACGAACAGTTAAAGAACGGACGTTCGTTAACAGCGACAATCCGACGAACATGTTCGTTAAAACAAACGGGTCGGTGAACGTTCACTAAGTAATAAAACCGAAAAAATAAACCGATCTAAAAAAACGAAAACTAGGGTTTAGAAAAAAAAACTGAATCGGGTTTTTTTATTTAAAAAAACCGGACTCGGGCGGCGGCGGCTCGGCTACCTCGGCAGCAGCTCCGGCAGGGCTCCGGCGGGGCGGCGGGGCGATGGCGAGGCTCGGGCGGCGGCGGGGCTCGGCTGCGGGGCGGCGGGCGGCGGCGGCGCAGCGGGCGGCGACGGGTGCGGGTGCGGGGCGGCGGCGGGGTGAGGAGAGGAGGCGGGGTGGGGGGGTATTTAAGAGGGGGAGGGGGGTGGCGTGGAGGAGGGGGCAAGGCGGCGGCGGGGCGGCGTTTCCGAGCCGGTCTCGGCGGCGGCGGCAGCGTCGTGCGCGCGAGGGAGACGACGGGAGGCGGCGGCCTGGCTCGGCTGGGCCTCGGCCCAGTCGGGCGCGGTTTTTTTTAATATTCCGCCGAATCTAAAAAAATTGCAGAAAAATAAATAAAAATCCAAAAATGATAAAACAAATTTTCCCCGTCTAATTAAAATAATTAGAACAAGGTGAACATTTTTTTGACCCAAAAATGCAGTTTTGAAAACGTGCAATTTTTTTAATGCAAGTAAAATTGCAAATAAAATCCGAATAAAATCCAATATATGATTTTAATATTTTTCCTCCAATATTTCAATTGTTTTGGAGAAGTCATATTTTCTCCTCTCATTTATTTTAATATGAAATATATTTTTCGGAGAGAAAATAATTAAAACCAAAATCCTCGTTTTATTATTTGATAAAATCAAATATGAAAAAGAAATCGGGAAAATCCTCAACTCTCTCCGAGGCTCCTTGAGTTGCTTAGGATTTATCGAGGATTTGCCAAAATACAATAAAATATGCTATGTAATGATGATCTAATGTATAACATTCCAAATTGAAAATTTGGGATGTTACATTGTCCCAGGTGATGGTGAGGCCGACTGACTCGCCTTTTTGGAAAGGATTGATGAGAGTTAAATCAGTCTTTTTCAACAGGACAAAGTTTATCGTTGGAAATGGTACTACCACAAGATTCTGGGAGGATACGTGGCTAGAGGAGACGCCCCTTGCAATCCAATATCCCTCTCTTTATAATATTGTTCAGCAAAGAGACGCTTACGTTGCAACAGTACTTCAGCCCAGCCATCTCAATATTTAGTTTAGAAGGACGCTAGCGGGAAACCGTTGGGAAGCCCGGCTCCATCTTGTGAGAAGGTTGATGGATGTTCAGCTATCTCAACAGCCCGATCAGTTGTGCTGGAAACTAAACTAAGAAGGGAGAGTTTTCGGTTAAATCCATGTATTTGGATATTATCAACTCAAGCTCTATTCCTAGCTCTAAACATGTTTGGAAAGTCAAGGTACCTTTGAAAATTAAAGTGTTTATGTTGTTTTTCCATAAACAAGTCATTTTAACTAAGGATAATTTGGTAAAACGTAACTGGACAGGATCTACAAGATGTAGTTTCTGTGATAGTGATGAATCCATCAAACACCTCTTTCTTGACTGTCCTTTGGTAAAAAAATTGTGACGGTCGGTTCACATAGCCTTTAATATTACTCCTCTGAATTCTATCAACACGTTATTTGGGACGTGGCTTGACGGGATAGATTCAGAAACAGCGAGACATATTCGTGTAGGAGTATGTGCTTTATTATGGGCAGTCTGGAACTGCAGAAACGATTTGGTTTTTAACAGATCAACAAATATTAATTTCTTGCAGGTTATTTTCCGAGCCACGGCACTGATCCGTATGTGGTCGCTACTCACTCCGACGGAGGCCAGGGAGCGTTTGGTTACTGGATCTATCCGATGGAAGACGGTAGCACGGGCTATCTTCAACCGGTTTGGATGGCGGTCATGTAACAGGATAGACATTTAGTGTTCCTATCTTTTTTATGCCAGCCGGTTGTGGCGTCCTTGTATTTTGTTTGCTCTTAGTGAGTCTTTTTTCCGCTTTGTTTTGAGACATGATGAATATTGCTGAACCTTTGGATTATTAATAATATGGCCTTATGCATCATTCTGATGCAGAGGCCGGGGATTCAACCCCCTTTTCAAAAAAATAACATCTTACCCCTAGTCGTCATTGGACTGCCAAGTTCCACGCTCGGCAAAGGTTGCTAGCCACGTGGCACCGCCATTAATGACCGTTTCACCTAACATGGTACTTTGCCGAGTTCTCGTTTTTGAAACTCGGCAATGAATTTTTAAATGTTTGATGAGTGCCCGATAATAGAAACTCGGCAAAGTTAATGATTGCCGACCCTTGTCCAGTCGAGTGCTGTTTGCCGAGAATGAAACTTGGCAAACACAATGCCGAGTTTTTTCCGGGCTTTGCTGAGTTCCCTGGGAACTCGACAATTGCGGCAATTCCAGTAGTGGTTGACAATAGTTGCGGGGACCAAAAAACATACTTCTTTCATAATGTAATCATACATGAAAAAACATGAATTCTGAACCATAGCAGTAACAATTAAATTAAAGATTGAGATTTGTTCACGCTTTGGTTTTCTGTAGAGAGCCTATTATCTTGAGAATAAAGCATTGGAGCTCACCGCATTAAAGGGAAGATACTAATTTATAAGATTCTTGAAACAATAGTTGAGATGAAGTGGCACCATGTGACAGAGGTCAGATGTGGCAGTCTCTGTCTACGAGAATAAAATAGAAGGGTCATATGAAAAGGCCCATCCTTGTCGTAATTTTATGCCTGATTACATGGTGAGACAGATGACGGTAAATAGTGAACATGCATAGTTTCGTATAGTGAACATGCATACTTTCGTATGTGACGATTAAATTGCCCTCAGCTTAATTTACGCACCATGCATAGGACGTAGCATTTTCGTGTTATCTAGAGCATGAGTGTATGATGGGGCAAGCTCGAACTCAAAGCATTGAAGGATCATGCACAAGGAAAGCTTGGCCTCAAGCATTGCAAACTGTTGGCCAATGCAAATACGTGGCCCCCAACCAAATGGTAGGAACGCACAAGGATTCTTGGATGCCTTGGATATCCCATCGGCGAACCTCTCCGGTTTGAACTCATGCACGTCGCTTCCCCATATGTCTGGGTCATGGTGCATTAACAACACAGGAAGCTCGATGAGCACACCGGCAGGGTATGTGATACCTCCAATCTCCATTTCCTTGTATGTTTTTCGGATGAAAGCGACAACTGGTGGGTATAATCAGAGCACCTCGTAAAGAATCATGGTCACCTACATTGTAGACTAAATGACTTATTATGCTTCCTAATATATATTTCATAAGAACAATGGAATCAAGTAAATAAAACACTACTCACCGTTTTTAGTCGGGCAAAGCCTTCGTGCTCAATTTTATTCTTTCCAAATAGGCCAAGGACCTCCTCCCTTGCACGATCTTGCCACTCGGGATGCATACTTAGTATGACCATTGTCCATGTGAGTAATATTGATGTTGTTTCTGTTCCTGCAAAATAGAACAACTTGCATTCCTCCACGACCTCATCAATCGTCATTCCTGAGATGCATTGGCCATTCTCATCTGTGCCCCTCATGTTGGACTCAAGCATCAAACCGAGCAAGTCATTTTTGGTATTTTCTCCTTCTTGCATAGCTTGCATTCTTTTTCTGATTAGATTGAGCAGAATTGATTCAATTTCATTATTAATTTCACTCATCCTTCTATTGTTTTTGGTTGGCAAGGACCTGAAAAATGACACCCCAACAAATTACTACTAGCACGTACAAACTAACTATACTTAATTAATTAATCTGTCTATGCGCTACTAAATCTCGTGATAATGCATAATATAATATAACGTGAATTGACAAAACATGGTCTCTGGCGTTAGTCTAAACTAGACAATGCCCCCGCACGTTGCAGTGAAAATGTTTTGCAATATATTTGAATAATATTTAGTTTTATGGGACATGAACATTTGAAGCAGTAATATAGAAACTAAAATTAAAATACATATGACTTATTGTGTCTTTTAGTCTATAGTTGTAAAATATTTATTATATATAAATAGAATAAAAGAATGTAAATTATCATGCATGTTCCCATGCTGAGGTGGACCTTTTGATTTGAATGGTTGCATATTAAGGTGGGTCATTTTCATGCATGTTGCATGCTTAGGTGTCATGCTGGTATGTTGAAACAAATTTGTTAGTGGGGAACTAATTATTTAAATATTAAAGATCAGCACGATCCCTATAATTGATGTTGATTTATTAATCAGGACCGGCTATGCGTAAGTCGCCTGAAATTTCATTTTAGGTAAGCCGATTTGCTAGACCATGTTTTTTTGATAAATATTGGCAAAATAGTTTTGGGGTAGAAAGTTTGCATTTCGAAACTTGAGCTCGTGTACCATAACACAAAGAAAACAGATAGAATATGCCGTAGACACAAATATTAGCCGGAAGGATGATTACGTAGTAAAGAGTACTCACAAGTAGCCGGGAATGATAATCTTCTTAACCCTGGCCAGGAGGCGTGGAGTTTGCACGGACTGCAACTGGAAAATCCTGGCACCTTCAGCGTAGTTACTGCCAAACGCGGTGCGAGAAATGACATCTCCGCTGAGTCTTTGGAACTCTGGACAGGCATCCACCTCATATGTACCATCAGAACCAAGAGATAGCGTCCATCTGCTCACAAGTTCTTGGCAGCAAGTAGAAAACGCTGGCATCATGAGCTGCAAATTAAATACACATGATTCCGTTAAATTGATAATTTCGCCAGCATTTGATTGAAGTACTACTACACATGGAACAATAAAAAATTAGGAGCAGTGTACGTACCTTGAGCTTCTCGAGATGGAATGCAGGGTTGAGGATCCTCTTGTGCTTGACCCATTGCTCGCCCTCGTACGTCGCCACGCCTCCGGCGAGCAGCCTGGACAGCGCCGGAAACTTGAGCTTCTCGAAGTGGCCGAACTTGTTGGACATCACCTCCTTGGTCAGATCAGGGTCGCTGATGGTCACCTTAGGGTACGGACCAAACCAGGATATACACGCCTTGCCGTGCTCCCGGACAATGTCGTGGAGCAGCGGCGCGACGAGAGGGGCTATGTTGTGGCAGCGCAGCGGCATCGACCTTGAGGGCGCCGCCTTGCTCCGCCGCTCATAGTCAACGACGTCGCCGACGAGGAAGCGGTACGAGGTGCCATGGAGACCCTGGGCGCGCAGTGCCCGCTCCAGCCGCCGCGGGTGCCACCACAGCCGGTCTATTAGCTTGGCAGCTTGCCAGAGAAGCACAAAGCCCAGGCTGCCGCATAGCAGGAAGCTCCATTGCACTAAAGCTGGACTAATCAACGCTCCAAGAACCATGTCTCTCTCACTTGATTGGGGGAAGAATGGTTGGATGATTGATTCGATTGAATGAGTATGGTGGGGATGCATCACAATATATATGGAGAGAAATCAAGGCTGTGGGGAACTCTGGTCCATGCCTCTCTCCGAAGGAACTTGGTAGAGAAGAAACTGAGATGGAGATCTGATTATTATTAGTTAAATTAAAGTGAGCGCAGTGACGCGGCATGGGCACTCATGGCCTCATGAGCCAGTCAACGGTCTCCCAAGACAAGGACAATACCACTGGATGTATAATAAGGGGATCTCTAGCAAATCTATATTTGAGGAGCAAAGGTGTGTTGATAGAGTTAAGCATTAGCTAGCGGATCACTGAAACATATCTCCCGTAGTGGATGTGTCCATGACCCGCATTCACACTGGTACCCCAGTGGTGCTGAACTCGCTCTCCTCTTTCCCCTTTCCTTTGTTGTTGTGCTGGGTCAGAACTTTTTTTTTTCCGAGACGGATGGGCTAGAATTGATGTATTTCCGTTATGCAACTAATGAAAAGGGGTGATGCGCGGTTCAGAAAAAATATAATCCTTAAAAATAATTGACTCCCTAAAATGCATTCATTCGGACCAAATATAGTCGGCACGCATGACTGCGAACTATATTTGCTCAGCCACTGTACCCACCTCGCTGCACCCACCTGACCTTGCCGTCGCCACAGTCGCTCGGATCATAAGAGACTCATGGTTCTTCTAAACACAGTTAATTAACTTGGAACAACTTTATGTTACTCATATTTAGAAGAATGAAGAGCCACTGATGAGTCGTGCAAATTGTTTGAAACCGGCCTATTCATGTTAGTCGGGAGAGCAACTCGAATGTGAGAACTTAAAAAAGTCTCAACAAAAATGCACAACAATGACGCGGAACTGCCCATGTCCGCGGTGCACAAGTACTACTTAAATATATAGAGCTATTGGTTATCAACTTTTCATCATCGGCCGTCAACATATAGTCAAGTCGAACAACGATTAATAGAAATCTATTACAAAGCAATTACAAGTTGACCTCACGAAATATTATGGATCTTATGTCGTACCCAAAAATGTTTGCCCAACTTTCACACTTAGTTAGGAATTCAACTTATTCCTAGACACGCTACTTAATCGAAAGATAGGAAAACATTTAGCAGGTGTTGTAGGTCTAAAGTAGTGCTAATCATCAATATTCTTATCTGTACAACATAATTAGGCAATTAAAACAACTCATTCCAACTTGTTGTACATAAAGAAGACTGATGAATAATGTTACAAATAATCATCATCGGTCAACGCAAATATAAAAGTCTAAACAATTCTTTTAAATATTTATGTGATAGATCTAAATCACACATGCATAACATATCACGGATGGTAGGCCGTCGATGGCACCGTCGACACGCGCCAACTGCTAGGGGGAGGCCGACGAGCACTCGCCACCCCGTCAAGGAAGGGTGAGCGTGGACGTCGGTGGGGAAGAAGAGGGGCAGCACATAATCGTCCCACTGTCGAGGAGGGCGAGCATGGACACCGATGTGGAGCCGCTGCAGATTCGATTAGGGGTTGGGAGGAAGTGGGTGAGCTGCCACGTAGGGGATTAGGGTTTGGGAGGCGCATTTTTTTAGAAAAGGATGCGCCTCCCAAACCCTAATCCGCGCATGAGGTCTCTCACTTTGGAGAATAGAAAGCACATCAGATCATAATATATATCAATACCCTCCAATGTATATCAATATCCCCTTGTTTTTTTCAATGCAAAAAAAAGATATAGTAAGTGATTCCATAAATCTACACGGTTGCCAAGAATTCAGTATATATTCTTAACCAACGATTTCTTATATAGAGAGAACGACCCTCACAAATTGAAAATACTAATTTGTTAAGAATCAATCGAATTGAAATCATACTGTGATCGTCGACTGTATCACTACCCAGTTCCGCATCATTTCCTAAAATGATGATCTCATTATTAACTAATCTCGCAAAACCGCTCCACAGAACCGCCCTATCCATTCATCGTTGAGGAGGCATATTCTCAAATGGCTCATATCTACTATTGTGTTAATGGGGGTGTGGTTTGGTAATACGCCAATTTGCCACTATTAGTGGATAAAATGATTTATTTCACTTCACAATCCCATAATCCAAAAGTTTCATCGACGAGGGTGATTTGGAAATATAAAATGGATCAGTGGCATTGCCCGCAGAACCAACACAACCGGGGTTATGTTTATGTATCAACGACGTTGGCCAAAAACCAGGTGCCCCTAGTATATTTGAGAGGTTTTGGTTTCCTTTAAAAGATGTATGTTAATGAAGCAAAACTATGTTGAAACATTGCATCTGCGTTGCTAAGACCTTAATAGTTTTTGGTTTAAATACAAGTGTTACACATAGTTTGTGATGTACGTTGCTTGCAAAACTGACATACATTCCTTCGATATCGTATACATGATCGAGATTCCTAGGAAAAGTGTGATCGATGCCTCAATGCCAACTAATAGATTTTCCTTATGATTAGGAATTCCAATTTCCCCTACATTTAAGATACACATAGGAGGTTATTGATGACACCTGGCAATAAAATTAGGGATGCTTATACAATCTGCATTTAAATTCGTTTGTTTGTTGGTTCAATCTAGTGGCGATGGCGTACGACCAGATGCCGCTAGAGCGATAGTGCTGGGGCTAGCTCAGTTGGTCACGCCAGTAGTGTCACCTTAGAAAAGAGCCCTCTCATTGCCGTGTGGGACCTCCTCGTTAGAGAACCCCTTCCCGCATAATATAATAGACCATAAGAGTATTGTAGTCACTTCCTACCATACGGTGGACTTTGGGGTTGCTCAAATGTCATCTATAACACGACGATCATAACGACAACTTACATGTTCATCGGAAAGTTTGACAAGGGACTAGATAGCTTGAGAGTGGGATTAGCTCCTCCGACGATGAAGAAATATTCTTAGAGCCCTCTCGGTGTGACACCATCCATCATCGTTTGGGCAGATACATGTGACTATGTCACGGGGATGTCTGAACATATCAACGAGAAAGAAGAACAAAACCAGTTACGAGGATGACGATATAGTGAGCATGTGTATGACTCAGGAGGATACCGATATAGTAAGCAAAGGGAACATCACATGATATCCAAAGGTTCACTAGAATATCATATATGTAATCATAGGGATTGATATGGACGTCCACTGTTCTGCTATCGGTCATTAAACAAAGGAGTTTCATTCATGTATATGATTTACCGAACCTATGGGGTCACAAGCTTAAGGTAATCATGATCTGCTGAGTGTTAGTAGGAAAAGAGTATCGAGAAACCGGAAGCGTTTTGGGGTCACCAGAAGGGTTTCAGAGTTTATCGGGAAATACCAGGTATAACCGATAAATAATATATATGTGGAAAATGTTTCCGGTGATGTTAAATTAATAATAAAAGGCTCCAGTAATTGTTAGAAGGCTTTTATATTTAATTTAATATCAACGACCCTTAAAAAGCCAAATGGTGGAGAAAGGACTGGGCCACAAGGGCCCATGTAGGGGAGGTGCCCCTTCTGTTGGGGAACATAGTATTTCAAAAAAATTGCCTACGATCACGCAAGATCTATCTAGGAGAAGCATATCAACGAGCGAGGAGAGTGTGCCTCATAGACCGAAAGCGGAAGCGTTTAGTAACGCGGTTGATGTAGTCGAACGTCTTCGCGATCCAACCGAACAAGTACCGAACGCACGGCACCTCCGCGATCTGCACACGTTCAGCTCGGTGACGTCCCTCGTACTCTTGATCCAGCTGAGGCCGAGGGAGAGTTTCATCAGCACGACGGCGTGGTGACGGTGATGATGAAGGTACCGGTGCAGGGCTTCGCCTAAGCACTACGACGATATGACCGAGGTGTGTAACTGTGGAGGGGGCACAGCACACGGCTAAAAGATCAACTTCTGTGTCTTGGGGTGCCCCCTTGGCCACGTATATAAAGGAGGGAGTAGGAGGAGGCCGGCCTAGGAGGGGCGCGCCTATAGGGGGAGTCCAACTAGGATTCCCAATCCTAGTTGGAGTCCCCTTCCTTTTCCAAGAGGGGGGAGAGGGAAGGAGTAGGAGAAGGAGAAGGTAAGAGAGGGGGGCGCCGCCCCCTCCCTAGTCCAATTCGGACTTGCCATGGGGCGGGGGGCGGCCACCCCTGGAGGCCATTCTCTCCTTTCCCGTATGGCCCATTAAGGCCCACTACTTCCTCCGGCAAATTCCCGTAACTCTCCGGTACTCCAAAAAATACCCGAATCACTCGGAATCTTTCCGATGTGTGAATATAGCCTTCCAATATATCGATCTTTACGTCTCGACCATTTCGAGACTCCTCGTCATGTCCGTGATCTCATCCGGGACTCCAAACAACCTTCGGTACATCAAATCACATAACTCATAATACAAATCGTCATCGAACGTTAAGCATGCGGACCCTACGGGTTCGAGAACTATGTAGACATGATAACCCACAAGTACAGGGGATCGCAACAGTTTTCGAGGGTAGAGTATTCAACCCAAATTTATTGATTCGACACAAGGGGAGCCAAAGAATATTCTCAAGTATTAGCAGTTGAGTTGTCAATTCAACCACACCTGGATAACTTAATATCTGCAGCAAAGTATTTAGTAGTAAAGTAGTATGGAAGTAACAGTAACGGTAGCAAAAGTAACGGTAGCAGTTTTGTAGTCATTGTAACAGTGGCAACGACAAAGTAACTAAGCAAAGAGCAATATGTGAAAAAACTCGTAGGCATTGGATCGGTGATGGAGAATTATGCCGGATGCGATTTCTCATGCAATAGCTATAACATAGGGTGACACAGAACTAGCTCCAATTCATCAATGTAATGTAGGCATGTATTCCGAACATAGTCATACGTGCTTATGGAAAAGAACTTGCATGACATCTTTTGTCCTACCCTCCCGTGGCAGCGGGGTCCTATTGGAAACTAAGGGATATTAAGGCCTCCTTTTAATAGAGTACCGTACCAAAGCATTAACACTTAGTGAATACATGAACTCCTCAAACTACGGTCATCACAGGGAGTGGTCCTGATTATTGTCACTGCGGGGTTGCCGGATCATAACACATAATAGGTGACTATGGACTTGCAAGATAGGATCAAGAACTCACATATATTCATGAAAACATAATAGGTTCAGATATGAAATCATGACACTCGGGCCCTAGTGACAAGCACTAAGCATAGCAAAGTCATAGCAACATCAATCTCAGAACATAGTGGATACTAGGGATCAAACCCTAACAAAACTAACTCGATTACATGGTAAATCTCATCCAACCCATCACCGTCCAGCAAGCCTACGATGGACTTACTCACGCACGGCGGTGAGAATCATGAAATATTGGTGATGGACGAAGGTTGATGATGACGACGGCGACGGATTCCCCTCTCCGGAGCCCCGAACGGACTCCAGATCAGCCCCCCGAGAGAGATTTGGGCTTGGCGGCGGTTCCGTATCATAAAACGCGATGAATCTTTCTCTCTGATTTTTTTCTCCCCGAATGTGAATATATAGAGTTGGAGTTGAGGTCGGTGGAGCACCAGGGGGCCCACGAGGCAGGGGGCGCGCCCAGGGGGGTAGGCGCGCCCCCACCCTCGTGGACAGGGTGTGGGCCCCTGGCCTTGATTCTTTCGCCAGTATTTTTTATTAATTCCAAAAATATTCTCCGTGAAGTTTCAGGTCATTCCGAGAACTTTTATTTCTGCACAAAAATAACACCATGGCAATTCTGCTGAAAACAGCGTCAATCTGTGTTAGTTACATTCAAATCATGCAAGTTAGAGTCCAGAACAAGGGCAAAAGTGTTTGGAAAAGTAGATACGATGGAGACGTATCAACTCCCCCAAGCTTAAACCTTTGCTTGTCCTCAAGCAATTCAGTTGACAAACTGAAAGTGATAAAGAAAAACTTTTACAAACTCTGTTTGCTCTTGTTGTTGTAAACATGTAAAGCCAGCATTCAAGTTTTCAGCAAAGATTATGAACTAACCATATTCACAATAACATTTAGGTCTCATGTTTACTCATATAAATGACATAATCAACTAGCGAGCAATAATAATAAATCTCAGATGACAACACTTTCTCAAAACAATCATAATATGATATAACAAGATGGTATCTTGCTAGCCCTTTCTGAGACCGCAAAACATAAATGCAGAGCACCTCTGAAGATCAAGGACTGACTAAACATTGTAATTCATGGTAAAAGAGATCCAATCATAGTCATACTCAATATAAATTAATAGTAATGGATGCAAATGACAGCAGTGCTCTCCAACTGGTGCTTTTTAATAAGAGGGTGATAACTCAACATAAAAGTAAATAGATAGGCCCTTCGCAGAGGGAAGCAGGGATTTGTAGAGGTGCCAGAGCTCGATTTTGAAACAGAGATAAATAATATCTTGAGCGGCATACTTTCATTGTCAACATAACAACCGAGAGATCTCGATATCTTCCATTCTACACACATTATAGGTGGTTCCCAAGCAGAATAATAAAGTTTATACTCCCCCACCATCAACAAGCATCAATCCATGGCTTGCTCGAAACAACGAGTGCCTCCAACTAGCAACAACCCTGGGGGAGTTTTGTTTGCAATTATTTCGATTTGATTTGAGCATGGGACTGGGCATCCCGGTGACCAGCCATTTTCTCGTGAGTGAGGAGCGGAGTCCACTCCTCTTGAGAATAACCTGCCTAGCATGGAAGATACAGATAGCCCTAGTTGATACATGAGCTATTCGAGCATACAAAACAGAATTTTGTTTGAAGGTTTAGAGTTTGGCACATACAAATTTACTTGGAACGGCAGGTAGATACTGCATATAGGAAGGTATAGTGGACTCATATGGAATAACTTTGGGGTTTATGGAAGTGGATGCACAAGCAGTATTCCCGCTTAGTACAAGTGAAAGCTAGAAAAAGACTGGGGAGTGACCAACTAGAGAGCGACAACAGTCATGAACATGCATTAAAATTAATAAACATTGAGTGCAAGCATGAGTAGGATATAATCCACCATGAACATAAATATCGTGGAGGCTATGTTGATTTTGTTTCAACTACATGTGTGAACATGTGCCAAGTCAAGTCACTCGAATCATTCAAAGGAGGATACCACCCTATCATACCACATCACAACCATTTTAATAGGATGTTGGCACGCAAGGTAAACCATTATAAACTCCTTGCTAATTAAGCATGGCATGAGCAACTATAATCTCTAATTGTCATTGCAAACATGTTTCCTTCATGATAGGCTAAATCAGGAACGATGAACTAATCATATTTACAAAAATAAGAGAGGTCGAGTTCATACCAGCTTCTCTCATCTCAATCAGTCCATCATATATCGTCATTATTGCCTTTCACTTGCACGACCAAACGGTGTGAATAATAATAATAGTGTACGTGCATTGGACTAAGTTGGAATCTGCGAGCATTCAATACAAGGGAGAAGACAAGGTAATATGGGCTCTTTGTTAAATCAACAATAATGCATATAAGAGCCACTCAGCATTTTCATTATGGTCTTCTCCTCTCGACCCCAAAGAAAAGAAAAGAAACTATTTACACGGGAAAGCTCCCAACAAGCAAAAGAAGAACAAGAAATCTTTTTGGGTTTTCTTTTAATTATTACTACTACAAGCATGGAGAGTAAACTAGCTAAAAGCTACAACTAAATTTTGTTTTGTTTTTCTTAAGGTTATTCACACACACAAGAAGAAGGTTTAAACAGAAAATAAACTAGCATGGATATTACAATGAAAAAGTATGAGCACCGACAACTAGCATGAGTGTGTGAACATAAATGTAATGTCGGTGAGAAATACGTACTCCCCCAAGCTTAGGCTTTTGGCCTAAGTTGGTTTATGCCCATGGATCAAAGTTGTAGTTGGGGTCGTACTGAGATGCAGCAGCTATTGCCTCATGAGCTGCCGCTTGGAGGCGAGCTACCTCCGTCCTCCTCTTATACTCGTTCGCCTCCTCCCTGGTTATAATATATCTCCCTTTTGCCTGAAAATCAAAGAAAGTAGGAGCAGGGAGAGCAACATGGAAAGTGCGGCGCCTGTCAAACATTAGTCGGTACTGGAGAGGTTGTTCATTCCTCGCAATAAACTGATGGCGAACCATAGCATCATAATCTAGATAAGCGGGAGGCAATTCCATATCATTTTCATGTATGGGTATCTCAAGAAAATTAGCCACACTAGTTGCATAAATCCCACCAAAGAAGTCTCCACTTAAACCATTATTATGCAACCTTCGCACAACGATGGCCCCCAAGTTATATTGTTTATCTCCTAAAATAGCACTCTTGAGAACACTAAGATCTGGAACACACATGTGACATGCCTCATCCTTACCATTTATGCATCTACCTATAAAGAGAGCAAAATAATGTATAACAGGAAAATGAATGCTCCCTATGGTAGCTTGCGTTATTTCTCTAGATTCCCCCACAGTGATACTAGCAAGAAAATCTTTAAACTCAGATTTGCGAGGTTCACTAGCACTACCCGATTGCGGAAGTTTACAGGCAGTATTAAAATCTTCTAAGTCCATAGTATAAGATTTACCATAGAGATCAAATAGGACAGTGTGAGAATTGCGTGAAGATGTAAATTTGAACCTTCTCACAAAGGAATCAGTTAGGTGATAATACTGAGGGCACTTATCTAGCATGAAGCCCTTGAGTTTAGCATTACGCACATATGCGTCAAATTCCTCCTTAATTCCTGCTCGGACCATGAAATCTTCTGACGGCCATTCACAAGGCCGCACTTGAGCTTCTCTTGGTAGTTCATGGTCCGGCTCACGCATTGCGGGCCTGGGTCCTTGCTTCCTTGAAGAACCACCTTGGTACATTTTCCTAAACATATTTCTTCCTCTGAAAAATTTCTGAAAATTTTAGTAACTCAAAATAAAAGTGAACCAAACTCAACAAAATTGATAGCAACTACTCCCACAAGTGCCTAGAGACTATATCATGCATTAGAACTACTTGGGACCATATAAATTTGACATGCAAGCTCAAGAACAGGGTCACCTAGGAAGCAAAAATTTGCAATGAATAAAGCATTAGAACAAAAACTAATTGGACCATTGGAGGAGTCACATACCGAAGAACAATCCCCCAAAGCAGTTTTTTAAGTGGAGCTTTGAGCAAGGAGATCGAAAATCGCAGCAAGATGAGCTAGAACTCGTGCTTGAGCTGGTTGGTGATTTTTTTTGGGAGGAAGAAGTGTGTGGGTGCAGAAATGGAGGGGGGGCACCAGGGGCCCACGAGGCAGGGGGCGCGCCCAGGGGGGTGGGAGCACCCTGGACCCTCGTGGCCAGGTGCTGGCTCCCCCTGATGTGTTCTCAGTGCCAGATATTCTCAAATATTCTAGAAAAAATCATACTTCATTTTCAGGGCATTTGGAGAACTTTTATTTTCGGGGTATTTTTTTTATTGCAAGGATAATTCAGAAAACTGACAGAAAAATACTAGTTTTGCTTTATTTAATCTAAATAGCAGAAATTAAAAGGAGGGTACAGAAGGTTGTGCCTTCTAACTTCATCCATCTCATGCTCATCAAAAGGAATCCACTAACAAGGTTGATCAAGTCTTGTTAACAAACTCTTTTTGAATAACATGGAACCGGAGAAATTTTGAATAACACTAGGTTAACTCAACGGGGATATGCACATCCCGAACAATAAGAATATCATATCTCTTCTTGACAGTAGGAAGAGGAAATTCAAAACCTCCAATAGTAATAGTTGAAATTTTTCCAATAGAATTGATACTGTGGACTTGAGGTTGTTTCCTCGGAAAGTGTACCGTATGCTCATTACCATTAACATGAAAAGTGACATTGCCTTTGTTGCAATCAATAACAGCCCCTGCAGTATTCAAAAATGGCCTACCAAGGATAATCGACATACTATCGTCCTCGGGAATATCAAGAATAACAAAGTCCGTTAAAATAGTAACGTTTGCAACCACAACGGGCACGTCCTCATAAATACCGACAGGTATAGCAGTTGATTTATCAGCCATTTGCAAAGATATTTCAGTAGGTGTCAACTTATTCAAATCAAGTCTATGATATAAAGAGAGAGGCATAACACTAACACCGGCTCCAAGATCACATAAAGCAGTTCTAACATAGTTTCTTTTAATGGAGCATGGTATAGTTGGTACTCCTGGGTCTCCTAGTTTCTTAGGTATTCCACCTTTGAAAGTATAATTAGCAAGCATGATGGAAATTTCAGCTTCCGGTATCTTTCTCTTATTTGTAACAATATCCTTCATGTACTTAGCATAAGGGTTCATTTTAAGCATATCAGTAAAACACATACGCAAGAAGATAGGTCTAATCATTTCAGCAAAGCGGTCAAAATCCTCATCATCCTTTTTCTTGGATGGTTTAGGAGGAAAAGGCATGGGTTTCTAACCCATGGTTCTCTTTCTTTACCGTGCTCCCTAGCAACAAAGTCTCTCTTATCATAACGTTGATTCTTTGATTGTGGGTTATCAAGATCAATAGCAGGTTCAATCTCTACATCATTGTCATTGCTAGGTTGAGCATCAACATGAACATCATCATTAACATTATCACTAGGTTCATGTTCATCACCAGATTGTCTTTCAGCATCAGAAATAGAAATATCGTTGGGATTCTCAGGTGTGTCAACAACAGGTTCACTAGAAGCATGCAAAGTCCTATCATTTTTCTTTTTCTTCTTCTTAGAAGGACTAGGTGCATCAACATTAGTTCTTTGAGAATCTTTCTCAATTCTCTTAGGGTGGCCCTCAGGATACAAAGGTTCGTGAGTCATTTTACCCCCTCTAGTCATAAATCTAACAGAATTATCATTTTTCTTACTATTTAATTCATTGAGCAAATCATTTTGAGCTTTAAGTACTTGTTTTACTTGAGTGGTAACCATAGAAGCATGTTTACTAATGAGTTTAACTTCACCTTTAACTCTAGACATATAATCACTCAAGTGTTCAATCATATAAGCATTTCGTTTCTATTGTCTACCAACATAAGCATTGAAGTTTTCTTGTTTAAGAATAAAATTATCAAACTCATCTAAGCATTGGCTAGCAGACTTATAACGAGGAATATCACCTTCATCAAATCTATAGAGAGAATTTACCTTTACTACCTATGTCGGGTTATCAAGACCATGTATTTCTTCAATAGGAGGTAAATTCTTAACATCGTCAGCTTTAATACCCTTTTCTTTCATAGATTTCTTTGCCTCTTTCATATCTTCAGGACTGAGAAATAGAATACCCCTTTTCTTCGGAGTTGGCTTAGGAGTTGGTTCAGGAAGTGTCCAATTATTTTCATTAGTCAACATATTATTCAATAACAATTCAGCTTGATCAACTGTTCTTTCCCTGAAAACACAACCAGCACAACTATCCAGGTGGTCTCTGGAAGCATCGGTTAGTCCATTATAAAAGATATCAAGTATTTCATTTTTCTTGAGAGGATGATCAGGCAAAGCATTAAGTAATTGGAGAAGCCTCCCCCAAGCTTGTGGGAGACTCTCTTCTTCAATTTGCACAAAATTATATATTTCCCTTAAAGCAACTTGTTTCTTATGAGCGGGGAAATAGTTAGCGGAGAAGTAATAAATCATATCCCGGGGACTACCCACACAACCAGGATCAAGAGAATTAAACCATGTTTTAGCATCACCCTTTAATGAGAACGGAAATAATTTAAGGATATAGTAGTAACGAGTTTTCTCATCATTACTGAATAGGGTGGCTATATCATTTAATTTAGTAAGATGTGCCACAACAGTTTCAGATTCATAGCCATAAAAAGGATCAGATTCAACCAAAGTAATTATGTCAGGATCAACAGAGAAATCATAATCCTTATCAGTAACTGATACGTCTCCAACGTATCTATAATTTACGAAGTATTCATGCTATTATATCATCTGTTTTGTATGGGCCTAACTAAACACTTTTATATTATTTTTGGGACTAACCTATTAACTGGAGGCCTAGCCCAAATTGCTGTTTTCTTGCCTATTTCAGTGTTTCGAAGAAAAGGAATATCAAACGGAGTCCAAACGGAATGAAACCTTCGGGAGAGTTATTTTTGGAACGGAAGCAATCCAGGAGACTTGGAGTAGACGTCAGGGAAGCTTCGAGGTGGCCACGAGGCAGGGAGGCGCGCCTGCCCCCCTGGGAGCGCCCCCACCCTCGTGGGCCCCTCGTGGCTCCCCTGACCGACTTCTTTTGCCTATATATATCCATATACCCTAAAAACATCAAGGAACAGAATAGATCAGGAGTTCCGCCGCCGCAAGCCTATGTAGCCACCAAAAACCAATCGGGACCCTGTTCCGGCACCCTGCCGGAGGGGGGATCCCTCACCGGTGGCCATCTTCATCATCCCGGCGCTCTCCATGACGAGGAGGGAGTAGTTCATCCTCGGGGCTGAGGGTATGTACCAGTAGCTATGTGTTTGATCTCTCTCTCTCGTGTTCTTGAGGTGGTACGATCTTGATGTATCGCGAGCTTTGCTATTATAGTTGGATCTTATGATGTTTCTCCCCCTCTACTCTCTTGTAATGGATTGATTTTTCCTTTTGAAGTTATCTTATCGGATTGAGTCTTTAAGGATTTGAGAACACTTGATGTATGTCTTGCATGTGCTTATCTGTGGTGACAATGGGATATCACGTGATCTACTTGATGTATGTTTTGGTGATCAACTTGCAGGTTCCGTGACCTCGTGAACTTATGCATAGGGGTTGGCACACATTTTTGTCTTGACTCTCCGGTAGAAACTTTGAGGCACTCTTTGAAGTTCTTTGTGTTGGTTGAATAGATGAATCTGAGATTGTGTGATCCATATCGTATAATCATACCCACGGATACTTGAGGTGACATTGGAGTATCTAGGTGACATTAGGGTTTTGGTTGATTTGTGTCTTAAGGTGTTATTCTAGTACGAACTCTATGATAGATCGAACGGAAAGAATAGCTTCGTGTTATTTTACTACGGACTCTTGAATAGATCGATCAGAAAGGATAACTTTGAGGTGGTTTCGTACCCTACAATAATCTCTTCGTTTGTTCTCCGCTATTAGTGACTTTGGAGTGACTCTTTGTTGCATGTTGAGGGATAGTTATATGATCCAATTATGTTATTATTGTTGAGAGAACTTGCACTAGTGAAAGTATGAACCCTAGGCCTTGTTTCCTAGCATTGCAATACCGTTTGTGCTCACTTTTATCATTAGTTACCTTGCTGTTTTTATATTTTCAGATTACAAAAACCTATATCTACCATCCATATTGCACTTGTATCACCATCTCTTCGCCGAACTAGTGCACCTATACAATTTACCATTGTATTGGGTGTGTTGGGGACACAAGAGACTCTTTGTTATTTGGTTGCAGGGTTGTTTGAGAGAGACCATCTTCATCCTACGCCTCCCACGGATTGATCAACCTTAGGTCATCCACTTGAGGGAAATTTGCTACTGTCCTACAAACCTCTGCACTTGGAGGCCCAACAACTTCTACAAGAAGAAGGTCGTGTAGTAGACATCAAGCTCTTCTCTAGCGCCATTGCCGGGGAGGTGAGTGTCTGAAGGTATATCTTTAGATCTTTCAATCGAATCTTTTAGTTTCTTGTTTTATCACTAGTTTAGTCCATAAAAGAAAACTACAAAAAAATGGAATTGATTTTGCCTCATATGCTTCATCTTTTTAAAATCTTTCGTGAGTATGATGGAAAGGAAAATTGTGCTCAAGTGCTAGAAGAAGTCTATAAAATGTTTGGCACTAAATCTTTGAATGATGAGCATGATTGCAATGTTGTTAGTATGGACTCTTTGAATATCCATAGTACTAATGATGATTGCCCTAGTCATGATGAAAATGTCTCTTATAAGCATGTCAACTTTTGTGGAGTGCATAGAGTTTGCAAGTACACACCAATTAGGAAAAATAGATTTTGCAAGAGGCGTAAGTATTTGGAAACTAAATGGTTGCAAGAGAGGCTAGATGTTTGTGCTGAAAAATTAAAATTTCTTCACCATACTTGTGAACTTTGCAATGAACATGGTCATTTAAATCTCCAATGCAAAAAAATTCATGATCGTATCGTGTCCAAAAATTGTGATGATTTGATTTCCCTTGCACATCATAATGAACTTAGTTTGCTTTTGGGTTATGAAGAAATGAAACGTACAACTAAGCATATTCCAGAATACAACCTTGAGAAATTCCTCGATATTGATCTAGAAGAAATTTTTATGTATTGTGCGGTGAATTGTATTGAAAATCCTTATATTGCCAATTACATAAAGAAAAGAAAACAAGTAGAGGATGAAGAGAATACTAATGAAAGGGAAGAGACTTCCCAATATCCTCCTATTATTTCTTATGATGAATCAGGTAACGAGGAGGAGCCTTCTATTCAACCCATCTCATTAATAAGGAGCTCCAAAAAGAGGGTCAAACCCACACATAATGTGAAGAAGAAAAATAAAAGACGGAGAAGCAAAGGTAAAAAGGTATCCCTCCAAATGATGTTGCTCCTCTTACTCATTGTGATGATGGTAATTGCTATACTATTGGTGCTATTCATACTATTAATGATGAGACTGATTATGCTTATGATATGAAAAGGCCCAAGCTTGGGGATGCTATGTTTGATGAGAATGACAAGTTTGAGAATATATTTGCTGAATTTAATGTTTGTCCCAAGCTTGGGGATGCTATGTTTAATGAAGATGATGTTATTAGCCTCCCAAGTTTTGATATGCAAATTTGTTATGATAGCATGCCTCCTACTTATGATGATTATATTGATGAAAGTGGGTTTGGAAGAGTGTCAACTTTAGGAAGTAATGATCCCACTATTTTGGAGGATGTTGAATCTTATTGTGATAATTATGAAAGTGGATTTGGAGAGGTCATGACTTTATTTAGTGATGAATCCACTATTTCGGAAGAGGTTTCAATTGATTATGATGAGAACAAAGTTGCTACTTATGATGATTATTGTAATGAAACTTATGCTATAAAGAGTAGTGATGATTATATTTATAAAACTTGTCATGATTATGATTACCCTTTTTCTGAACATTACTCATTTAATGTGGAAACCATTTATAGTATTCGAGTCTCTTATGATACTCCCACTATTCTGAATGAGAAGAATTTTGCTTATGTGGAGAGTAATAAAAATTCTATGCTAGTAGATCATTGAAAGAATGCTTTATGTGCTGGTTATATGGTTGAATTCATTCATGATGCTACTGAAAATTATTATGAGGGAGGAATATATGCTTGTAGGAATTGCAATAATATCAAGTTTCCTCTTTATGTGCTTAAGGTTTTGAAGTTATGCTTGTTTTGCCTTCCTATACTAGTTGATTATTGTTCCCATAAGTTGTTTTCTCACAAAATCCCTATGCATAGGAAGTGGGTTAGACTTAAATGTGCTAGTCATATTCTTCATGATACTCTCTTTATGTTTCAATTCTTATCTTTTATATGAGCATCATTGAAATCATCATGCCTAGCTAGGGGCGTTAAACGTTAGCGCTTGTTGGGAGGCAACCCAATTTTATTTTTGTTTCTGATTAGTAATAAATATTTGATCTAGCCTCTGGTTAGATGTAGTTTTATGTTTTAATTAGTGTTTGTGCCAAGTAAGACCTATAGGATCTTCTTGGATGATAGTTATTTGATCTTGCTGAAAATTCCAGAAACTATCTGTTCACGAAAATAATTGTTTAAAATCACCAGAACGTGATAAAATACTGATTCCAATTGCAGTAGATCAATAAAAAAAATTATCTAGGTCTTCCTATTTTGGTAGAATTGTTCGAGTTCCAGAAGTTTGCGTTAGTTACAGATTACTACAGACTGTTCTGTTTTTGACAGATTCTTTTTTCGTGTGTTGTTTGCTTATTTTGATGAATCTATGGCTAGTAAAATAGTTTATAAACCATAGAGAAGTTGTAATACAGTAGATTTAACACCAATACAAATAAATAATGAGTTCATTACAGTACCTTGAAGTGGTGTTTTGTTTTCTTTCGCTAACGGAGTTCACGAGATTTTCTGTTAAGTTTTGTGTTGTGAAGTTTTCAAGTTTCGGGTAAAGATTCGATGGACCATGGAATAAGGACTGGCAAGAGCCTAAGCTTGGGGATGCCCAAGGTACCCCAAGGTAATATTCAAGGACAACCAAGAGCCTAAGCTTGGGGATGCCCCAGATGGCATCCCCTCTTTCGTCTTCGTTCATCGGTAACTTTACTTGGAGCTATATTTTTATTCACCACATGATATGTGTTTTGCTTGGAGCGTCACTTTATTTTCTTTAGCTTTGCTTGATATTTGAATAAAATACCAAGATCTGAAATTCTTAAATGAGAGAGAGTCTTCACATAGCTACATAATTATTTAACTACTCATTGATCTTCACTTATATCTTTTTGGAGTGGTTTGTCATTTACTCGTGTGCTTCACTTATATTCTATGAGTAAATGGTTGAATGATTTGAATGTCATAAATCTGAAATTATATATGTTTCATATGCCTTTTCCATGGGGAGTAATGCCTTCACATATAAGAAGTAGAGGTGGTAAATTTTTTGAAGGTTAGCAAACATTGTATTGGTCACTTGAACAATTCATGAAAGAATATTGAAGGAAGAGAGATTTCAAATATAAATATACTATCTTGGACATCTTCTATGATTGTGATCCCCATTAATTATTTTCAAACTTGATCAAATTAGTTGAAGTTGGACAAGGAAGACAACATAATGAGTTATGCTTGGTTATATTTGTATAGAAGTTATATTGTTATGGATCCTCTAACATGTGGTGCTTGCTATTTAGAATCCTTTGCTAGCCAAAATATTTGTACTAAGCGGGAATACTGCTTGTGCATCCAAATTCCCTGAACCAAGTTTATTCCATGAGTGTTCACCATATCTACCTATATGCGGTATTTACCTGCCGTTCCAAGTAAATTTGCATGTGACAAACTCTAAACCTTCAAATAATAATCTGTTTTGTATGCCCGAATCGCTCATGTAGCGTCTAGGGGCTGTCAGTATCTTCCATGCTAGGTGGGTTATTCTCACGATGAGTGGACTCCACTCATCATTCAGGAGAAAATGGCTGGTAACTGGGATGCCCAGTCCTATGATCCAGAGATCAAAAACAAATTCGCAAATAATTTAAACAAAACTCCCCTGGGAATGTGATAGTTGGACGGCACCTGTTGTTTCGGACAAGCCGTAGAGTGTGAATGTTGGTGGAGGGGGAGTAAAAACTTTACCTTTCTGCGTGGGAACCGCCTATAATGTATCTAGTATGGAAGATATTGGGAACTCTTGGTCGTTATGTTGAGAATGAAAGCATACCTCTCAAAATTATTTTCATCTCTGTTTTAAACCTTCGAGCTCTGGCACCTCTGCAAATCCCTGCTTCCCTCTGCGAAGGGTCTATCTTTTACTTTTATGCAAGAGTCAGTAGTATTCCTTCTCATTCCAACCTACTCTTTAGTTGGCAAGCATCATGTGGTGGATAAATATCTAAGCATATATGGCCATTCAAATATATTTGATCATGAATTATTATTGTTGACAATTATCTATATGATAAATAAATTGGGAGGCGAAACATTAAGCCCCTATCTTTCTCTGCGTTTGATGGATGCTATTTGTTCTAAAAATATGCTTTGAGTGGTAGCAATCATGGAAGACTATATGATAGTTGAGTATGTGGGATTTGCTAAATCAAAGCTCTTACATAGACCCTTCCTGAAAATAAGATGAATTGCAATTGTTTGATGACTGAGAACTGTTTGTTAGTTATCAAGAAAGTTTATGATCTATACTTTAACATGTGAATAGCTTGTTACTTGATCATGAGAAGCTTTATGATATGAGATACTGTTATGACAAATAATGATGCTAGAACAAGTGATTAAAATTATCATTGATCAAACTTGTGCACCTGCTAGCATTCACACTTCATAAATTATTTCTTTTATCATTTACCTACTCGAGGACGAGCAGGAATTAAGCTTGGGATGCTGATACGTCTCCAACGTATCTATAATTTATGAAGTATTCATGCTATTATATCATCTGTTTTGGATGTTTATGGGCCTAACTAAACACTTTTATATTATTTTTGGGACTAACCTATTAACTGGAGGCCCAGCCCAAATTGCTGTTTTCTTGCCTATTTCAGGTTTTCGAAGAAAAGGAATATCAAACGGAGTCCAAACGGAATGAAACCTTCGGGAGAGTTATTTTTGGAATGGAAGCAATCCAGGAGACTTGGAGTAGACGTCAGGGAAGCTTCGAGGTGGCCACGAGGCAGGGAGGCGCGCCTGCCCGCTGGGCGTGCCCCCCACCCTCGTGGGCCCCTCGTGGCTCCCCTGACCAACTTCTTTCGCCTATATATATCCATCTACCCTGAAAACATCAAGGAACAGAATAGATCGGGAGTTCCGCCGCCGCAAGCCTCTGTAGCCTCCAAAAACCAATCGGAACCCTGTTACGGCACCCTGCCGGAGAGGGGGACCCCTCACCGGTGGCCATCTTCATCATCCCGGCGCTCTCCATGACGAGGAGGGAGTAGTTCACCCCCGGGGCTGAGGGTATGTACCAGTAGCTATGTGTTTGATCTCTCTCTCTCTCTCTCTCGTGTTCTTGAGGTGGTACGATCTTGATGTATCGCGAGCTTTGCTATTATAGTTGGATCTTGTGATGTTTCTCCCCCTCTACTCCCTTGTAATGGATTGAGTTTTCCTTTTGAAGTTATCTTATCGGATTGAGTCTTTAAGGATTTGAGAACACTTGATGTATGTCTTGCATGTGCTTATTTGTGGTGACAATGGGATATCACGTGATCTACTTGATGTATGTTTTGGTGATCAACTTGCGGGTTCCGTGACCTCGTGAACTTATGCATTGGGGTTGGCACACGTTTTCGTCTTGACTCTCCGGTAGAAACTTTGAGGCACTCTTTGAAGTTCTTTGTGTTGGTTGAATAGATGAATCTGAGATTGTGTGATGCATATCGTATAATCATACCCACGGATACTTGAGGTGACATTGGAGTATCTAGGTGACATTAGGGTTTTGGTTCATTTGTATCTTAAGGTGTTATTCTAGTACGAACTCTATGATAGATCGAACGGAAATAATAGTTTCGTGTTATTTTACTACAGACTCTTGAATAGATCGATCAGAAAGGATAACTTTGAGGTGGTTTCGTACCCTACAATAATCTCTTCGTTTGTCCTCCGCTATTAGTGACTTTGGAGTGACTCTTTGTTGCATGTTGAGGGATAGTTATATGATCCAGTTATGTTATTATTGTTGAGAGAACTTGCACTAGTGAAAGTATGAACCCTAGGCCTTGTTTCCTAGCATTGCAATACCGTTTGTGCTCACTTTTACCACTTGCTACCTTGCTGTTTTTATATTTTCAGATTACAAAAACCTATATCTACCATCCATATTGCACTTGTATCACCATCTCTTCGTCGAACTAGTGCACCTATACAATTTACCATTGTATTGGGTGTGTTGGGGACACAAGAGAATCTTTGTTATTTGGTTGCAGGGTTGTTTGAGAGAGACCATCTTCATCCTACGCCTCCCACGGATTGATAAACCTTAGGTCATCTACTTGAGGGAAATTTGCTACTGTCCTACAAACCTCTGCACTTGGAGGCCCAACAACGTCTACAAGAAGAAGGTTGTGTAGTAGACATCAGTAACACAGATAGGTGAAGTAGCAAAAGCAGGGTCATATTTGATTCTAGCATTCAAAGATTTTTCTTTCAGCTTAGCTAATAATTTCTTAAGATCATTCCTATCATTGCAAGCAAGAAAGTCTCTAGTAGTTTCATCATCCATAACATAACCCTCAGGCACAACAGGCAATTCATATCTAGGGGGAGAATCTTCATCATCACTTTCATCAATATTATCAGTTTCAATAATTTCATTCTCTCTAGCCCTAGCAAGTTCATCAAGAAATTCACGTAGTGGCATAGTAGTATCAACAATAGAAGTAGTTTCATCAGAAGTATCATGCAAAGAAGAAGTGGCATCATCAATAACATGCGACATATCAGAATTTATAGCAGAAGCAGGTTTAGGTGTCGCAAGCTTACTCAAAACAGAAGGTGAATCAAGTGCAGAGCTAGATGGCAGTTCCTTACCTCCCCTCGTAGTTGAGGGAAAAATCTTAGTTCTTTCGTCTTTCAAGTTCCTCATAGTGACCAGCAGATATAAATCCCAAGTGACTCAAAGAATAGAGCTATGCTCCCCGGCAAAGGTGCCAGAAAATAGTCTTGATAACCCACAAGTATAGGGGATCACAACAGTTTTCGAGGGTAGAGTATTCAACCCAAATTTATTGATTCGACACAAGGAGAGCCAAAGAATATTCTCAAGTATTAGCAGTTGAGTTGTCAATTCAACCACACCTGGATAACTTAATATCCGCATCAAAGTATTTAGTAGCAAAGTAGTATGGAAGTAACGGTAACGGTAGCAAAAGTAACGGTAGCAGTTTTGTAGTAATTGTAACAGTGGCAACGGCAAAGTAACTAAGCAAAGAGCAGTATGTGAAAAGCTCGTGGGCATTGGATCGCTGATGGAGAATTATGCCGGATGTGATTCCTCATGCAATAGTTATAACATAGGGTGACACAGAACTAGCTCCAATTCATCAATGTAATGTAGGCATGTATTCCGAACATAGTCATATGTGCTTATGGAAAAGAACTTGCATGACATCTTTTGTCCTACCCTCCCGTGGCAGCGGAGTCCTATTGGAAACTAAGAGATATTAAGGCCTCCTTTTAATAGAGTATCGAACCAAAGCATTAACACTTAGTGAATACATGAACTCCTCAAACTACGGTCATCACGGGGAGTGGTCCCGATTATTGTCACTTCGGGGTTGCCGGATCATAACACATAATAGGTGACTATAGACATGCAAGATAGGATCAAGAACTCACATATATTCATGAAAACATAATAGGTTCAGATCTGAAATCATGGCACTTGGGCCCTAGTGACAAGCATTAAGCATAGCAAAGTCATAGCAACATCAATCTCAGAACATAGTGGATACTAGGGATCAAACCCTAACAAAACTAACTCGATTACATGGTAAATCTCATCCAACCCATCATCGTCCAGCAAGCCTACGATGGAATTACTCATGCACGGCGGTGAGCATCATGAAATTGGTGATGGAGGAAGGTTGATGATGACGACGGCAATGGATTCCCCCCTCCGGAGTCCCGAACGGACTCCAGATCAGCCCTCCCGAGAGAGATTAGGGCTTGGCGACGGCTCCGTATCGTAAAACGCAATGAATCTTTCTCTCTGATTTTTTTCTCCCCGAACGTGAATATATAGAGTTGGAGTTGAGGTCGGTGGAGCACCAAGGGGCCCATGAGGTAGGGGGCGCGCCCAGGGGGGTAGGTGCGCTCCCACCCTCGTGGACAGGGTGTGGCCCCCCTGGCCTTGATTCTTTCGCCAGTATTTTTATTAATTCCAAAAATATTCTCCGTGACGTTTCAGGTCATTCCGAGAACTTTTATTTCTGCACAAAAATAACACCATGGCAATTCTGCTGAAAACAACGTCAGTCCGGGTTAGTTACATTCAAATCATGCAAGTTAGAGTCCAAAACAAGGGCAAAAGTGTTTGGAAAAGTAGATACGATGGAGACGTATCAAGACATGACCGAGACACTTCTCCAGTCAATAACAAATAGCGGAACTTGGATGCTCATATTGGCTCCTACATATTCTACGAAGATCTTTATCGGTCAAACCGCATAACAACATACGTTGTTCCCTTTGTCATCGGTATGTTACTTGCCCGAGATTCGATCATCGGTATCATCATACCTAGTTCAATCTCATTACCGGCAAGTCTCTTTACTCATTCCGTAATGCATCATCCCGTGACTAACTCATTAGTCACATTGCTTGCAAGGCTTATAGTGATGTGCATTACCGAGAGGGCCCAGAGATACCTCTCCGATTCAGGGAGTGACAAATCCTAATCTCGATCTATCCCAACCCAACAAACACCTTCGGAGACATCTGTAGAGCATATTTATAATCACCCAGTTACGTTGTGACGTTTGATAGCACACAAGGTGTTCCTCCGGTATTCGGGAGTTGCATAATCTCATAGTCAGAGGAACATGTATAAGTCATGATGAAAGCAATAGCAATAAAACTAAACGATCATTATGCTAAGCTAACGGATGGGTCTTGTCCATCACATCATTCTCCTAATGACGTGATCCCGCTCATCAAATGGCAACACATGTTTATGGTCAGGAAACTTAACCATCTTTGATTAACGAGCTAGTCTAGTAGAGGCATACTACAGACACTTTGTTTTGTCTATGTATTCACACATGTATCAAGTTTCCGGATAATACAATTCTAGCATGAATAATAAACATTTATCATGATATAAGGAAATATAAATAACAACTTTATTATTGCCTCTAGGGCATATTTCCTTCAGTCTCCCACTTGCACTAGAGTCAATAATCTAGTTCACATCGCCATGTGATTTAACACCAATAGTTCACATCACCATGTGATTAGTTCACATCGCCATGTGACTAATACCCAAAGGGTTTTACTAGAGTCAATAATCTAGTTCACATCGCTATGTGATTAACACCCAAAGAGTACTAAGGTGTGATCATGTTTTGCTTGTGAGAGAAGCTTAGTCAATGGGTCTGTCATATTCAGGGCCATATATATTTTGCAAATTTTCTATGTCTACAATGCTCTGCATGGAGCTACTCTAGCTAATTGCTCCCACTTCCAATATGTATCCAGATTGAGACTCGGAGTCATCCGGATCGGTGTAAAAGCTTGCATCGGTGTAACTCTTTACGACGAACTCTTTATCACCTCCATAACCGATAAAATATCTCCTTAGTATTCTAAGGATAATTTTGACCGATGTCAAGTGATCCACTGCTGGATCAATATCGTACCCCCTTGCCAAACTCATGGCAAGGTACACAATAGGTTTGGTACACAGCATAACATACTTTATAGAACCTATGGTTGAGGCATAGGGAATGACTTTCATTCTCTTTCTATTTTCTGTCATGGTCGTGTTTTGGGTCTTACTCAACTTTACACCTTGCAATACAGGCAAGAACTCCTTCTTTGACTGTTCCATCTTGAACTACTTCAAAATCTTGTCAAGGTATGTACTCATTGAAAAATCTTATCAAGCGTCTCGATCTATCTCTATAGATCTTGATGCCCAATATGTAAGCAGCTTCACCAGGGTCCTTCTTTGAAAAACTCCTTTCAAACACTCCTTTATGCTTTCCAGAAAATTCTACATCATTTCCGATCAACAATATGTCATTCACATATACTTATTACAAAGGTTGTCGTGCTCCCACTCACTTTCTTGTAAATACAGGCTTCACCGCAAGTCTGTATAAAACTATATGCTTTGATCAACCTATCAAAGCGTATATTCCAACTCCGAGATGCTTGCACCAGTCCATAGATGGATTGCTGGAGCTTGCACATTTTGTTAGCACCTTTAGGATTGACAAAACCTTCTGGTTGTATCAGATAGAACTCTTATTTAATAAATCCATAAAGGAATGTAGTTTTGATATCCATTTGTCAGATTTCATAAAATGTGGCAATTGCTAACATGATTCGGACAGACTTAAGCATCGCTACGAGTGAGAAAATCTCATCGTAGTCAACACCTTGAAATTGTCAAAAACCCTTTTCGACAAGTCGAGCTTTGTAGATAGTAACACTACTATCAACGTCCGTCTTCATCTTGAAGATCCATTTATTCTCAATGGCTTGCCGATCATCGGGAAAGTCCTCCAAAGTCCACACTTTGTTCTCATACATGGATTCTATCTTAGATTTCATGGCCTCATGCCATCTGTCGGAATCTAGGCTCGTCATCGCTTCCTAATAGTTCGTAGGTTCGTCATGGTCTAGTAACATGACTTCCAGAACAGGATTACCGTACCACTCTGGTGCGGAACGTATTCTGGTTGACCTACGAGGTTCGGTAGTAACTTGATCTGAAGTTTCATGATCATCATCATCAACTTCCTTACTAATTGGTGTAGGCATCACTGAAATTGATTTATGTGATAAACTACTTTCCAATTCGGGAGAAGGTACAATTACCTCATCAAGCTCTACTTTCCTCCCACTCATTTCTTTCGAGAGAAACTCCTTCTCTAGAAAGGGTCCATTCTTAGCAATGAATATCTTGCCTTCGGATCTGTGATAGAAGGTGTACCCAACATTTTCCTTTGGGTATACTATGAAGATGCATTCCTACGATTTGGGTTCGAGCTTATCAGGTTGAAGCTTTTTCACATAAGCATCATAGCCCCAAACTTTAAGAAATGACAACATAGGTTTCATGCCAAACCACAGTTCATATGGTGTCGTCTCAACAGATTTAGATGGTGCCCTATTTAACATGAATGCAGCTGTCTCTAATGCATAACCCCAATACGATAGTGATAAATCGATAAGAGACATCATAGATCGCACCATATCTAATAAAGTACGGTTATGAAGTTCGGACACACCATTACGATGTGGTGTTCTGGGTGGCATGAGTTGGGAAACTATTCCACATCGTTTCAAATGAAGACCAAACTCGTAATTCAAATATTCGTCTCCGCGATCAGATCATATAAACTTTATTTTCTTGTTACGATGATTTTCCACTTCACTCTGAAATTCTTTGAACTTTTCAAATGTTTCAGACTTATATTTCATCAAGTAGATATACCCATATCTGCTCAAATCATCTGTGAAGGTCAGAAAATAACGATACCCGCCGCGAGCCTCAACACTCATCGGATTGCATACATCAGTATGTATTATTTCCAATAAGTCAGTTGCTCGCTCCATTGTTCTGGAGAACGGAGTCTTAGTCATCTTGCCCATGAGGCATGGTTCGCAAGCATCAAGTGATTCATAATCAAGTGATTCCAAAAGCCCATCAGTATGGAGTTTCTTCATGCGCTTTACACCAATATGACCTAAACCGCAGTGCCACAAATATGTTGCATTATTGATACGTCTCCAACGTATCTATAATTTTTTATTGTTCCATGCTATTATATATTCTGTTTTGGATGTTTAAGGGGCTTATTTATACACTTTTACATTATTTTTGGGACTAACCTATTTACCGGAGGCCCAGCCCAAATTGCTGTTTTTTTTGCCTATTTCAGTGTTTCGCAGAAAAGGAATATCAAACGGAGTCCAAACGGAATGAAACCTTCGGGAACGTGATTTTTGGAACAAACGTGATCCAGAGGACTTGGAGTGGACGTCAAGCAACGGACAAGGAGGCCACGAGGTAGGGGGCGCGCCCACCCCCACCAGGCGCGCCCTCCACGCTCGTGGGCCCCTCGTGGCTCCACCGACCTACTTCTTCCTCCTATATATACCTACGTACCCCCAAACCATCAGAAGCGCCCACGAAAACCTAATTCCACCGCCGCAACCTTCTGTACCCGTGAGATCACATCTTGGGGCCTTTTCGGGCGTCCTGCCGGAGGGGGCATTGATCACGGAGGGCTTCTACATCAACACCATAGCCTCTCCGATGATGTGTGAGTAGTTTACCTCAGACCTTCGGGTCCATAGTTATTAGCTAGATGGCTTCTTCTCTCTCTTTGGATCTCAATACAAAGTTCTCCTCGATTCTCTTGGAGATCTATTCGATGTAATCTTCTTTTGCGGTGTGTTTGTCGAGATCCGATGAATTGTGGGTTTATGATCAAGATTATCTATGAACAATATTTGAATCTTCTCTGAATTCTTTTATGTATGATTGGTTATATTTGCAAGTCTCTTCTAATTATCAGTTTGGTTTGGCCTACTAGATTGATCTTTCCTGCAATGGGAGAAATGCTTAGCTTTGGGTTCAATCTTGCGGTGTCCTTTCCCAGTGACAGCAGGGGCAGCAAGGCACGTATTGTATTGTTGCCATCGAGGATAAAAAGATGGGTTTCATATCATATTGCATGAGTTTATCCCTCTACATCATGTCATCTTGCTTAAAGCGTTACTCTGTTCTTATGAACTTAATACTCTAGATGCATGCTGGATAGCGATCGATGTGTGGAGTAATAGTAGTAGATGCAGAATCGTTTCGGTCTACTTGTCGCGGACGTGATGCCTATATACATGATCATACCTAGATATTCTCATAACTATGCTCAATTCTATCAATTGCTCGACAGTAATTTGTTTACCCACCGTAATACTTATGCTATCTTGAGAGAAGCCACTAGTGAAACCTATGGCCCCCGGGTCTATTTTCCATCATATTAATCTTCCGTCAACAAGCTATTTCTATCTTTATTTACCATGCTTTCTTTACTTTTACTCTTTATCATAAAAATACCAAAAATATTATCTTATCATCTCTATCAGATCTCACTCTCTTAAGTGACCGTGAAGGGATTGACAACCCCTTTATCGCGTTGGTTGCGAGGTTCTTATTTGTTTGTGTAGGTGCAAGGGACTTGAGCGTGATCTCCTACTGGATTGATACCTTGGTTCTCAAAAACTGAGGGAAATACTTACGCTATTTTACTGCATCACCCTTTCCTCTTCAAGGGAAAACCAACGCAGTGCTCAAGAGGTAGCAAGAAGGATTTCTGGCGCCGTTGCAGGGGAGATCTACGCACAAGTCAAGACATACCGAGTACCCATCACAAACTCTTATCCCTCGCATTACATTATTTGCCATTTGCCTCTCGTTTTCCTCTCCCCCACTTCAGCCTTGCCGTTTTATTCGCCCTCTCTTTTTCGTTCGCCCTCTTTTTCACTTGCTTCTTGTTCGCTCGTGTGTTGGATTGCTTGCTTGTCTCGATGGCTCAAGATAATACTAAATTGTGTGACTTTGCCAATACCAATAACAATGATTTTCTTAGCACTCCGATTTCTCCTCTTACCGAAGCTGAATATTGTGAAATCAGTGCTGCTTTGTTGAATCTTGTCATGAAAGATCAATTTGCCGGCCTTCCTAGTGACGATGCCGCTACCCATCTAAATATCTTCGTTGATTTGTGTGATATGCAAAATAAGAAAGATGTGGACAATGATATTGTTAAATTGAAGCTATTTCCTTTTTCGCTTAGAGATCGTGCTAAAGCTTGGTTTTCGTCTTTGCCTAAAAATATAATTGATTCATGGAGTAAGTGCAAAGATGCTTTTATCTCTAAGTATTTTCCTCCCGCTAAAATCATCTCTCTTAGAAACGATATCATGAATTTTAAGCAACTTGATCATGAACATGTTGCACAAGCTTGGGAGAGGATGAAATTAATGATACGTAATTGCCCTACTCATGGTTTGAATTTATGGATGATTATACAAAATTTTTATGCCAGATTGAATTTTGCTTCTAGAAATCTTTTGGATTCGGCCACGGGAGGCACTTTTATGGAAATCACTTTAGGAGAAGCTACTAAACTCCTAGATAATATTATGGTTAATTATTCTCAATGGCACACTGAAAGATCTACTAATAAAAAAGTGCATGCGATAGAAGAAATATATGTTTTGAGTGGAAAGATGGATGAACTTATGAAATTATTTGCTACTAAAAGTGTTTATTCTGATCCTAATGATATGCCTTTGTCTACTTTGATTGAGAACAATAATGAATCTATGGATGTGAATTTTTTTGGTAGGAATAATTTTGGTAACAACGCATATAGAGGAAACTTTAATCCTAGGTCATTCCCTAGTAATTCCTCTAATAATTATGGTAATTCCTACAACAATTCTTATGGAAATTTTAATAAGATGCCCTCTGAATTTGAGACTAGTGTTAAGGAGTTTATGAATTCGCAAAAGAATTTCAACGCTTTTCTTGAAAAAAAAATTGCTTAAGGTTGATGAATTGGCTAGGAACGTTGATAGAATTTCTCTTGATGTTGATTCTTTGAAACTTAGATCTATTCCACCTAAGCATGGTATCAATGAGTCTCTCAAAGCCATGAGAATTTCCATTGATGAGTGCAAAGAAAGAACCGCTAGGATGCGTGCTAAGAAAGATTGCTTTGTGAAAGCGTGTTCTTCTAGTTTCTATGAGAATAAAGATGAAGATCTAAAAGTTATTGATGTGTCCCCTATTAAATATTTGTTTTGCAATATGAATCTTGATAATGATGGGACTGGAGATGAGCCACCTTTACCTAGAAGGCGTTCCAAAAATTCGGAGTTTTTAGATCTTGACGCGAAAATTGGTAAAAGTGGGATTGAAGAGGTTAAAACTTTAGAAAGCAATGAACCCACTATTTTGGATTTCAAGGAATTTAATTATGATAATTGATCATTGATAGATTGTATTTCCTTGTTGCAATCCGTGCTAAATTCTCCGCATGCTTATAGTCAAAATAAAGCTTTTACTAAACATATCGTTGAGGCTTTGATGCAATCTTATGAAGAAAAGCTTGAGTTGGGAGTTTCTATCCCTAGAAAACTTTATGATGAGTGGGAACCTACTGTTAAAATTAAAATTGAAGATCATGAATTCTATGCTTTGTGTGATTTGGGTGCTAGTGTTTCCACGATTCCAAAAACTTTGTGTGATTTGTTGGGTTTCCGCGAATTTGATGATTGCTCTTTAAACTTACACCTTGCGGATTCCACCATTAAGAAACCTATAGGAAGAATTAATGATGTTCTTATTGTTGCAAATAGGAATTATGTGCCCGTAGATTTTATTGTTCGTGATATAGATTGCAATCCTTCATCTCCTATTATTCTTGGTAGACCTTTCCTTAGAACGATTGGTGCAATCATTGATATGAAGGAAGGGGATATTAGCTTCCAATTTCCGTTAAGTAAAGGCATGGAACACTTACCTAGAAAGAAAATTAAATTACCATATGAATCTATTATGAGAGCCACTTATGGATTGCCCACCAAAGATGGCAAGACCTAGATCTACCCTTGCTTTTATGCCTAGCTAGGGGCGTTAAACGATAGCGCTTGTTGGGAGGCAACCCAATTTTAATTTTAGTTTTTTTGATTTTTGCTTTTGTTTAGGAATAAATCTTTGATATAGCCTCTGGTTAGATTTGTTTTTGTGTTTTAATTACTTTGTGCCAAGTTAAACCTATAGGATCTTCTTGGATGAAAGTTATTTGATCTTGCTGAAAATTCCAGAAACTTTCTGTTCACGAAAACAATTGTTAAAAATCACCAGAAAGTGATAAAATACTGATTCCAATTGAAGAAGATCATTAAACAAATTTTCTAGGTCGTCCTATTTTGGTAGAATGTTTGGAGTTCCAGAAGTTTGCGTTAGTTACAGATTACTACAGACTGTTCTGTTTTTGACAGATTCTGTTTTTCGTGTGTTGTTTGCTTATTTTGATGAATCTATGGCTAGTAAAATAGTTTATAAACCATAGAGAAGTTGGAATACAGTAGGTTTAACACCAATATAAATAAAGAATGAGTTCAATACAGTACCTTGAAGTGGTGTTTTCTTTTCTTTCGCTAACGGAGCTCACGAGATTTTCTGTTAAGTTTTGTGTTGTGAAGTTTTCAAGTTTTGGGTAAAAGATTTGATGTATTATGGAACAAGGAGTGGCAAGAGCCTAAGCTTGGGGATGCCCAAGGCACCCCAAGGTAAATCTAAGGACACCAAAAAGCCAAAGCTTGGGGATGCCCCGGAAGGCATCCCCTCTTTCGTCCTCAACCATCGGTAATTTACTTGGAGCTATATTTTTATTCACCACATGATATGTGTTTTGCTTGGAGCGTCTTGTATGATTTGAGTCTTTGTTTGTTAGTTTGACACAATCATCCTTGCTGTACACACCTTTTAAGAGAGACACACATGATTCGGAATTTGTTAGAATACTCTATGTGCTTCACTTATATCTTTTGAGCTATATAGTTTTTGCTCTAGTGCTTCACTTATATCTTTTAGAGCATGGCGGTGGTTGTATTTTATAGAAATTATTGATCTCTCATGCCTCACTTATATTATTTTGAGAGTCTTAAACAGCATGGTAATTTTCTTTAATTGTGAAATTAATCTTCTATATTGAGTTCATTGAATGTTATGAGAAGTTAGATACTTGATAAGTGTTTTGAGATATAAAGGTGGTAATATTAGAGTGTGCTAGTTGAGTAATTGTGAAATTGAAAAATACTTTGTTAAAGTTGGCAAGTCCCGTAGCATGCACGTATGGTAAAAGTTGTGTGACAATTTTGACACATAGGTGTTCTTTTATTGCTTTCTTTATGAGTGCCGGTCGGGGACGAGCGATGGTCTTTTCCTACCAATCTATCCCTCTAGGGGCATGCGTAGTAGTACTTTGCTTCGAGGGCTAATAAAATTTTGCAATAGGTATATGAGTTCTTTATGACTAATGTGAGTCCATGGATTATACGCACTATCAACCTTTCACAATTTTCTAGCCTCTATGGTACCGCGCATTGCCCTTTCTCACCTTGAGAGTTGGTGCAAACTTCGCTGGTGCATCCAAACCCCATGATATGATACGCTCTATCACACATAAGCCTCCTTATATCTTCCTCAAAACAGCCACCATACCTACCTATCATGGCATTTCCATAGCCATTTCGAGATATATTGCCATGCAACTTTCCACCGTTCCGTTTATTATGACACGCTTCATCATTGTCATATTGCTTTGCATGATCATGTAGTTGACATTGTATTTTGTGGCAAAGCCACTATTCATAATTTTTTCATACATGTCACTCTTGATTCATCGCATATCCCGGTACACCGCCGGAGGCATTCACATAGAGTCATATTTTGTTCTAAGTATTGAGTTGTAATTATTGAGTTGTAAATAATAAAAGTGTGATGATCATCATTATTAGAGCATTGTCCCATGTGAGGAAAGGATGATGGAGACTATGATTCCCCCACAAGTCGAGATGAGATTCCTGACTAAAAAAAAGAGGTCCAAAAAATGAGAGAAAAAGAGAGAAGGGACAATGTTACTATCCTTTTTCACACTTGTGCTTCAAAATAGCACCGTGATCTTCATGATAGAGAGTCTCCTATGTTGTCACTTTCATATACTAGTGGGAATTTTTCATTATAGAACTTGGCTTGTATATTCCAATGATCGACTTCCTCAAAATGCCCTAGGTCTTCGTGAGCAAGCAAGTTGGATGCACACCCACATAGTTTCTTTTGTTGAGCTTTCATATATTTATAGCTCTAGAGCATCCATTGCATGGCAATCCCTACTCCTCTCATTGACATCAATTGATGGGCATCTCCATAGCCTATTGATTAGCCGCGTCAATGTGAGACTTTCTACCTTTTTTGTCTTCTCTCATAACCCCCATCATTATACTTTACTCCACCCATAGTGCTATATCCATGGCTTGCGCTCATGTATTGCGTAAGAGCTGAAAAGGCTGAAGCGCCTTAAAAGTATGAACCAATTGCTCGGCTTGTCATCGGGGTTATGCATGATGAGAACGTTTGTGTGACAATATTGAAACATAGCCTAACTATATGATTTTGTAGGGATAAGCTTTCTTTGGCTATGTTATTTTGATAAGACATAATTGCTTGGTTAGCATGTTTGAAGTATTATTGTTTTTATGTCAACATTAAACTTTTATCTTGAATCTTTCGGATCTAAATATTCATACCACAATAAAAAGATTTACATTGAGAATTATGCTAAGAAGCATTCCACATCAAAAATTCTGTTTTTATCATTTACCTACTCGAGGACGAGCAGGAATTAAGCTTGGGGATGCTTGATACGTCTCCAACGTATCTATAATTTTTGATTGTTCCATGCTATTATATATTTTGTTTTGGATGTTTAATGGGCTTATTTATACACTTTTATATTATTTTTGGGACTAACCTATTAACCGGAGGCCCAGCCCAAATTGCTGTTTTTTTGCCTATTTCAGTGTTTCGCAGAAAAGGAATATCAAACGGAGTCCAAACGGAATGAAACCTTCGGGAACGTGATTTTTGGAACAAACGTGATCCAGAGGACTTGGAGTGGACGTCAAGCAACAGACGAGGAGGCCACAAGGTAGGGGGGCGCGCCCACCCCCACCAGGCGCGCCCTCCACCCTCGTGGGCCCCTCGTGGCTCCACCGACCTACTTCTTCCTCCTATATATACCTACGTACCCCCAAACCATCAGAAGCGCCCACGAAAACCTAATTCCACCGCCGCAACCTTCTGTACCCGTGAGATCACATCTTGGGGCCTTTTCGGGCGTCCTGCCGGAGGGGGCATTGATCACGGAGGGCTTCTACATCAACACCATAGCCTCTCCGATGATGTGTGAGTAGTTTACCTCAGACCTTCGGGTCCATAGTTATTAGCTAGATGGCTTCTTCTCTCTCTTTGGATCTCAATACAAAGTTCTCCTCGATTCTCTTGGAGATCTATTCGATGTAATCTTCTTTTGCGGTGTGTTTGTCGAGATCCGATGAATTGTGGGTTTATGATCAAGATTATCTATGAACAATATTTGAATCTTCTCTGAATTCTTTTATGTATGATTGGTTATCTTTGCAAGTCTCTTCTAATTATCAGTTTGGTTTGGCCTACTAGATTGATCTTTCCTGCAATGCGAGAAATGCTTAGCTTTGGGTTCAATCTAGCGGTGTCCTTTCCCAGTGACAGCAGGGGCAGCAAGGCACGCATTGTATTGTTGCCATCGAGGATAAAAATATGGGGTTTATATCATATTGCATGAGTTTATCCCTCTATATCATGTCATCTTGCTTAAAGCATTACTCTGTTCTTATGAACTTAATACTCTAGATGCATGCTGGATAGCGGTCGATGTGTGGAGTAATAGTAGTAGATGCTCGACAGTAATTCGTTCACCCACCGTAATACTTATGCTATCTTGAGAGAAGCCACTAGTGAAACCTATGGCCCCCGGGTCTATTTTCCATCATATTAATCTTCCGTCAACAAGCTATTTCTATCTTTATTTACCATGCTTTCTTTACTTTTACTCTTTATCATAAAAATACCAAAAATATTATCTTATCATCTCTATCAGATCTCACTCTCGTAAGTGACCGTGAAGGGATTGACAACCCCTTTATCGCGTTGGTTGTGAGGTTCTTATTTGTTTGTGTAGGTGCAAGGGACTTGAGCGTGATCTCCTACTGGATTGATACCTTGGTTCTCAAAAACTGAGGGAAATACTTACGCTACTTTACTGCATCACCCTTTCCTCTTCAAGGGAAAACCAACGCAGTGCTCAAGAGGTAGCAAGAAGGATTTCTACTATCATTATCAACTTTGCATTTTTGGCATCAATATTATGAATATGTGTATCACTACGATCGAGATTCAATAAACCATTCACCTTGGGTGTATGACCACAGAAGGTTTTATTCATGTAAACAGAATAACAATTATTCTTTGACTTAAATGAATAACCGTATTGCAATAAACATGATCCAATCATATTATGCTCAACGCAAACACCAAATAACATTTATTTTAGATTCAACACTAATCCCGAAGGTAAAGGGAGTGTGCGATGGTGATCTTATCAACCTTGGAATCACTTCCAACACACATCGTCACCTTGCCCTCAACTAGTCTTTGTTCATTTTGTAACTCTTGTTTCGAGTTACTAATCATAGCAACTGAACCAGTATCAAATACCCAGGGGCTACTATGAACACTAGTAAAGTACACATCAATAACATGTATATCATATATACTTTTGTTTACTTTGCCATCCTTCTTATCGCCGAGTATTTGGGGTAGTTCCGCTTCCAGTGACCATTTCCTTCGCAGTAGAAGCACTCAGTTTCAGGCTTGGGTCTAGCTTTGGGCTTCTTCATGGGAGCAGCAACTTGCTTGTTATTCTTCTTTGAAGTTCCTCTTTCTTTCCCTTTGCCCTTTTCTTGAAACTAGTGGTCTTGTTAACCATCAACACTTGATGCTATTTCTTGATTTCTATCTTCGCCGATTTCAGTATCACGAAGAGCTTGGGAATTACTTTCGTCATCCCTTGCATATTATAGTTCATCACTAAGTTCTAGTAACTTGGTGATAGTGACTAGAGAACTTTGTCAATTACTATCTTATCTGGAAGATTAACTCCCACTTGATTCAAGCAATTGTAGTACCCAGACAATCTGAGCACATGCTCACTGGTTGAGCTATTCTCCTCCATCTTGTAGGCAAAACTGTCAGAGGTCTCATACCTCTCGACACGGGCATGAGTATGAAGTACCAATTTCAACTCTTAGCACATCTTATATGCTCCGTGGCGTTCAAAACGTTTTTGAAGTCCCGGTTCTAAGACATAAAGCATGGTGCACTAAACTATTAAGTCGTCATCATACCGAGCTTTGTGAAACGTTCATAACGTGTGCATCTGCTCCTGCAATAGTTCTGTCACCTAGCGGTGCATCAAGGACATAATTCTTCTGTGCAGCAATGAGGATAATCCTCAGATCACGGACCTAGTACGCATCATTGCTACTATCAACTTTCAACTTAGTTTTCTCTAGGAACGTATCAAAAATAAAAAGGGGAAGCTATACGCGAGCAATTGATCTACAACATAGATATGCAAATACTATCAGGACTAAGTTCATGATAAATTTAAGTTCAATTAATCATATTACTTAAGAACTCCCACTTAGATAGACATCCCTCTAATCATCTAAGTGATCACGTGATCCATATCAACTAAACCATGTCCGATCATCACGTGAGATGGAGTAGTTTTCAATGGTGAAGATCACTATGTTGATCATATCTACTATATGATTCACGCTCGACCTTTCGGTCTCAGTGTTTCGAGGCCATATATGCATATGCTAGGTCGTCAAGTTTAACCCGAGTATTCTGCGTGTGCAAAACTGGCTTGCACCCGTTGTATGTGAACGTAGAGCTTATCACACCCGATCATCATGTGGTGTCTCGGCACGACGAACTGTCGTAACGGTGCATACTCAGGGATAACACTTATACCTTGAAATTTAGTGAGAGATCATCTTATAATGCTACCGCCGTACTAAGCAAAATAAGATGTATAAAAAGGATAAACATCACATGCAATCAAATACGTGATATGATATGGCCGTCATCATCTTGTGCCTTTGATCTCCATCTCCAAAGCATCGTCATGATCACCATCGTCACCGGCTTGACATCTTTATCTCCATCGAAGCATCGTTGTCGTCTCGCCAACTATTGCTTCTACGACTATCGCTACCGCTTAGTGATAAAGTAAAGCAATTACATGGCGATTGCATTTCATACAATAAAGCGACAACCATATGGCTCCTGCCAGTTGCCGATAACTATTACAAAACATGATCATCTCATACAAAAATTTATATATCATCACGTCTTGACCATATCACATCACAGCAAGCCCTGCAAAAACAAGTTAGACGTCCTCTACTTTGTTGTTGCAAGTTTTACGTGGCTGCTACGGGCTTCTAGCAAGAACCGTTCTTACCTACGAATCAAAACCACAACGATTTTTCGTCAAGTGTGCTGTTTTAACCTTCAACAAGGACCGGGCATACTCAAACTCGATTCAGCTAAAGTTGGAGAAACAGACACCGTCACCTGTGTGCGAAGCACGGCAGTAGAACCAGTCTCATGAACGCGGTCATGTAATGTCGGTCTGGGCCGCTTCATCCAACAATACCGCTGAATCAAAGTATGATATGCTGGTAAGCAGTATGACTATTATCGCCCACAACTCTTTGTGTTCTACTCGTGCATATAGCATCTACGCATAGACCTGGCTCGGATGCCACTGTTGGGGAACGTGGTATTTCAAAAAAATTGCCTACGATCACGCAAGATCTATCTAGGAGAAGCATAGCAACGGGTGGGGAGAATGTGTCTATGTACCCTCGTAGACCGAAAGCGGAAGCGTTTAGTAACACAGTTGATGTAGTCGAACGTCTTCGCGATCCAACCGATCAAGTACCGAACGCACGGCACCTCCGCGATCTGCACATGTTCAGCTCGGTGACGTCCCTTGTACTCTTGATCCAGCTGAGGCCGAGGGAGAGTTTCGTCAGCATGACGGCGTGGTGACGGTGATGATGAAGTTACCGGCGCAGGGCTTCGCCTAAGAACTACGACGATATGACCGAGGTGTGTAACTGTGGAGGGGGGCACCGCACACGGCTAAAAGATCAACTTCTGTGTCTTGGGGTGCCCCCTTGGCCACGTATATAAAGGAGGGAGTAGGAGGAGGCCGGCCTAGGAGGTGCGGGCCTATAGGGGGAGTCCAACTAGGATTCCCAATCCTAGTTGGAGTCCCCTTCCTTTTCCAAGAGGGGAGAGACGGAAGGAGTAGGAGAAGGAGAAGGAAAGAGAGGGGGCGCCGCCCCCTCCCTAGTCCAATTCGGACTTGCCATGGGGGGGGGTGCGGCCACCCCTTGAGGCCCTTCTCTCCTTTCCCGTATGACCCATTAAGGCCCACTACTTCCTCCGGCGAATTCCCGTAACTCTCCGGTACTCCGAAAAATACCCGAATCACTCAAAACCTTTCCGATGCCCGAATATAGCCTTCCAATATATCGATCTTTACGTCTCGACCATTTAGAGACTCCTCGTCATGTCCGTGATCTCATCCGGGAATCCGAACAACCTTCGGTACATCAAATCACATAACTCATAATACAAATCGTCATCGAACGTAAGCGTGCGGACCCTACGGGTTCGAGAACTATGTAGACATGACCGAGACACTTCTCCGGTCAATAAAAAATAGCGGAACCTGGATGATCATATTGGCTCCTACATATTGTACGAAGATCTTTATCGGTCAAACCGCATAACAACATACGTTGTTCCCTTTGTCATCGGTATGTTACTTGCCCGAGATTCGATCGTCGGTATCATCATACCTAGTTCAATCTCGTTACCGACAAGTCTATTTACTCGTTCCGTAATGCATCATCCCGTGACTAACTCATTAGTCACATTGCTTGCAAGGCTTATAGTGATGTGCATTACCGAGATGGCCCAGAGATACCTCTCTGATACAGGGAGTGACAAATCCTAATCTCGATCTATGCCAACCCAACAAACACCTTCGGAGAAATCTGTAGAGCATCTTTATAATCATCCAGTTACGTTGTGACGTTTGATATCACACAAGGTGTTCCTCCGGTATTCGGGAGTTGCATAATCTCATAGTCAGGGAACATGTATAAGTCATGATGAAAGCAATAGCAATAAAACTAAACGATCATTATGCTAAGCTAACGGATGGGTCTTGTCCATCACATCATTCTCCTAATGATGTGATCCCGTTCATCAAATGACAACACATGTCTATGGTCAGGAAACTTAACCATCTTTGATTAACGAGCTAGTCTAGTAGAGGCATACTATGGACACTTTGTTTTGTCTATGTATTCACACATGTATGAAGTTTCCGGTTAATACAATTCTAGCATGAATAATAAAAATTTATCATGATATAAGGAAATATAAATAACAACTTTATTATTGCCTCTAGGGCATATTTCCTTCACCTTCCCCCCTTGAGGGAGGCCGAATTGGGTGGGGGAAGGACTCCATCTCCCCTTTGGTCGGCGCAAGGAGGGGAGTCCTTCCCCTCCTTGTGGCGCCCCTTCCTCGCCCCTCAACCTATATATACTAGAGGTTCAAGGCACTTTTGGATACTCCCTCCATTTACTTATACAAGGTTACTATGAAAAATATATTTTAAATCTGTATAAGGCCATCAACAGTAATCGAGACAAAAGTTAATGATATTTCATCGTACTAGCAACCTGTTTAATGCTTGCATGCATGCAGTCATAATGATACTCAGCTATAACGTCCAATCAGTTTCCTATTCTTTTTTTGCATGAATGTGGCGTATTAATGATCTCCGTAAACGAAAAAAAAGTTGGCTTGCAAAGAAAGCATTAATTTTTATCTTCGTACCTGTAACCTAAGTTTGTGGCCTTGTATATCAAAATGAAGGGAGTACACAAGTTTTGGAGCCTCCTCTAGTTCCTCTAGTTCTAGTTGTAGTTGGTCCTAATTAATCAATTAGAGCTTGACCTAGATCCTCTAATCCTCACAATTAGAATCCCACTGTGGTTCTAATCTCCCCCTAATTCTTCGACGACGATTAGTTCTGGACGGTGAAGCTCTCCCAGATCGCGAAGACCATACGCTTGCAACCAAGTAGAGAGGTCGTACTTTCGGTTTCCCGTTCGACGAATCGTTCGCGGGCGGTTCGCGGGATAGTTCATCTACGGTTCGAGGGACTCCAAGTAAAATCTACCCTGACTCGTCTAATTCCGCTGCACTCCGGAGTCGGTAACGATCGTGATCCAAACCTTATATGCACCTTCATATTGTTTCAGGGTTATTGTAGGGCGATTTTTTTTGTTTTCTACTACGTTTCCCAACATATAGCCATCACTACTGCTTTGATGATGTCCCTAAGGTAAAAAACGAATGGGAAGCCCGTTCGGGCTAGGGGCTGAGTCCAGGTTCATATCTTTGACACGAGTTGGCTTCCTAGTAGGCGTTCCTTAAATATCTATGTACTCCGTCCTCTCCAAAATAATCGAAGTGTTTGGTTTGTCCTAATTCAAATTTTATTAATGTTGACCATGTCTATATAAAAATATATCAACATCTACAATATTAAATTTCTTTCATTACATCACATTTATTATGAAATATATATATATATATATATATATATATATATATATATATATATATATATATATATATATATATATATATATATATGATGTTGTAGATCTTGATAAATTTCTATAGGCTTGGTGAAACCTAAAAAAGTTTGACTTGAGACCATTTTAGGAACATGGGGAGTAGCTCGCAAGGGTTTCTCCAATGTTAACCCTCAAACCTCCCACATCCATCCGGACCGAGCGGTTCAGATCCATTTTGCCATCCAACCGGGTGCCCCTTCAGTCCGTGGACTGGTCCGAGTGTCTGTTTTCCCGCAAACCAGAGGCAACCGGGGCGGGGGGAGGGGTGCGGGAGTCCAGACAATCGCCACATAGGACTCTGACAGCCCCAACCCACTCAAATCCCCCTCCCGGTCCACTTTTTTGCACTCCAACCCTGCCCCCACCCCCCTGCTTTGCATCTACACGCTCCTCGTCCGCTACCACCAATGTTCCTTTTGGCCACCGCACATGCATCCTTGGATGTTCGCAGCCAGCCAGCCACCAGCAACGGGCCTACCCACCTTGGACTACGCCTTCATCCACCCAAGATCCCTCCGTAGCCAGGTACTCTCCACGCTAGTGCTGACGACGTCCATGAGATCTTTTTGTTGAACTTGTTGTCATTTTCTAGAGTAATTCGATGGTAGGGTAGTTGGTGAGGGAGGATGAGTTGATGTGCAATGCATAGTTGGTCATATTCGTGGACTTTGTAGGCATGAACTCATGGGGCTCAATCTTTTGGCAGCGCGTGCATGCTTCTTTTCATGAACAAAAGAACTTCATGCCCTACGAAATGCGCGTCATCCGTGAACGCAATATGAAGTTGATATCGCATCGATAGTACACCATCTAAACTCCGTCATGAACTATTGCAGTGTGATTCATCGAGTGGAGATAATGTGGCCGTTGGGCTCGTCAACCATGGAGATCATAAGTTTTACTTCTTGTTGCTCTACATGTTGGTTAATTCATTCATTCACTTAATGTTGCTTTACACGTTGTATAGCCGGCACATGTTGTCTTGTTGTACTACAGGACCGAGGGCGGGTCACTCACACACGTACATCGTTGGCTAAAAACTATAGGGGCAGTATGTGTGGTACGACATATGTCCATTCTAGACTTGAGAATCGTTGAATTGGGAAACAATGATTTCAAAAAACTTGTTGAACATCAAGTTACTTCAGATGTAATATTTACATTTGAACTATTTTTGCACTAGGCATATCTGCATTTTATTTATGGAAGAATCGTGCTATTTTATATAGTTATTTTGAGTGTTGTGGTCTTTGGAAAAACTAAGGCAGACATTTAGGGGACAAGATTGGATGGCCGGCTCCAGCATTAGTGTCCGCAGACTGGTCTGGACCAGTCTATTAACAAATAGTGTGTCTGTTTTTGGGGTTAGTGTTGGAGATGCCCTAAGATCATTAGTGTATTGAGGTGAAGAAGGAGATCAACGCGCGCAAAGAGAGCGCAGTCGTGGCGGCAGCCTCAAGCGCCTAATGATTCATTCTTGTATTGCCTGTCGATAAATTGTCGTATTTAATTTTGATACTTTTAAAAAAAGAGGATATACCCCCGGCCTCTACATATGAACGACGCATGCAACAATTTTACTAATTATTCACAAAGACCTTACAAAGTAATACAACCTCATCATCTTGGCAACACATGTCGCTACTCCTATCCCCTTGATGAAGAGGTGCCGAATGTTCGAACCGAATACCGAACAGACTCGCACCAAGGCCTAACATCTAAAGCCGGGTACCCCATCCAAGCCACAATGCCGGGATTGGAACAGACACCGGTCCGGCGCACTCTCAGTGTACCCCACATGCGCACTCAAGCCTGTATACACATCCAAGAATGACGCCCCCAAGGGGGAGACACCACAAGAGCGCTGCCATCATCCGATCTACTGATCTAGGGTTTCCCCTGGAGGTAGCAGATAGTGGTCTAGAACTTCTCAACGGCGATGCCTTCAAGGAGGGAACGACACCGAAGAGCCCCGCCATCGCCGACCTTGGCAGCTAGCCGAGAGCAAGTTTTCACCCAGATCAGCTCGAAGAACCTCCATCAAGCGTCTTGTGCACGGATCGCTACCTTCTCTGACGGGGACTAGACAAAAAGGGTCCAGCTGCCGCCGCCTGATCGGCCACGACACCACCACGGTGCCTAAGCAGCCGGTGTGGTCAGGCCCACCGTGCTAGCCCATCGCCGTAGAACTGAGCCACCGGCCCACCCAAGCCCATCTGGGTCGGGCGAGATCCGTGAACCCAGCTTGCCACCACAGGAGCGCCACAGGCCCGGGGTGGCCGCTTATTGCCATGTAGAGTTCAGGTGTATGCTCATTGTATTATGTATTTTCTCGATGCTCCATTTTGAGCAAATGAAATCCACCCTTTGTCAATAATGATAGCCATTCATAAAAAAAGGAACTGCAAAAAATTTCGTTAACAGAAAACTAACTAAAAGTCCTTTTCCTCAAATTTCACCTAAAATACGTTTTATAGAAACTGAGCTGTATCCAAACAACCACTTACGTATCTGCATAGGTCATAATAATAAGAACAAAAGAAGCAGGTATCCGCAAACGCCAAGCGACGGTATCCTTCGGCTCCGCGGTTGCTCTCGATTCCACGAAAATGAAGACAACATCCTGATTTATTAACAGTTACAACGTCTCCGCTTGGGTTTCTTGCCACGCTCTGCCGATGGAAACAACAACAAAAAACGAATCCAGCCTTTTGTTTGTCCTTGGTGTGTGGCACATCGTTTTCCACAATTCCCATCGGTAACCGCGAAAATGTTGTGACGAGAAAGAAGAAGCAAGAAGATAAGAAAAACATGTGATGCCAAGCAGGGCAGAGCACCCACCCTCGTATCACATCGACGACACTTGCTGTGCCTATATAAGATTCCATCTTCCACCGCACCTGCTCTAGTTGTACCGCACCACACAGTTTGATTACAGTATAAGAAACTAATGGAGGTCGCCGTAGCAGCAACCACACTCGGAGTCGGAGGTGACGTGTCTTCTCCTTCATCGCTGAGCCTGCTCTGCGGTCTCTCTGCGCTGCTCGTCCTCCTGTGGGCGCTCTCCCGGGCCGCCGAGACATGCTGGCTGAGGCCGCGGCGGCTCAGCCGGGCGCTCAGGGCGCAGGGCCTCGGCGGCACGGCGTACCGCTTTCCCGCCGGGGACCTCGCGGACAACGGCCGGCTCAACGAGGAGGCTCGGTCCAAGCCCATGCCGCCGTGCCACGACATTGTGCCCCGTGTGGCGCCACACCTCCTCAACATCGTCAAGGAACACGGTAGTAGAATTTTGTTGTTGCTCAAGTTGAATTTCTCTCTGGTCCAATATGTCTTTCTTTTTCGTTTTTCCGACATGAAAATTGATATTACAGTATACTGAAGTATCTACTATTGCTCTTCAGTATACTGAAGTATCTATTGACATGAAAATTGATATCACAATATGTTACTATTGCTCTTCTTTTACGGGCATCTGATGACCTAATCCTGCTCAAGGTAGCATTAAAACAAGATATTATTGCTGTCTCTACTTCATTTTTAAACCCAAAAATTTCTGACGGCAATCAATTTTGAACTGCATGTAGGCAACGTTTGCATCACCTGGTTTGGACCAGTCCTAAGGATGGTCATAGCAGAGCCAAAGCTAGTGAGAGAGATCCTATCAGACAAGTCGGGCCATTTCGAAAAATTCACCAACAAACGTCTGGGAAAACTGATAGCCCTTGGGCTTGCGAGCTACGACGGTGAGAAATGGGCGACGCACAGGAGGATCTTGAACCCCGCTTTCCATCTCGAAAAGCTCAAGGTAGTACTATTCTTTCTTACTAGGGTAGCTCCTAACCCGATCAGGGTGTGTGTGTGCGCGCGCTAACTGAAGCTGTTTACAGAGCATGTTGCCGGCTTTCTCCACATGCTGCACCGAGTTGATAAGCAGCTGGGAAAGTAAACTAGCCGGTTCTGATGGATCACATGAAATAGACATATGGGAGGATTTCCAGAACCTCACCGGAGACGTGATCTCTCGCACGTCGTTCGGTAGCAGCTTCATGGAAGGGCGAAGGATCTTCCAGCTTCAGGCAGAGCAAGCGGAGCGAATTATCAAGGCCTTCCAGTATATGTACATCCCAGGCTACCTGTAAGCACACTTCCTGTACCAATTACTCTTGACATAGTCCTTTTTATTCTGAAGTACAGTAACTTTTTTCCTTGTAAAATTCAGAGTAAGCATGAATGATGCGACTGCCCTTTTTCAGCTTTTTTCCAACCGAAAACAACAAGAGGATGAAGCAGATCAACCGAGAGATTGAAGGGCTCCTGAGAGGCATCATCGAGAAGCGGGAGCGCGCGATGGAGAACGATGGGCTTAGTAGCGGCAACGACTTGCTTGGCTTGATGCTGCAGTCGAACAAGGAGAGCGGGGCGTCGAGGATGAGGATGAGCACCGAGGATGTGATCGAGGAGTGCAAGCTCTTCTACTTCGCGGGGATGGAGACCACGTCCGTGCTGCTCACCTGGACGCTGGTCGTCCTGGGCATGCACCCCGAGTGGCAGGATCGGGCCAGGGAAGAAGTCCTCAGCGTCTTCGGCAAGGACAAGCCCAACTTCGACGGCCTCAGCCGACTCAAAACGGCAAGTGTCTCTCACACTTTACTTTTAAGTTTCGCCTAGAAGCCATTGCTGACTATGATTTGGCTCCAATTTCCTTGTCCAGGTGACGATGATACTGTATGAAGTGCTCAGGTTGTACCCACCGGCGGTCACGCTGAACCGGAAGACATCCAGACAGATGCAGATTGGAGGCATCACCTACCCTGCCGGCGTGCTGCTGGAGCTGCCGATAATCATGGTTCACCACAACCCGGATGTATGGGGGAAAGACGTGCTGGAGTTCAAGCCGGAGAGGTTTGCGGAGGGGATCTCCAAGGCAACCAAGGACCAGCCGGTCTTCTTCCCATTCGGCTGGGGCCCGAGGATTTGCATCGGCCAGAACTTCGCGATGCTGGAAGCCAAGATGGCGCTGAGCATGATCCTTCAGCGTTTCGAGTTCCAGCTCTCACCTTCCTACACGCATGCGCCGTACACGGTCATCACACTGCATCCTCAGCATGGAGCGCAGATTATACTCAAGAGTCTCTGATCGTCATCTTGTCTTGCGGCTTTGTCGACCTGTCGTCGGGTAACTTGGTAAGTGGAAGAAGTAAATTGAATCAAGTGAACTAGACTCTTTCATTTGATCCTAAAACTGGGTATTTGTACATGGTTAAGTACGTGTTGTTCACACCGGTTACGGGGAACACAACTGTTAGCAAAGTTGGTTCATACAGGGAAAGGGTGCCTCAAAAAAAAAGAAAAGGAAAGGTGCCTGTTCAGAGCAGGCACCGATACAGAAAAGAGGCGGGACGGGATCTGACCATTTTTCTGCCACCGTAGTCTCTGCCGGTAGGATAACACTGCCTACCGTCATGGTCTTGGTCTTCGATGATAGAATTTAATTGTGTCATGAAAAATACCCTACTGCCAATATCTTCCTTTTTAAAAATGACGTCGCCTGTGCATGCATGCCGTCTGGGCTGGACCGCGTTTTGCAATTATGGCTGCAAATGTGCAGGCTGCCTGCGCTGCCTACTGCCTGCCTAGCTAGCTACCCGTGCATCCCATCAATTGTTTAAGTTTGTGACATGTCCAAGCTAGGAGCTACGTGCTAGCAGTGGCGGAGCCAGGATTGGCCGACGCCCCAGGCGAGAAACTAAGGGTCAAAAAATAACCCCCCTCCCCCTCCCTGAAAAATACAGTTTCAAAGCATATAAAAGTGTAAAAAAAGACTCTCGTACGCTACGTACCAGCAGCACATGCCCTTCTGTCTTTGTTGTTTTCGTTCACTTTTTTGTTATTGGGCTGGCTAATGGCCCAACAACAGGGGCATGAAGTGGGCTGCGCCCCAGGCCGTTTTTTTTTCCTCTAGATATATAGGCTGGGAAATTTGTCACGCCCCAGGCCACTGCCTAGGGCCCAGATCCGCCCATGCGTGCTAGTAATGATGCATGTGGGTGGAAAGAGAAAGGAAAAAATGGATGCGAGTGGATGTTTGTGCATACTATGCAGTGCGTCACAGAGACCAATGCTTGCATGCACTCACATGTGTCTCGTAATAGTGTATAGCCTACCGCCAAGTACAATGGCCAAGTACAATGGCGTAGGGTTACACAGCTTACCACCAATGACTATGGCGGTAAGATATGTTGCACTTTAAATGGTCGTGACAGCGTAGTTAAGTTCTACCGCCACTGACCTCGGCGGTAGGTTGTGTAACCGTCCAATGACTACAGCAGTAAGAAAAAGGGCCAGATCCTGATTTTTTTTGAACTAGGGTCAGATCCGGCTAAACTTTTGCAAAAAGGTCAAAACAACAAATTTAGCCTCCGCCCGGCGCTTGGGCAAACAGCAAATACCTATGGCATTTTAAGGCGTCTTCAACCAATCGTCTAAAACGGACATAGTATTCGTCTGTGGACAGTGATACGGGTCAACCAAACGAAATTTGAACACAGTATAATTTTCATGCAAATTGGATGATTTTCATTTAAACCGGACCAAATTCATGGCATTTTCAACACAAAAGCAGACATGATTTTTTTAACATAGCAAAACCTAGTCTACATCTTTGTTGTCCCTGGAGGCGTCCATGTTCCACGTCCCGTTCTTCCCCACGTGCAGCGAGCTCAACGGCCATGACCTCCGGGAAGTGAAGTTACGGATCGCCGACGAGGGGAGGAGTAGGACATGGGACATGGAGGTGTCCACATTCGTGTCCCACCTTCTACACTTCCACGTCGGAGTCTATGTGGATGTGACCCGTCGAGGTCAATGTTGAATATTTGAGGAATTTTCCGTTAAGTTTAATCAAAATAATAGTGGATAAAACATGAATAAGATAATAGCGAAGATAATCAAAACAAACAATAGGTTAGTGAAACTAGTCATGCAATCAAGGTGATAAGAAATAAGTATCATATTCATATCGATTGCTGCAACTCGTAAGCTAAATGCTAATCCTAACAAAGAGGATACGATGGCATACAGAGCAGCGTAAGAGGAAGCAGGTGCACCATTCGCGAACTCGCGGTAGGTTTGCCCCTCCGCCAGCCGATGATGCGCAAGGAGGGCGAGGTTATATGTTGGTCTTCCAACGCGAGGAGGAACGCCTCCACTAGCGGCGTCGGCTGCTCCTCCTCCATGACGTCGTTGAAGTGTGCATGCGCCTGCTCAATGGTGCAGCCGGCATGGACAAGCTCAGGCGCGGGTGTCGGATCGTTGTCAAATGCCTCCTCCATTGTCGATCCTTGTCGCTCACCTCCAGCGAGCTTGCCGGCAAGCTAACCTCTATCCTCTGCGCACGACAGGACTGCCAGTTGGCCGCAAGACTATGAGTATTGGGCTTCAGATCAGGTGCTCTAACTCTACACTTGTTAGTGCCTTCTCTGATGCTGATTGGGCTGGCTGTAGTAATGATAAAAAATCAATAGGAGCATTTTCAGTATTTTTTGGCTCTAATCTTACTTCTTAGAGTGCCAGAAAGCAGGCCACAATATCAAGGTCAAGCACAGAGGTTGGATACAAATCTTTGGCAAATACAACTACTGAGATCATTTGGATGGAATCCTTGCTTGCACAATTTGGGATTAAACAACATCGTGTGTCCTATGGTGTGATAATCTAGGAGCAACTTATTTGTCTGCTAATCATATCTTTCATGATATGAGCAAATGCGTCGAGATTAATTTTCACTTCGTATGAGAAAGAGTTGCAGAAAAGAAGTTGGAGATATGATTCATTTCATCCAAGATCAATTGGCAAACGGGTTCACAAAAGCCCTTCCTGTAAGGCCATTTGAGGAATTCAATAAGAATATAAATTTAGCACAGCTTAAATTAAGAGAGGGTGTTAGATAATATGGTTTAATTCCATATCGTAATCTCAACTACACTTATCTCTATTCCCTCTCGTAGTTATCCCGTTCTCTCACCTGTACACGCTGCATCTAAGCGATCGACATGAACTTGCATGCCACTGTGACACCCCTGATTCAATCGTACACTAATCATACACGCAAACGTGTACGATCAAGATCAGGGACTCACAAGAAGATATCACAACACAACTCTAAACATTAATAAAAGTCATACAAGCTCCATATTACAAGCCAGGGGCCTCGAGGGCTTGAATACGTAGCTTGATACATAAGCGAGTCAGCGGAAGCAACAATATCTGAGTACATGCATAAGTTGAACAAGTTTTGCCTTAAGAAGGCTAGCACAAACATCAACGATCGAAGAGGAAAGGCCTCCTTCCTGGGACCTCCTAAGTACTCCTGGTCGTCGGCGGGCTCCACATAGTAGTAGGCACCCTCGGGGTGGTAGTAGTAGTCGACTGGGGTGGCATCTGGCTCCAGGGATCCACCATCTGGTTGCAACAACCAGAAAGAAGAAAGAAGGGGGAAAGGGGGAGCAAAGCAACCGTGAGTACTCATCCAAAGTACTCGCAAGCATCAGATCTAAACTAAGTATGCATTGGTATCAAATGAAAGGGTTGTATTTGTGGACTGAACTGCAGAAGGCCAGAATAGAGGGGAAGGCCTAGCCTATCGAAGACTAGCATCTTCAAGCAGCTCCAAGCATCTTGCACCATGTAGAAGAGTAAAGAATAGCAGTTTATAATTAACAAGCATGTTGTAGAATTAATGCCGAGAGATCCTTCCTCGACTCCCTGCGAGGAAGCAATCCCGGGGCCACATATCCATCACATATCAAGTATCCATTTCTAGTTATATAAGATCTGGATACAAGTCTGAACGTCCATTACCGTGGACACGGTATTCGAATATATATCTTCCCTGCAGGGGTGCACCACGTTACCCAACACGCTCGATCACTCTGGCCGGACACACTTTTCTGGGTCAATGCCCGGCCTCGGAAGATCAACACGTCGCAACCCTACCTAGGCTCAGCAGAGAGGTCCCCGTCGGTATACATCCTAAGCACTCCAGGGTCTGGGCCCATCGCCCGTTGCACTCGGGGTCGTTGTGTGCAGGGTGGATACCAGCACCACCCGTGTAGTGGATGGCACGATCCGACCGTGCCACAATGCTGAACTGGACATCTGACAAAGCTTCGGCTGATACCACGACGTCGAGGCCCATATCTATTCTCACGTGGTGGTTAGTGCGTAAAGGCCAAATGCCAATTCAGAACAAATACCCAAACCTATTAATGCATTATTAAAAGAAGTGATGGCTGCCGGGACAAGTCCGGAGCTATCACCCCCTCCTGGGTGATACCGCTAAACAGCCAGCCGCCACCGTAACTCCTCGGGTGCTCTCCGGGCCCGCCCGACTTTCACCAATGTCTCAAATAAATTTAATGTAACCATGTGGCCAAACATCAAGGGGAAAACCCAAGGAATCACCCTCGGAGGATTCCACTCGATGTAATCATCAAGGTGAACGTAAGAGGAACCACCCTCGAGGTTCACACTTGAGGTGTTGCACGACAGAGCCGTATCGGGAATGGTGAAGGAGGAACCACCCTCGTTGACCACGACCGAATAGCTACACTACAGAATTATCATCAGGAGTGCGTTATGAGGTACCACCCTCGGCACTCGATAGTAGCTCTGCAGTGTCGAGCAACAAAAGGGGCGTGATGTGATGTGAGGTGTCGGGCTCTGGTCGTCGATCATGTTGATCGAGTCGTCGATGATGAAGCAGGGGCAACAAGGACAAGTGGGGGTCACTGATGGATCACTAACCAACCTATACTAAGAAGTTTAGGATAAGGAGGTAAGGTACAACAGCAGGTTACAAAAGCAGGCTATGCATCAGAATAGGAGCAATCAATTACAGTAGCAAAATCTAATGCAAGCATGAGAGAATGGAATGGGCGATATCGGGATGATCAAAGGGGGGGCTTGCCTGGAAGCTCCGCTGAAAGGGAAGAAGGGTCGTCGTCGACGTAGTCGATCACAGTGGCATCAGCAGTGGTCTCGGGTCTACCGGAGAAGAAGAGGGGGAAGAAACAGTAAATACAAAGCACACAGATGCATGACATGAAATGAGCGGTGCTAGGGGTGTTCTAATGCAGTGCTACACGATACTGGCGAAGGGGAATAACATCCGGGAAAGTTTTCCCGAAGTTGGTATTTTCGGACAGATGAATCGGAGAGGGACGATTGCATGTTCGCTATGATAGAGATGTGTTGCAGATGAACGGACTGCGTATTCGGATTCATCTCGTCGTTCTCAGCAACTTTCATGTATAAAACTTTTTCATCCGAGTTACGGTTTATATTCTATGATTTTATAAAGTTTTAACAATATTCTTAAATTAATATTAATTTGAAAATAATGAGTAAATGTTAGGTGCACCCAGATCTGTGTACACAGAAGTGTACCACAGGGTGACATGTGGGTCGAGGAGGTCCCAGTTGACCAGTCAACGTTTGACTGGTCAACAGGGGGTGGGGTCCCCCTGTCATGCACACACATTTATCTAACTACTGATTAAATTAACTAATCTAGTTCATTAGTTTAATTAAGATTAAGTTAATAAGCATTTAACTAATTAATTAATTAAATTTATTAATATATCTTTTAACATTTCTCATTTTTTTAGAAAAGGAGGCGTGGGGCCTACTGGGCAGTGGCTCAGAGCCATAGCGGGCGCAACAGGCGCTGGGCGCTCGCCCAGGGGCGCGGTAGGGGCCACAGAAGGGGCGACCGGCGCTGGTTGGCGGGCAGGGGCCGCGAGCGGGGCCGGTGAGGTCAGGTGGCGGCGGGCGTGGGCCGGCTTGGTTGGGCGCGGCGGCTGCGGTAGCCAGCCGCAGGAGCAACGGCGGGGAGGCGTAGCAGGCGAAGGGCTGCAACGGGGCTAGGCGGGGGAGCCACGGCGTGTGCGCCCAGGTTGGCCAGAGGCGGAGGCAGGGGTGGCCGCGGGAGCGCGCGGCAAGGGCGGCTGCGGCACCGACAAGCGTCAGCAGCGGGCGGAGCACAGCAGCTAGCAGCGTGGCAAGGCGGGGCGGAGGGGACTGGAGCCGCGGTCGCGGTGGTGGACGGGCGGTGCCAGCGGCAGCAGCAGGCAGCCGCGGGTCGGGTGGGCGTAGCAGCAGCTTAGCAGGGCGGCAGCGATGCAGCAGCCTCGCAGCAGAGCAGTAGCGAGCGCGAGGGGAGGTGGTGGCCGGGCGCGGGTTGCGAGCGAAACAGGGGAAGCGGACGAGGATGCCTATGTGTGGCCTCAACGCGGCGGACGTGGGGTAGGGGAGCGGCGAGCGGAGCGCCGGCGACGCACAGGGGAAGCAGCGGTGAGCAGCAGCAGTCTGCGACGGTCATGCGCGGCAGCACAGCAGGCGTTCGCGACGGCAGAAGCCGAGAAGCGGCAGTGAGCAGCGCACAGGCAAGCAACACAGCAGCGGGAACGGCGCAACGCAGCACGCAGTAAGCAGCAGCTCGAAGAGCAGCCGCAAGCGGCTGTAGCATGGGTGAGCGGGCGCGGCGACCGGAGAAGAACGTGGCATCGGTGCGGGGAGCAAGCTACGGAGAGATGGCGTATAAACGGAGGAAGGGAGAGGGGCAGGGGCTCACGTTGCGGCACACGAAGGCCGTTGGGGGCTTAGTAGCACAGGGCAGTGGCCGGAGTCGAAGGCGACGCGGCGACGGTGATCCCAGGAAGAAGACGAAGTGGGCGACGACGCTGGTGGTCCTCCTCGTCGATCCACGGTCATAGGCGAAGCAGAGGAGGCCAGCAGACCGGCTGGACACGAGACCAGCGCGCGGGGGTAACGGAGGCCATGCCGGTGAGCTTGGCCATGGCGACAGCAGGGCTGGTGGATCTGGCGAGGGAAGGGAGGTCGGGAGGGCGAGGAGCGAGAGCATGTCTAGTAGAGCCCTCAAACCCTTAAATCTAAAACTAGTTTTAAGGGTTGAGAATTGGCCATTTTTGACACTTTTAAGGGTTGAAAAACAGAGGCAAAGACTAGAACCCTCAAACCCAACCCTTATAACAGAATATCTCAAACCAAACCCTTATAACGGAATATTCTGTTATAAGGGTTGGGTTTGACGGTTCTAGTCTTTGCCCCAACCCCAACCCTTAAAACTGTCATTTGACATATCACAATTTTCATCATCTCAATAACACCGAATAGTACTTTCAAACACATAATAATCATTCAATTTATTACAACAATGTTTTGAAGCAAATTATAATAATTGTTCAAATCAAATAGGACATAGAAAAGTAAACAAAGGTAGATCATGGGCCTTGGCGCCGCCCAGCCAACTGCCACTGGTGCTCTACTAGATCATCCCGGAGCTGACCATGAGTGTTTGCATCCTCAATCTGACGATGTGCTTCAAGAGAAGCTTGTACGCGACAAGGGTTTCTTTCCGGTTGCACACGAGTACCAACATTGTCATAGAAACAAGGCAGTTTTAACCCTCTCTCATCCTTGATGATCATGTTGTGTAGAATCACACAACATTTCATGATCTTCTCCAAGGTTTTTTTGTCCCAAAAACGAGCTCGACCCCGAACTATGGCAAATCTTGCTTGCAAAACACCGAAAGCTCTCTCAATATCCTTGCGGGCTGCCTCTTGTGCCTTGGTGAAATGAGCCTCTTTTCTGGTTAAGGACACCCCATTTTTCTCCTTGATGGACTTCACAAGAGTTGCCCAACCGGGGTAAATTCCATCGGTGAGATAGTATCCCATTGAGTACTCATTGTCCATTATTTTGTAGTTGCAAGTTGGAGCATCCCCAAAAACTAATCTTTTTAACAAAGGAGATCTATTGAGCACATTGATATCATTGAGTGTTCCCGGCAAACCAAAAAATGCATGCCAAATCCATGTGTCCTTCGATGCCACGGCCTCAAGCACAATGGTAGCATCACAGCTTTTACCGCAATACATTCCTTGCCATGCCTTTGGACAATTTTTCCATTTCCAATGCATGCAATCAAGACTACCAAGCATCCCCGGCCATCCCCTTTTTACATCCATCTCCATCAATCTCTTTGTATCTTCCTCGTTGGGTGCCCGAAGATACTCATCACCATACAACCGGATGACCAATTTTGCAAACATACGAACGGACGCCGTGGTTGTATCTTGTCCAATGCGAAGATACTCGTCCGTATAGTCCGCTGGTATGCCATAGGCGAGCACCCGCATTGCATCCGATATCTTTTGGTACGCACTAAACCCCATGATACCGGCGGTGGATCTACGACGCTTGAAGTAATCTGAGGCGGCCTCACAATCGGTGACAATTTTCACAAACAAACTACGGCGCATTCGGTACCTTCTCCGGAAGAGGCGAGGTGGGTATGTCGGTACCTCCGTGAAGTAGTCTCGCATCAAATGTTCGTGTCCGAGACAACGGTTCCGGTAGATGGTGACTCGCCCCATCTTTGACCCTCTCCTCTGATCCATCAGCTTCACGCGGTCTTCAAACTCTTGCACGTCGAGGAGGAGGCCCATCATCTCGACGTCATCGTCTTGAAGCAAGTCCTCAATGTCCGAGTCGTCCGATGACGACCAACCGGAATCATCGGACAACGCATCCATCTACACAACACAAAACAAAAAATGTAGTGTTGCTCTGTAACAAAAATACAGGAAACAGGGCCGGCCGGAGCTCGCTGTGGAGGAGGCCGGCGGTGTGGAGACAGAGGGAGGAGGAGCAGGGGAGCTCACCTTGGACGGCCCGCGGTGGAGGAGGCCGGCGGTGTGGACGAGCTCGGGGCGGTGGAGGAGCTCGGGGCGGCGGTGGAGGAGCTCGGGGCGGGACGGCGGCGGCGGCCCGAGATGCGGCCGGAGGCGGCTCGGGTCGGCGCGGGGGCGGGACGGCGGCGGCGGCCCAAGATGCGACCGGCGGCGGCTCGGGGAGGCACGGGAGGAGGTTGGGGATGGGAAATTTCCCTCCCGCGCGTGGCCGGATCGAAGTGAGGGTTGGGGTAGATTTTGCCCCCCAATCCTCACTTGTACAGGTTGGGAGAGGGTTTGCAGGTCTGATCCTTCATTTTTTAAGGGTTTAAGGGTTAAGGGGTTCTAGTCTACGTGTTTTTTCGCCCAACCCGTAAAAAAACGGTTATTTCTGTTTTTTGAGGGTTTAAGGGCTCTACTAGACATGCTCTGAGTGGGTGGGGTGAGTGGATGAGAGTGGGAGAGGGAATCGAGGGGATGAGGGGGGTCCTTATCCCCTCCCGGTATCGACGCCGGCGAGGTGGTCGGGCGGGGACCATGCCCCTGTAGCGACTGGTCGGAGGAACAGGGCGATCGACCGGGGTGGGGGTTGGGCTGGCTTGGTCGGTCTATTGGGCTAGGCCCAGTGGGAGTCACGGGGTTTCTTTTTCTTTTGCTTCTTTTATTTTTCTTATTTTCTTTACAGTTTTAGTTTTCTTTTATTTTTGAATAGAAATTAGCTTTATAAAATATAGTAACAACACCTAAATTGGTTTTACTAATTACACCACTGCCACATTTAGTTTGAGGTTCAAATAAAATAGTTTAGTATTTCTATAATTTAAAAAGCATTTAATATTTCTTTTTATCCACTGTCATATTCACAAAATGGCATTTAAATATTTTACATAAGTGTTGGGTCACCACCATAATTAGTTACGGAATATTTGCCACACTTTGAACATTTTATTTTGCATGTTTGAGAAATTTGAATTTTGGGCTTTAATTTGAATTTGAGTTTGAACTAAGATTCGGATCAAGCGAGGATTAGCAACAGTAATGTGATGACGTGGCACCATTAGTAGGGGATTACTGTAGCTCGATTCTCCGGGTGTTACAACCACGACAGGGGCTCTTCCTGTGGCACATAAATAAAGTTCATGTGTCACATAGAAGCCCCCACGCCCCCACGTCGTCCCCGCTAGGGCGACTCGGGCGGCGCTCAAATAGCCACCGGGGGCGCGATCTCCCTCTTCCCTTTGCCGCCGCCGGAGGACGCCGCCGGGCTAAGCACGGAAGCCGATGGTGGTGGCGGACGACTCCCTCTCTCCCGCGTCTTAGGGGTGGTGCGGGGCTCCTAAACATGTGGTGGCGCGGCCGATTCAATCTACGCTGCGGCGGCGATGATTGCGGCAGGCGGCGGCATGGTGGGCGGCCGTGCCTCGGACGGCGGTAGCAGCAGGCGCGATCCTGTACCGGGAAGGACGATGGCTACGGTCGGCGGCTGCGCACCATCGAGCCTCGTATTGGCGGCAGCATTGAGGGCCTGGTGGACTGGTCGGCGGCGGCTCCGGTCACATCTGATCTGGCCGGAGCAGCCGGCTGTGGTGGCCATCTCCTCCATTGGAGGTAGTCAGCCTGAGGCTCGATGGTCAGATCTCGAGATCCATCACCTAGTCCCGACTGCGAGTCGGGAAGACATAGTTGCCGATGAAAACCGAGCCGATGGCAGGCGATGGCGGCGTTCTATGTCGTTACCTTGATGAAGTCTTCGTCGTGTAACTACTTTCGACCCACTCGTGCTGCTCCGGGGGAAACTCTAGGATCTGGTGTTCCAGATTGGATGATGCCGGTACTGCGGTGTCGTTCCTCTCTTGGGAGCATCGTTTGTGGAGCAGCGCTGGAATACAGAGGCGGGAGGTGGAGCTGCTTCGTCTTGCACGGAGCTTCAGTGGGGATGTTGTCGGCGTTCTGGGAACGGGGGTCCCAGACTTTCCTGCCTACGGCGCGCGGCGTGGCTCCTCCGACGGCCTGGTACGACCCATCTTCACCAGCAAACACTCAAGACCCTCGCGAGGGGCCAAGCCTCGCGAGGCGGACGACGCAAGACCTCCTCAGGGGCCGCCTCACTAGGCTCGCTCGCGAGGAGCGGAGAGATCAAGGCAAGGGGCACCTCGCGAGGTTCCCGTGATGTGAGTCATGACGACCAAGGCCAGGCAAGCGCCAGGCAGGCGCCAGCGGGCGCAGAGTACTCGTTTCCTCTTTGGTGCAAAAGGAGCAGGCGCATGCGAAGACTCCCGAGGCATCAAGCAAAGGTTTCCATATCGGCGCAACAAGACCAAGACCAGCAGGACGGAAGGACGGAGGTCACCATGGAGCCCACGACGTCGTCACCACCAGAGCCTTTGGCAAGCGAAGACCACATTTTGTCAGGATAGCTTGTACTATCTGCCCCCCTTCAAATTGGCCGTTGTGGGATCCCTTCCCGCCTAACATTTGGGAAGAGGACCGGGGCCTCTATAAATAGGACTAGCCACCACCATAGGAGGGGGACGGATTTTGGATCAGAGCCATTCCACCCACACACGCACAAGCTCACTGAGCTCAAGAACACCTCTCCTCAAGAGGTTGTTCTTCCCTTGTACTTGTTCATCCTCAGCCTACAAGGCAATCCACCACACCACACTGGAGTAGGGTATTACACCACATCGGTGGCCCGAACAAGTATAAACTCTCGTGTCCCTTGTTCCTTGAGTTCGCGTGCGAGGCCTTGAGATCGTAGGGAGTGGGTGAGCTTGGGGAAGAGAGATCTTCGTGCACACTGATGACCCACAAGTATAGAGGATCTATCGTAGTCCTTTCGATAAGTAAGAGTGTCGAACCCAACAAGGAGCAGAAGGAAATGATAAGCGTTTTTTAGCAAGGTATTCTCTACAAGCACTGAAATTATAGGTAAAAGATAGTTTTGTGATAAGATAATTTGTAACGGGTAACAAGTAATGAAAGTAAATAAGGTGCAGAAAGGTGGCCCAATCCTTTTTGTAGCAAAGGACAAGCCTGGACAAACTCTTATATAGAGAAAAGCGCTCCCGAGGACACATGGGAATTATCGTCAAGCTAGTTTTCATCACGTTCATATGATTCACGTTCGGTACTTTGATAATTTGATATGTGGGTGGACCGGTGCTTGGGTGTTGTCCTTACTTGGATAAGCATCCCACTTATGATTAACTCCCATTGCAAGCATCTGCAACTACAAAAGAAGTATTAAGGTAAACCTAACCATAGCATGAAACATATGGATCCAAATCAGCCCCTTACGAAGCAACGCATAAACTAGGGTTTAAGCTTCTGTCAATCTAGCAACCCATCATCTACTTCTTACTTCCCAAGGCAAGGGGGAAGTCCCCCCACCCTAGGGTTCCCAACCCTAGGCGCATGGGGGAGGCCCATGGGGGGGCGCCCAGCCCACTAGGGGCTGGTTCCCTTCCACTTTCAGCCCATGGGGCCCTCCGGGATAGGTGGCCCCACCCGGTGGACCCCCGGGACCCTTCCGGTGGTCCCGGTACAATACCGGTAACCCCCGAAACTTTCCCGGTGGCCGAAACTTGACTTCCTATATATAATTCTTCACCTGCGGACCATTCCGGAACCTCTCGTGACGTCCGGGATCTCATCCGGGACTCCGAAAAACTTTCGGGTTTCCGCATACATATATCTCTACAACCCTAGCGTCACCGAACCTTAAGTGTGTAGACCCTACGGGTTCGGGAGACATGCAGACATGACCGAGACGCCTCTCCGGTCAATAACCAACAGCGGGATCTGGATACCCATGTTGGCTCCCACATGTTCCACGATGATCTCATCGGATGAACCATGATGTCGAGGATTCAGTCAATCCCGTACACAATTCCCTTTGTCAAACGGTATGTTACTTGCCCGAGATTCGATCGTCAGTATCCCAATACCTTGTTCAATCTCGTTACCGGCAAGTCTCTTTACTCGTACCGCAATGCATGATCCCGTGACTAACGCCTTAGTCACATTGAGCTCATTATGATGATGCATTACCGAGTGGGCCCAGAGATACCTCTCCGTCACACGGAGTGACAAATCCCAGTCTTGATCCGTGCCAACCCAACAGACACTTTCGGAGATACCCGTAGTGCACCTTTATAGTCACCCAGTTACGTTGTGACGTTTGGCACACCCAAAGCACTCCTACGGTATCCGGGAGTTGCACGATCTCATGGTCGAAGGAAAAGATACTTGACATTGGAAAAGCTCTAGCAAACGAAACTACACGATCTTTTATGCTATGCTTAGGATTGGGTCTTGTCCATCACATCATTCTCCTAATGATGTGATCCCGTTATCAATGACATCCAATGTCCATAGTCAGGAAACCATGACTATCTGTTGCTCAACGAGCTAGTCAACTAGAGGCTTACTAGGGACACGTTGTGGTCTATGTATTCACACATGTATTACGATTTCCGGACAATACAATTATAGCATGAACAATAGACGATTATCATGAACAAAGAAATATAATAATAACCATTTATTATTGCCTCTAGGGCATATGTCCAACAGTCTCCCACTTGCACTAGAGTTAATAATCTAGTTCACATCACCATGTGATTAACACTCACTGGTCACATCACCATGTGACCAACATCTAAAGAGTTTACTAGAGTCAACAATCTAGTTCACATCACTATGTGATTAACACTCAATGTGTTCTAGTTTGATCATGTTATGCTTGTGAGAGAGGTTATTAGTCAACGGGTCTGAACCTTTCAGAACCGTGTGCTTTACGAATATCTATGTCATCTTGTGGATGCTACCACGCGCTATTTGGAGCCATTTCAAATAATTGCTCTACTATACGAATCCGGTTTACTACTCAGAGTCATCCGGATCAGTGTCAAAGTTCGCATCGACGTAACCCTTTACGACGAACTCCTTTTCACCTCCATAATCGAGAAAATTCCTTAATCCACTAGGTACAAAGGATAAGTTCGACCGCTGTCATGAGATCCTTTCCCGGATCACTATTGTACCCTCTTGACCAACTCATGGCAAGGCACACTACATGTGCGGTACACAGCATAACATACTATAGAGCCTACGTCTAAAGCATAGGGGACGACCTTCGTCCTTTCTCTATCTTCTGTTGTGGTCAGGTCTTGAGTCTTACTCAATACTCACACCTTGTAACACAACCAAGAACTCCTTCTTTGCTGATCTATTTTGAACCCTTTCAAAATCATGTCAAGGTGTGCTGTCTTTTGAAAGTATCATCAGGCGTCTTGATCTATCTCTATGGATCTTGATGCCCAATATGTAAGCAGCTTTATCCAGGTCTTCCTTTGAAAAACTCCTTTCAAACAACCCTTTATGCTTTCCAGAAATTTTACATCATTTCGGATCAACAATATGTCATTCACATATACTTATCAGAAATGTTGTAGCGCTCCCACTCACTTTATTGTAAATACAAGTTTCTAACAAACTTTGTATAAACCCAAAAACTTTGATCACTCCATCAAAGCGTATATTCTGACTCCGAGATGCTTGCTCTAATCCATGGAAGGATCGCTGGAGCTAGCATACCTTTTAGCATCCTTAGGATCGACAAAACCTTTCTGATTGTATCACATACAACCTTTCCTTACGAAAACTGGTAAGGAAACTTGTTTTGACATCCATCTGCCAGATTTCATAAATGCAGCTAATGCTAACATGATTCCGACGGACCTAAGCATCGCTACGGATGAGAAAAACTCATCGTAGTCAACTCCTTGAACTTGTGAAAATACTCTTTGCCACAAGTCGAGCTTCATAGACGGTAACATTACCGTCCATGTCCGTCTTCTTCTTAAAGATCCATTTATCTCAATGGCTTGCCGATCATCGGGCAAGTTCACCAAAGTCCATGCTTTGTTCTGATACATGGATTCTATCTCGGATTTCATGGCCTCGAGCCATTCGTCGGAATATGGGCCCACCATCGCTTCTCCATAGCTCGTAGGTTCATTGTTGTCTAGCAACATGACTTCCAAGACAGGATCACGCATTACTCTGAAGTAGTGCGCATCCTCGTCGTCCTACGAGGTTTGGTAGTGACTTGATCCGAAGTTTCATGATCACTATCATAAGCTTCCACTTCAATTGGTGTAGGTGCCACAGGAACAACTTCCTGTGCCCTGCTACACACTAGTTGAAGCGACGGTTCAATAACCTTATCAAGTCTCCACCATCCTCCCACTCAATTCTTTCGAGAGAAACTTTTCCTCGAGAAAGGACTCGTTTCTAGAAGCAATTACTTTTGCTTCCAGATCTGAAATAGGAGGTATACCCAACTGTTTTTGGGTATTCTATGAAGATGCATTTATCCGCTTTGGGTTCGAGCTTATCAGCCTGAAACTTTTTCACATAAGCATCGCAGCCCCAAACTTTTAAGAAACGACAACTTAGGTTTCTCTAAACGGTGTCGTCTCAACGGAATTGCGTGGTGCCCCTTTTAAAGTGAATGCGGTTGTCTCTAATGCCTAACCCATAAACGATAGTGGTAATTCGATAAGAGACATCATGGTATGCACCATATCCAATAGGGTGCAGTTATGATGTTCGGACACACCATCACACTATGGTGTTCCAGGCGGTATTAATTGTGAAACACTTTCCACAATGTCTTAATTGTGTGCCAAACTCGTAACTCAGATACTCATCTCTATGATCATATCACAGACATTTTATCCTCTTGTCACGACGATCTTCAACTTCACTCTGAAATTACTTGAACCTTTCAATAATTCAGACTAGTGTTTCATCAAGTAAATACACTCAGCATCTACTCAAATCATCTGTGAAGTAAGAACATAACGATATCCACTGCATGCCTCAGCACTCATTGGACTGCGTACATCAAAATGTATTACTTCCAATAAGTTGCTCTCTTGTTCCATCTCACTGAAAACGAGGACTTTCAGTCATCTTGCCCATGTGGTATGATTTGCATGTCTCAAGTGATTCATAATCAAGTGAGTCCAAACGATCCATCTGTATGGAGTTTCTTCATGCATATATACCAATAGACATGGTTCGCATGTCTCAATCTTTTCAAAAACGAGTGAGTCCAAAGATCCACCTACATGGAGCTTCTTCATGCGTTCTACACCAATATGACTCAAGTGGCAGTGCCACAAGTATGTGGTACTATCATTACTATCTTATATCTTTTGGCATGAACATGTGTATCACTACGATCGAGATTCATTTTAGGTGCAAGACCATTGAAGGTATTATTCAAATAAACAGAGTAACCATTATTCTCCTTAAATGAATAACCGTTTTGCGGTAAACATAATCCAATCATGTTCAACGCAAACACCAAATCTCGATGGTAGAGGGAGCATGCGATGCTTGATCACATCAACCTTGGAAACACTTCCAACACATATCGTCATCTCACCTTTAGCTAGTCTCCGTTTATTCCGCAGCTTTTATTTCGAGTTACTAACACTTAGCAACCGAACCGGTATCTAATACCCTGGTGCTGCTAGGAGTACTAGTAAAGTACACATTCATATAACGTATATCCAATATACTTCTGTCGACCTTGCCTGCCTTCTCATCTACCAAGTATCTAGGGTAGTACTGCTTCAGTGACCGTTCCTCTCATTACAGAAGCACTTAGTCTCGGGTTTGGGTTCAACCTTGGGATTCTTCACTAGAGCAGCAAACGACTTGCTGTTTCATGAAGTATCCCTTTTGCCCTTGCCCTTCTTAAACTAGTGGTTTTACTAACCATCAACAATTGATGCTCCTTCTTGATTTCTACTCTCGCGGTGTCAAACATCGCGAATAGCTCAAGGATCATCATAACTATCCTTGATATGTTATAGTTCATCACGAAGCTCTACTAGCTTGGTGGCAGTGACTATGGAGAACTATCACTATCTCATCTGGGAGATTAACTCCCACTCGATTCAAGCGATTGTGGCACTCAGACAATCTGAGCACATGCTCAACGATTGAGCTTTTCTCCCTTAGTTTGCAGGCTTAAGAAACTTGTCAGAGGTCTCATACCTCTTGACGTGGGCACTAGTCTGAAATCCCAATTTCAGTCTTCGGAACATCTCACATGTTCTGCGACGTTTCAAAAAACGTCTTTGGTGCCACAATTCTAAACCGCACTGAACTATCACGTAGTCATCAAAACGTGTATGTCAGATGTTTCGTAACATCTACAGACGACGCTGAGGTTCAGCACACCGAGCGGTGCATTAAGGACATAAGCCTTCTGTGCAGCAATGAGGACAATCCTCAGTTTACGGACCCAGTCCGCATAATTGCTACTACCAACTTTCAACTAAATTTTCTCTAGGAACATATCTTAACCAGTAGAACTAAAGCGCAAGCTATGACATAATTTGCAAATACCTTTTTGACTATGTTCATGATAATGAAGTTCATCTGATTATGAACTCCCACTCAGATAGACATCCCTCTAGTCATCTAAGTGAAACATGATCCGAGTTTAACTAGGCCGTGTCCGATCATCACGTGAGACGGACTAGTCAAGATCGGTGAACATCTCCATGTTGATCGTATCTTCTATACGACTCATGCTCGACCTTTCGGTCCTCCGTGTTCCGAGGCCATGTCTGTACATGCTAGGCTCGTCAAGTCAACCTAAGTGTATTGCGTGTGTTCCGAGGCCATGTCTGTACATGCTAGGCTCGTCAACACCCGTTGTATTCGAACGTTAGAATCTATCACACCCGATCATCACGTGGTGCTTCGAAACAACGAACCTTCGCAACGGTGCACAGTTAGGGTGAACACTTTCTTGAAATTATTATAAGGGATCATCTTACTTACTACCGTCGTTCTAAGCAAATAAGATGCAAAAACATGATAAACATCACATGCAATCAAATAGTGACATGATATGGCCAATATCATCATGCTCCTTTGATCTCCATCTTCGGGGCACCATGATCATCTTCGTCACCGGCATGACACCATGATCTCCATCATCATGATCTCCATCATTGTGTCTTCATGAAGTCGTCACGCCAACGATTACTTCTACTTCTATGGCTAACGCGTTTAGCAACAAAGTAAAGTAATTTACATGGCGTTATTCAATGACACGCAGGTCATGCAAAATAATAAAGACAACTCCTATGGCTCCTGCCGGTTGTCATACTCATCGACATGCAAGTCGTGATTCCTATTACAAGAATATGATCAATCTCATACATCACATATATCATTCATCACATCTTCTGGCCATATCACATCACATAGCACTTGCTGCAAAAACAAGTTAGACGTCCTCTAATTGTTGTTGCAAGTTTTTACGTGGTTTGTAGGTTTCTAGCAAGAACGTTTTCTTACCTACGTATGACCACAACGTGATTTGCCAATTTCTATTTACCCTTCATAAGGACCCTTTTCATCGAATCCGTTCCGACTAAAGTAGGAGAGACAGACACCCGCTAGCCACCTTATGCATCTAGTGCATGTCAGTCGGTGGAACCTGTCTCACGTAAGCGTACGTGTAAGGTCGGTCCGGGCCGCTTCATCCTACAATGCCGCCGAAACAAGAAACGACTAGTAGCGGCAAGAAGAATTGGCAAACTCAACGCCCACAACTGCTTTGTGTTCTACTCGTGCATAGTAACTACGCATAGACCTGGCTCATGATGCCACTGTTTGGAATCGTAGCATAATTTAAAATTTTCCTACGCTCACCAAGATGCATCTATGGAGTCTACTAGCAACGAGGGGAAGGGAGTGCATCTACATACCCTTGTAGATCGCGAGCGAAAGCGTTCCAATGAACGTGGATGACGGAGTCGTACTCGCCGTGATCCAAATCATCGATGACCTAGTGCCGAACGGACGGCACCTCCGCGTTCAACACACGTACGGTGCAGCGACGTCTCCTCCTTCTTGATCCAGCAAGGGGGAAGGAGAGGTTGATGGAGATCCAGCAGCACGACGGCGTGGTGGTGGATGTAGCGGGTCTCCGGCAGGGCTTCGCCAAGCTTCTGCGAGAGAGAGAAAGGTGTTGCAGGGGAGGAGGGAGGCGCCCAAGGCTGTGGCTTGCTGCCCTCCCTCCCCCCCTTTATATAGGCCCCCTTGGGAGGGGGGCCGGCCAAAACCCATCTAGGGTTGGGGGGCGGCGGCCAAGGGGTGGAAGGGGTGCCTTGCCCCCCAAGGCAAGGGGGAAGTCCCCCCACCCTAGGGTTCCCAACCCTAGGCGCATGGGGGAGGCCCATGGGGGGCGCCCAGCCCACTAGGGGCTGGTTCCCTTCCACTTTCAGCCCATGGGGCCCTCCGGGATAGGTGGCCCCACCCGGTGGACCCCCGGGACCCTTCCGGTGGTCCCGGTACAATACCGGTAACCCCCGAAACTTTCCCGGTGGCCGAAACTTGACTTCCTATATATAATTCTTCACCTGCGGACCATTCCGGAACCTCTCGTGACGTCCGGGATCTCATCCGGGACTCCGAACAACTTTCGGGTTTCCGCATACATATATCTCTACAACCCTAGCGTCACCGAACCTTAAGTGTGTAGACCCTACGGGTTCGGGAGACATGCAGACATGACCGAGACGCCTCTCCGGTCAATAACCAACAGCGGGATCTGGATACCCATGTTGGCTCCCACATGTTCCACGATGATCTCATCGGATGAACCACGATGTCGAGGATTCAGTCAATCCCGTATGCAATTCCCTTTGTCAAACGGTATGTTACTTGCCCGAGATTCGATCGTCGGTATCCCAATACCTTGTTCAATCTCGTTACCGGCAAGTCTCTTTACTCGTACCGCAATGCATGATCCCGTGACTAACGCCTTAGTCACATTGAGCTCATTATGATGATGCATTACCGAGTGGGCCCAGAGATACCTCTCCGTCACACGGAGTGACAAATCCCAGTCTTGATCCGTGCCAACCCAACAGACACTTTCGGAGATACCCGTAGTGCACCTTTATAGTCACCCAGTTACGTTGTGACGTTTGGCACACCCAAAGCACTCCTACGGTATCCGGGAGTTGCACGATCTCATGGTCTAAGGAAAAGATACTTGACATTGGAAAAGCTCTAGCAAACGAAACTACACGATCTTTTATGCTATGCTTAGGATTGGGTCTTGTCCATCACATCATTCTCCTAATGATGTGATCCCGTTATCAATGACATCCAATGTCCATAGTCAGGAAACCATGACTATCTGTTGATCAACGAGCTAGTCAACTAGAGGCTTACTAGGGATACGTTGTGGTCTATGTATTCACACATGTATTACGATTTCCGCACAATACAATTATAGCATGAACAATAGACGATTATCATGAACAAAGAAATATAATAATAACCATTTATTATTGCCTCTAGGGCATATGTCCAACATCCAGAATGTCAAGTGTGAATCAGAAACTTCATTGAGAACTAACAAACTATAATCTCAGTCATTGAAGCAATTGCAATTTATCATAACATCAGAAAGAGTCAATATAAGAGCTTTTCAGCAAGTCCACATACTCAACTATCATTTAGTCTTTCACAATTGCTAACACTCACGCAATACTTGTGGTTACGGAGTTTTAATCGGACACAGAGAAAGATAGGGGCTTATAGTTTTGCCTCCCAACCTCTTACCTCAAGGGTAATGTCAACAATAATAGCTCATGCTAACTTACATCCAATTAGATATATATATATATCAGGATCTTTCCAACAGAATGTGCTTGCCAAAGGATAAAATGTAAAAAGGAAAGGTGAAGATCACCATGACTCTTGCATAAGGTAGAAAATAAAGGTAAAAGATAGGCCCTTCACAGAGGGCAGCAGAGGTTGTCATGCGCTTTCATGGTTGGATGCACGAATTCTTAATGCAAAAGAACGTCACTTTATATTGCCACTTGTGATATGGACCTTTATTATGCAGTCCGTCACTTTTATTTCTTCGACATCACAAGATCGTATAAAGCTTATTTTCTCTCACACTAATAAGTCATACATATTTAGAGAGCAATTTTTATTGCTTGCACCGATGACAACTTACTTGAAGGATCTTACTCAAATCATAGGTAGATATGGTGGACTTTCATGGCAAAACTGGTTTTAAGGGTATTTGGAAGCACAAGTAGTATCTCTACTTGGTGCAAAGAATTTGGCTAGCATGAGGGAGAAAGGCAAACTCAACATGTTGGATGATCCATGACAATATATTTTATTTTAGATGTAAGAAAAACATAACCCATTACGTTGTCTTCCTTGTCCAACATCAACTCTTTAGCATGTCATATTTGAATGAGTGCTCACAATCATAAAAGATGTCCAAGATAGTATATTTATATGTGAAACCTCTCTTTCTTTATTACTTCCTATTAATTGCAACGATGACCAAAACTATGTTTGTCAACTCTCAACAATTTTTAATCATCATACTCCTTATATGTGAAGTCATTACTCTCCATAAGATCAATATGATATGTTTTTATTTCTTTTTATTCTTTCTTTTTCTTTTATTCCCTCAAGATCATAGCAAGATAATCAAGCCCTTGACTCAACACTAATCTTTATTATATAGCTCACGGACTCGATTACATAGAAGGATCATAAAGCAAAACTCAAAACTAAATCATACCAAAAACTTTATTCTACTAGATCAAGATAATACCAAAAGGATCGAACTAAGAAAACGGTAAAGATAGAGATGTGATGGTGATACGATACCGGGGCACCTCCCCCAAGCTTGGCAGTTGCCAAGGGGAGTGCCCATACCCATGTGATTATATGTCTTTTGTTGGTGAAGAAGATGGAGGTGATGATGGATAGTCGCACATCGAGCGTAAGAGGTCCTCCAACTTGCGGATAATGCCCTTGAGTGCGATGATATGCTCCTTCAACAAAATATTTTCACATGTGAGATACTTGTTTTGTATACGAGCTAACTCAATCATCTTGAAAGCTTCGATCTTAGTTAGGGTAAGAAGATTGTGATCAAGTTGAAGGATGTCTTCTGCTGCCGGAGCTTGGTCCTCCGTGGCCTTCTTGATATCCTTGTTGATCTCCATGGGTTCTTCCCTCTTCAGCTCTATCTTCATTAGCCAAGCATCATTGTCACCATTGTTGGAGGAGGGGGACGACATGATGCCTGGCCTTGACAACCCTGACAGAAAACAACTCGAAACAAGAACAGAGGATAATTGGGTGATACGGTGGTCAAAACCTTTGGGAGATTATATAATGAATTTTTACCGACCAAAATACGTATCGTGCAAGAAAACGGAGTCCGGAGAGCACACGAGGTGCCCACGAGGCAGGGGGGCGCGCCCAGAGGGGTAGGGCGCGCCCTCCACCCTCGTGTCCTTTCCGGACTGCTTCTTATTTTCCTATTTTTCTAAATATTCCAAAACGGAGAAAATTTGCCATTAGAACTGTTTTGGAGTCGATTTACTTACCGTACCACATACCTATTCCTTTTCGGAGTCTGAAACGTTCTGGAAAGTGTCCCTTATGTATTCCTCCGGTGTTACGGTTTCAATAACATTAGTTTCAACATTTATAAGATTACCTGAGATATAATGTTTGATTCTTTGACCATTCACCACCTTTGGATTTGTGCCTTCGAAGTTGTTGAATTTTATGGCACCGGAACGATAGACCTCCTCGATAACGTAAGGACCTTCCCATTTAGAGAGAAGTTTTCCTGCAAAACATCTTAAACGAGAGTTGAATAGCAACACATAGTCACCTACATTAAACTCACGCTTTTGTATCCTTTTGTCATGCCATCTTTTAACTTTCTCCTTAAACAGTTTGGCATTCTCATAGGCTTGGGTTCTCCATTCATCAAGTGAGCTAATGTCAAATAGCCTCTTCTCACCGGCAAGTTTAAAATCATAATTGAGCTCTTTAATGGCACAGTATGCCTTATGTTCTAGTTCGAGAGGTAAATGACATGCTTTTCCATAAACCATTTTATACGGAGACATAGCCATAGGATTTTTATATGCAGTTCTGTAGGCCCATAATGCATCATCAAGTTTCTTGGACCAATTCTTTCTAGATCTATTAACAGTCTTTTGCAAAATTAATTTGAGCTCTCTATTACTCAATTCTACTTGACCACTAGACTATGGGTGATAAGGAGATGCAATTCTATGATTAACATCATACTTAGCAAGCATTTTACGAAAGGCACCATGAATGAAATGTGAACCACCATCAGTCATTAAATATCTAGGGACTCCAAACCTCGGAAAAATAAGTTCTTTAAGCATCTTAATAGAAGTGTTATGATCAACACTACTACTTGGAATAGCTTCTACCCACTTAGTAACATAATCAACAGCAACTAAAATATGAGTATATCCATTAGAGACAGGAAACGGTCCCATATAATCAAAGCCCCAAACATCAAATGGTTCAATAACAAGTGAATAATTCATAGGCATTTCTTGACGTCTACTAATGTTACCAATTCTTTGACATTCATCACAAGATAAGACAAACTTACGAGCATCCTTGAAGAGAGTAGGCCAATAAAAACCGGATTGCAATTCCTTATGTGCAGTTCTATCTCCAGCGTGGTGCCCTCCATAAGCCTCAGAGTGACACTTGCGTAGGATCTGTTCCTGTTCATGCTCAGGTACACAACGCCTAATAACACCATCTACTCCTTTATAAAGATGTGGGTCATCCCAGAAGTAATGTCTTAAATCATAGAAAAACTTTTTCTTTTGCTGGTATGTGAAACTAGGTGGTATAAATTTAGCAACAATGTAATTAGCATAATCAGCATACCATGGAGCAGTACGAGAAGCATTTATGACATTAATTGTTCATCAGGAAAGCTATCATCAATAGGTAGTGGGTCATCAAGAACATGTTCTAACCTAGACAAGTTGTCTGCAACGGGGTTCTCAGCTCCCTTTCTACCAATAATATGTAAATCGAATTCTTGTAGCAAGAGAACTCATCTAATAAGTCTAGGTTTAGCATCTTTCTTTTCCATAAGATATTTAATAGCAGCATGATCAGTGTGAATAGTTACTTTAGAATCAACAATATAAGGTCTGAACTTATCACAAGCAAATACAACTGGTAAGAATTCTTTTTCAGTAGTGGCATAATTTCTCTGGGAATTGTCTAGAGTTTTACTAGCATATTGAATAACATTTAATTTCTTATCAATTCTTTGCCCTAGAACAGCACCTACAGCATAATCGCTAGCATCACACATAATTTCAAAGGTAAATTCCAATCAGGTGGCTGAACAATAGGTGCAGAAATCAATGCTTTCTTAAGTATTTCAAATGCTTCTACACAATCATCATCAAAGACAAATGGTATATCTTTTTGTAATAGATTAGTCAGAGGCCGAGAGATTTTTGAGAAGTCCTTAATGAACCTCCTATAAAAACCGGCATGACCAAGGAAACTTCTTATACCTTTGATGTCCTTGGGACACGGCATCTTTTCAATAGCATCAACTTTAGCTTTATCAACTTCAATACCTCTTTCAGAAATTTTATGCCCCAAAACAATGCCTTCATTAACCATAAAGTGGCACTTCTCCCAATTCAAGACAAGATTAGTTTCTTCACATCTCTGCAAAACTCGATCAAGGTTGCTCAAGCAATCATCAAAAGAGGATCCATAAACGGAGAAATCGTCCATGAAAACCTCACAAATCTTTTCACAAAAATCAGAGAATATAGCCATCATGCATCTTTGAAAGGTAGCAGGTGCATTACATAAACCAAAAGGCATACGTCTATAAGCAAAAGTACCGAAAGGGCAAGTAAAAGTGGTCTTTGCTTGATCATCAGCTGACACAGGTATTTGAGAGAAACCAGAGTAACCATCTAGAAAGCAAAAATGTGTATGTTTGGATAATCTTTCTAGCATTTGATCAATGAAATGGCAAGGGGTAATGATCCTTTTTAGTAGCTTTATTTAATTTGCGGAAATCAATTACCATCCTATAACCTGTAATAATTCTTTGCGGAATCAATTCATCTTTATCATTAGGAACGACAGTAATACCTCCCTTCTTAGGGACACAATGGACATGACTTACCCACTGACTATCAGCAACGGGATAAATTATACCTGCCTCAAGGAGCTTTAGTATTTCCTTTCTTACCACTTCTTTCATCTTAGGATTCAGCCGTCGTTGATGATCAATAACTGGTTTGGCATCTTTCTCTAAATTTATTTTGTGTTGACATAGAGTGGGGCTAATGCCCTTAAGATCATGAAGAGTATATCCAATAGCAGCACGATGCTTCTTCAGAGTTTTCAATAATTTCTCTTCTTCATGCTCTGAAAGGTTAGCACTAATAATAACAGGATATATCTTCTTTTCATCTAGATAAGCATATTTAAGAGTATCAGGTAATGGTTTAAGTTCAAACACGGGATCACCCTTGGGTGGAGGAGGATCCCCTAGGATTTCAACAGGTAAATGTGTTTCAGCATAGGTCCCTGTTTAAAGAATACTTCATCTATTTCCCTTCTTTCATTCATAAACATATCATTTTCATGATCTAGCAAATATTGTTCTAAAGGATCACTAAGAGGTACGGCAATAGAAGCAAGACCAATAATTTCATCTTTACTAGGCAATTCCTCATCATGAGGTTGTCTACGAAATTTAGAGAAATTAAACTTATGAGACATATCATCCAAGCCAATAGTAATAACATCCTTTTCGTAGTCTATCTTAGCATTAACAGTGTTCAAGAAGGGTCTACCAAATATAATGGGACAAAAGCTATCTTGTGGGGAACCAAGAACAAGAAAATCAGCAGGATATTTAGCTTTCCCACACAAGACTTCAACATCTCTAACAATCCCAATTGGTGAAATAGTATCTCTATTAGCAAGCTTAATGGTAACATCGATATCTTCTATCTCAGCTGGTGCAATATCATGCATAATTTCTTTGTATAAGGAAATAGGTATTGCACTAGCACTAGCACCCATATCACACAAGCCATGATAACAATGATCTCCTATTTTAACAGAAATAACAGGCATGCCTACCACAGGTCTATGTTTATCTTTAGCACCAGGTTTAGCAATTCTAGCAGTCTCATCACAGAAGTAAATAACATGCCCATCAATATTATCAGCCAAGAGATCTTTAACAATAGCAATATTAGGTTCAACTTTAACTTGCTCAGGAGGTGTATAAGTTCTAATATTACTTTTACGAACCACAGTTGAAGCTTTAGCATGATCCTTTATTCTAACAGGGAAAGGTGGTTTCTCAACATAAGCAGTAGGAACAATAGGATCATTATAAGTGATAGTCTTTTCTTCAACTTTAATAGGTGCAACTACTTTTACTTCTATGGGAGGATTATATTTAAACCACTTCTCCTTAGGGAGATCAACATGAGCAGCAAAGATTCACAAAAAGAAGCTACTATCTCAGAGTCAAGTCCATATTTAGTGCTAAATTTACGGAAAACATCGGTATCCATAAAAGATTTAACACAATCAAACTTAGGTGTTATACCTGACTCCTTACCTTCGTCGAGATCCCAATCTTCAGAGTTGCGTTTAATTCTTTCCAATAAATCCCATTTGAATTCAATAGTCTTCATCATAAAAGAACCAGTACAAGAAGTATCGAGCATGGAGCGATTGTTGTCAGAAAGCCGAGCATAAAATTTTTGAATAATCATTTCTCTTGAGAGCTCATGATTGGGGCATGAATATAACATTGACTTAAGCCTCCCCCAAGCTTGAGCGATGCTTTCTCCTTCGCGAGGCCAAAAATTATATATATAATTACGATCACGATGAACAAGATGGATAGGATAAAACTTCTGATGGAATTCCAATTTCAACCGTTTGTAGTCCATGATCCCATATCATCACATAGCCTATACCATGTCAATGCATCTCCCTTCAAAGATAAAGGGAAGACCTTCTTCTTGATAACATCATCGGGCATACCTGCAAGCTTAAATAATCCACAAACTTCATCCACATAGATTAAGTGTAAATCGGGATGCAATGTTCCATCTCCTGCAAAAGGATTAGCTAGCAGTTTCTCTATCATACCCGAAGGAATTTCAAAGTAAACATTTTCATTTTCAGTAGGTTCAGTAGGTTGAGGAGCAACTCTTTGCTCTACTGGTCGAGGTGAAGATACCCCGAACAAGCCCCTCAAAGGATTACTTTCCATAGTAACAAGTGACAGTAAATTTCAGCACACTATATAAATTTTTCCTTACCAAATTCCACCTACCAAAGGCGCTTCACTCCCCGGCAACGGCGCCAGAAAAGAGTCTTGATGACCCACAAGTATAGGGGATCTATCGTAGTCCTTTCGATAAGTAAGAGTGTCGAACCCAACGAGGAGCAGAAGGAAATGATAAGCGGTTTTCAGCAAGGTATTCTCTGCAAGCACTGAAATTATAGGTAACAGATAGTTTTGTGATAAGATAATTTGTAACGGGTAACAAGTAACAAAGTAAATAAGGTGCAGCAAGGTGGCCCAATCCTTTTTGTAGCAAAGGACAAGCCTGGACAAACTCTTATATAGAGAAAAGCGCTCCCGAGGACACATGGGAATTATCGTCAAGCTAGTTTTCATCACGTTCATATGATTCGCGTTCGGTACTTTGATAATTTGATATGTGGGTGGACCGGTGCTTGGGTGCTGTCCTTACTTGGACAAGCATCCCACTTATGATTAACTCCTATTGCAAGCATCCGCAACTACAAAAGAAGTATTAAGGTAAACCTAACCATAGCATGAAACATATGGATCCAAATCAGCCCCTTACGAAGCAACGCATAAACTAGGGTTTAAGCTTCTGTCACTCTAGCAACCCATCATCTACTTATTACTTCCCAATGCCTTCCTCTAGGCCCAAACAATGGTGAAGTGTCATGTAGTCAACGTTCACATAACACCACTAGAGGAGAGACAACATACATCTCATCAAAATATCGAACGAATACCAAATTCACATGACTACTAATAGCAAGACTTCTCCCATGTCCTCAGGAACAAACGTAACTACTCACAAAGCATATTCGTGTTCATAATCAGAGGGGTATTAATATGCATAATGGATCTGAACATATGATCTTCCACCAAATAAACCAACTAGCATCAACTACAAGGAGTAATCAACACTACTAGCAACCTACAGGTACCAATCCCAGGCTATGAGACAAAGATTGGATACAAGAGATGAACTAGGGTTTTAGAGGAGATGGTGCTGGTGAAGATGTTGATGGAGATTGGCCCCCTCCTGATGAGAGGAGCGTTGGTGATGACGATGGCGATGATTTCCCCCTCCCGGAGGGAAGTGTCCCTGGCAGAACAGCTCCGCCAGAGCCCTAGATTGGTTCCGCCAAGGTTCCGCCTCGTGGCGGCGGAGTTTCGTCCCGTAAGCTTGCTTATGATTTTTTTCTCGGATGAAAGACTTCATATAGCAGAAGATGGGCACCAGAGGGCCACCAGGGGGCTCACGAGGCAGGGGGCGCGCCCAGGGGGGTAGGGCGCGCCCCCCACCCTCGTGGCCAGGGTGTGGGCTCCCTCTGGTATTTTCTTCGCTCAGTATTTTTATTATTTCCAAAAATAACTTCCGTGGAGTTTCAGGAATTTTGGAGTTGTGCAGAATAGGTCTGTAATATTTGCTCCTTTTCCAGCCCAGAATTCCAGCTGCCGGAAATTCTCCCTCTTTATGTAAACCTTGTAAAATAAGAGAGAATAGGCATAAGTATTGTGACATAATGTGTAGTAACATGCCATAATGCAGTAAATATCAATATAAAAGCATGATGCAAAATGGATGTATCACGCACCCCAGAGTTTGAACCTTAAGGGTTTGGCCGGAACCCGTGATCCGACATTTGGCGCGCCAGGTAGGGGTGCGCTGAAGCTTTCTTTCCGTCGATCCACGCTCCACCGCTCCACCACGTCCATGGCCGACGCACGTCGAGCTCGCGCCGAGCACCGTGCCGCCCTGGCTGCCCGCGTTGCTCAGACAGCCCCTGTCGGCGGGCCTCCCCGTCGTTCTCCATCACCCGCCGCCAATGCCGCCGCCGGCCCGGCGGGAAACAAGCAGCAAGCATCTTCGCTGCACCCCTCGGTGCGGTGGGATGGCCGCACCGCCACCCCGTCGCTGACTCCGGCCGGCTCATTGTCCCACGCTCGTCGCGCGCCCACGGACGCGCAGGCCGTGCTGCTCATGGCACGCGAGCTCCTGCGCTACCGCCTGGTCGACGACCTCTACGAGGACTGGCTGGACTGCATTGTCGAACTCATCAGCGCCGCTGGGGGCTCACCCGTACCGTCTCTCTCTCTACCTCGCGCTCCTCCAGCCGCGGGTGACGTAGCCCACGGAGCGCCTCTGCCACCTCCGCACCAAGATGGCGCCCCTAGGCACGACCCGCCGCGCCGGGCGCCCGCGCGCGAAGAAGAAAGCTGCCAAGAAGTTCCCCGGTCGCAAGAAAATGCTCCTGCGCTTCAGGCACCTCCACGTCAAGACCGCGTGCCGCCTGCGGCGGCGGTGCGCATGTATCAAGAGCAGGCTCCGCCTCTGCAAAGGGCCCCGGTGCCCACAGCAGGCTGCCGCGCCTTCACTCTAGAGCTGCGTAGTGTTGTCTGGCCAGGCAAGTTCAAGCCGGACCTGCCTCCGCGCTACGATGGCACCCCAGACCCTGCGGAGTTCTTGCATCTCTACGAGCTGAGCATCGAGGCGGCCAACAGCGACGAGAAAGTCATGGCGAACTGGTTCCCCATGGCTCTCAAGGATGGTGCCCGCTTGTGGCTCCTGAACTTGCCCCCAGGGTCAATCTCCTCCTGGGGTGAGATGCGCGACCGCTTCGTCGCCAACTTTCAGGGCACCGGCGACCGCCCTCCGGCCGCGGGTGACCTGCGCCGCATCAAGCAGCAGCCAGGAGAGACCCTGCAGAAGTATATCGAGCGCTTCAACAACGTTCGCCTCAAGATCCCCAAGGTGACGGACGAGGTCATCATCTCAGCGTTTTCCGATGGCGTCCGTGACGTCAAGATGAAGGAGGAGCTCGCCATCCACGAGGAGCTATGCACGGCTCTGGAGATGTTTAACATGGCGACCAAGTGCGCAAGAGCTGAGGAAGGGCGCCTCTCCCTCCTCGAGCTCCCTGCTGCCGACCCAGAAGAGAAGAAGGCCAAGGCCAAGGACGTGAAGCGCAAGGGGGTGGCCGTGCTCGCGGTGGAGCCAGACACGAAGCGCGTCCGGGACCACACCGAGTCGTCCAAGAGCAGCCGTCCGTTCTGCGCCTTCCACAACGTACACAGACACAACACCAACGATTGTCAAGAGCTCAGGGCCATCTGAGATGGACGCTTCGGTCGACGCCCCGAGCGCAACGACCGGGGCTACGGCCGAGGAGGAGGACGAGGTGGAGGACGCTGGGACGACCGCGGCCCCCGCCAGGAGTGGCGCGACCGGCCTCGTGAGGACCGCTGGCAGGACTAGCCTCGTGAGGGCGCCTGGAGGGACCAGCCATGCGAGGACTGCCCTCAGGGCAATGCTGGTCTCCCTCCGTTGCCGCCACCGCCAAGGAGCGACGACCACCATCAGGACAAGGGAGCTGGGGGCTTCCAGGAACCGCACTCTATCGCCTGCATCTTGGGCGAAGCTTAGGCCCCAGCGTCCCAGTGCATCTTCAAGAAGTTTGCTCGCAGGGTGAGCGCGGCCCTTCCCAGGCTCGAGGCCACGCGCCCGCTCAGGTGGTCCAAATGTGCCATCACCTTCAGCTCATCGGACCAGCTCAAGTGCGCGGCAACGTCCAAGTCACCAAGACCCTCATCAACGGCGGCGCAGGGCTCAATGTCCTGTCCGTCGAGACATTCGATAGCCTCTAAGTGCCATACGATCAGGTGCAGCCTACCAAACCCTTCTCAGGAGTGACCGACGGCTCTACCACCCCGATAGGACAGGTCCGCCTCCCTGTCACCTTCGGCCCGCGCAACAACTACCGCACCGAGCTGATTGACTTTGACATCGCCCACATCCGTCTGCCGTACAACGCCATCCTTGGGTATCCAGCATTGGCCAAGTTCATGGCAGTGACCCACCACGGCTACAACGTCCTCAAAATGCCAGGAAGCGGCGGAATCATCACGGCCCCCTACGAAGAAAGAGATGCAGTGTTCTCCCTGGAGCGCGCCTTCCAGGCCGCAGCAATCGAAGACCCCGACAACGAGGGCACGCTGTACCCTCCTGAGGCCATCCCCAAGAAGAAGAAGCAGCTACTCTGCACAGGGCCTCAGGAGAGCGGCGTCTCCAGCGGCACCGCCTCAGGATCAGCGCCCGCACCTAGGGCGCCTCCCTCCCTCGCATAGGAAGGCGCGCCCGGCGCCCTCCTCGGGCAAGGCTCGGGGGATCTCTTCTGGAGGGCCGCAGACCTAGCCAACATCACGAGGGAGGCGCTTGGGCACCACGTGGAGGCGTGCTTTGCTGCATGTTTCCCTCAAGAGGGCACTGGGCGAGGAGCGCCCGGTGCCCAGGAGTTCATCGTCAAGGCAACCCAGGAGCTTCAAGAAGCAAGGACCATGCGCGCCGACCGCCGCCCACCACCTGAGGCAGCTCCCCATCCTGGCGAGGACGGTGGGCTGAGCGTCTGCATCGACATTCCAGGGCTCAACAGGGCCGCATCTCAGGAGCGCTTCTGGCTTTCGCACGTTGGGCGGTGCGAGGGTCCACCTCACAGCTACGTCTGCATGCCATTTGGCCTGCCGAACGTGGCAGCCGCCTTCCAGCGCCACCTGCGGAGTGTCTTGTCGGCTCAGGAGGCTAGGCATCACGCGGTCCGGGCGGAGATGGCAACGGTCCTCGAAGACCCGCCCGAGCCCCCAGAGCCTCTCGAGGCTCAGGGGCCTGGCGGCTCATGAGGAGCGACTCCTTCATCGCGCGCCTTCGGCTTCCTCAACACTCCTTCGACAACGGTACCAGGTGACATTTTCCAAGTTTACTCAGCTAGGAGCGCCCCTCGGGCCGCACCATTTCCAGGTCGCACGGGCCTGTCCCTGCGACATGTATCGTTCTGCATCTTTAGCTTACTCTGTAGGGGCGCCCCTCGGGCTGCATCATCCCCAGGCCGCTCGGGTCCGTCCCGGTGGCATGTATCATTCTTACATCCATCTGAACTAGCTTGTTCCCTCGCATGAGTTACCTATGATCACCACCTGCCTGCCCGACACTTTGATGCTGTGAACGTCGTGCGCCCTAGCAAGCCCGCCCACGACCGCCTCATGATTAAGGACTGGCACGGCGTCTGTGCTCGGGTCGGTCCTTGCAGCGTCGTCAAACCCAAGAGGCTGAGCTCTGGGTCGCGGGCCCGCTCCCGTGTACGTCACCTCCCATGGCCCTTGGTGCCTTGTTCTCGCATGAGCTAATCATGGATGGACAGGCTAGGGCGCGCGACCCGGTCCTCGCCGCCGCGGGAGCCGCGCGCCAGTCGTCTTTCTTTAGGATTCTTTGCATGAGAAGACTAGGCACGATGTCTGTGCTTGGGTCCATCTCTATAGCGTCGATAAACCCAACGACTGAGCTCTGTCTGGTGGGCCGGCCCCGCTCACGTCACCTCCTGGGGTCGTTGGTGTTTGGCCTTCTCATGTGATCGCCTCAGGAGATTCGCCCGACGCAGGTTGCCTAACCATCTCGTAGGACCACTACAACCATCAAGAATCAAGACCAGGCGCAACCCGCCTTGAGGTAGGGCCTCGTGAGTCCCGTGCTGGCTCATGAGTGCCCAGACACACCTCGTCTAGCCCTGCCGTGCAAGCCACGTGCCAGGGTGGGGCTGTACATGCCCGGGGGCTCCACTCAGAGGGAGCCCTCACCCACGCACTAGTGGAAGCACCATGCTCCGCGCTGGCAGTCGACACGATCGAGGAGCGGCTATGCCCGTGCAAGTGCGGAAGCGCTACGCTTCGCGCTGGTGATAAACAACCGAGAGCGGCCCCATGGCCGTACCAACCTCAGGGAGCCACCTGGCTCAATGTCCAGCCTCGCCGCAATGCTTTCCCCTTGGGAGAGCCGCGCGAGGGCGCTGGGCACGGGGGCTACGCTCGGGTCACGCCCAAGCATACGCCGCCCTGCCAGGTCCCTCGGACCTGGTCGTCACGCGCCCTCCCGAGCAGAACCAAGGTATGAAGGTCGTTTGGGCGTCAAGGGGGTCTCCTGAGCATCGCGACTCAGGAGCCTAACTGGCCACGTAGCCCCTCACCCCTTGGTCTCGTCCTGGCGATCCGGACGATCCAACGGCAGCCGAGGTATGCGCGGGGTCGGGCCCCGCCGACGTAGAACACTAGGCCTACTCCCGTATCTCCTTTCCGTAAGCTGTTTGCGCGTCAAGGGGGACTCCTGAGCATCGCGACTCAGGAGCCTAACTGGCCACGTAGCCCTCACCCCTTGGTCTCGTCCTGGCGATCCGGACGATCCAACGGCGACTGAGGTATGCACGGGGTCGGGCCCTGCCGACACAGAACACCAAGCAAACGGGAAGGAAATCGTGGAATCTCAAACAAATATTACAAGACATACTGTTCTTTAAATACCAAACAAAAGTTTAAACGCCTCCACGAGGCATGGTGCATGTTGCAGAAGCAAAGCAGGAAAAGGAGCCGCCAGCAAGCCGTCTCTTCATCCATGGACGCCGCCATCGCTCGTGAGGGGTGCCCCTTCGACGGCGACGTTGCCCTCACTTGTGCCGCCCGCCGGAGTTGCAGGTTTAGCAGCACCTCCAGTCGAGGGCGCAGGGTCGAAGGCGCGGAACTTCTTCAGCAAGGCTTCCACCTAGCTCTTCACGGCTTCGGCAGCGGCTGCGGAGCGCTCGTCATACACGGGCTCGAGCAGCCCATCAAGGTCAGCGTCAGGATCACGAAGATGGAGGTGGCTAAAGACGCGTGTCAGTGCAGCTGAGGAGAGCGCACGGGCTTCCCCCTCCACCAAGGGGCCGATCCCGTCCACGACGTCCTCAAGCGCCGTGACCAGATGAGGGAGCAGCTGGGTGGGGCCCCCGTCGTCTGTCGCCACGCGGTCTTCAGCCAGGACCTTCGCTTTGGCTTCCAGCTCGGCCTTCTTTGTCTTCATCTCCTGCTCCAGCTTCTCCAGCCGGCTGCGCTCCGTGGCCTATGCCCTCGCGAACTGCTCCAGCTCGGTGTCCTCTAGGGCCTTCATCTTCTCCGCCTCCGCCTTGTGGTATCAAGCCTCGGCGGCACTCTCGTTGTGCATGGTCTCCAGCTTGGCCTCCAGCGCCCGACAGCGATCCTGGGCAGCCCCGGCGTCCTTCAGTGCCACCTCGCGGGAAGCCGCGGCTTGGGCGACGGCCTGCTTGTCCTTCTCGGAGGCCGCCACAGCCTGGCTCAGCGCCGCCCGGACGGACGCATCGGAGTGGAGCCAGCCAGAGATCAGCTCCAGGTGCCCGGCCACTAGGCGGCGGTCGGTGCCTTGAAGATCCTCCCGCAGCAGGGTCAGCGCAGAAAGAGCGTGCTCCAAGACGTTAGGCGAGGCAGAAGGGTCACGAACTGATGGTGGGGTGAAAGAAGGAGGTAGCGTCGTCGCCAAGACCAGCAGGTTGATGGCGGTGGAGGAAGAGGCCGGGATCTCCGGAGCCTGCGGGGCCTCGACCGGCGAGCTGGGGACGAGTGCCTCAGGAGCTGACGAGGCCTTGGGGGTCGCCCTCTCCTGGAGACGCTCCTCTAGGCCTCGCGAGGACGACCGAGCCGGAGAGGTGTGGGCGCCGCCGCCGCCTTTCTGCGCCAGAGGAGGTGCCGCCGTGCCAGGCTGCTGGTCCCCGAAGATGTGGTTGCCCCCTCCCTCTTCTTCTTCGATGACGACGTCGGCCTAGTGACACAAGGAGGAAGCATCAGGAAGCCGCGGCGGAAGCAGGAGCAAGGACGAGCTCAAGACAGGATACTCACTGGTCCACGGCGGCGTAGTCCCGCCGCCTCTTCAGAAGCGCGGAGCCTGGAGGCCTTGCGGCCTGGGGCACTGGCGTGCGGGCCCCAGGAGTCGACGAGGCCATGGCAGCCCCGGGCAGCGACACAGCGGGGGCGTCGCCCCGGGAGACCAACGCCGATCTACTCTTCGCCGGGACGCCAGGCGGCAGCTTCCTCGAGGGGGAGACCCTGGACCTCGTCGTGACCCCAGCAGGAGGTGGGACCTCCTTCACCAGGTGGTCGTCGGCGTCGTCGTCATTGGGCAAGGCGCGAAGAAAATTAGCCTTGCGCGGGGGGGACGTCTCCCCAGACCCCTCTAGGGTGGCCGCTGAATCCTGCTCCTCCTCCTCGCCGGATTCACCGGAGGACACCACCACCGGAGTCGTCGCCACCGGGACATCTGAGGGCGCGGGCGGCACGAGCCCACGGCCATCAAAGACAGGCATGGCAGCGGCAGTCTCCGCCCCATCTGGGCGGCGGTATAGGGGAATGAAGGAGCTCGGCGGATACCCTTGGTCGTCCCCAACTAAGGAACGAAGGGCCGTGCCCAACTCCTCGGCAGAAAGGGCCTCCGGACGAAGGCGGAGGTCGTCTGCTTCGTCTCCGAGCTTCCACAAAGGGAGGGAGCGCGCCTGGAGGGGAGCCACGCACTGCGCCATGAATTCCTTGACGATCATGGCCCAAGTTAGCTTCACCGCCTTTGGGTCATTAGGTTCAGGTCGGCGGTTATCCTCTCCAGCACCTGTGCCGCCCGGGGGTCGGCGAGCCTCGCGCGGAACCACCCATCGGGGGACGTGGGCATCTCCGTCGGCAGTACCAGCCGGGGGTGGGAGCACTTGGCATCCATCAGGACCCACTTGCTCCGGAAGCCCTCGGCCTTCTTCCCGGCCTTCGAGATTGCGTTGGTCTTGTTGGCCGCAACGAAGTTGACGCACCCCGAGCAGTGGCCCTCCTTGACCCGGAGATAGAAGAAGTGGCGCAACAGCGCCACAAACGGCATCACCCCGACGTATGCCTCGCAATAGAAGGCAAAGATCGACAGGAGGAGGATGGAGTTGGGATGAAGATGGAGGGTGTGGATCTTGTAATGGCTGAGGACGGAATAGAAGAAGTCGGAGAAAGGGGGAACCAACCCCGCGACGATGCTGCTCATGAGGAAGGGGTAGAAGGTGCTGCCTGCGGCCTCTGGCTTGCCGGAGCCAGCCCGGAGCGTAGTCTTCCTCTTCTCATCGCCCTCTGCCGTCATCAGGAGCATGGCGGCAAGGTTCTTCTCCGAGACGCTTGGCGCGTCGAGCGCAGGCTCGTACCAGGATGGCGGAGGAGCAGCCCGAGCTTTATTGGGCGCCATTGGTGGCAGGCTTGAAGGAGGATTTGGGCGGATCTGGAGTCTTCGGAAGCAAGGAGCAAGAAAGGGGATCTGAAGCAAGACGAAGGAAAGCAATGAAGGCAGCAGAGCCCGCGCCAGCCTTTTGCCAGTTGAGCAGTTGCCGAGGCAGCGTGGGGAAGCGGAGACGCCCACGTCCCGTCAGTCGCCACGCGTCAATCAAGGCCGCAGGCGGTTGGGGCCCGCGACGCTCCGCACTTGCCCCTTGGCTTCACCTCGAAGCCAAGTCCGAGCACGCCTTGGGCCCGGGGGCTACTGCCGGCGTTCTGGGAACGGGGGTCCCCAGACTTGCCTGCCTGCGGTCCGCGGCGTGGCTCCTCCGACGGCCTGGTACGACCCATCTTCACCAGCAAACACCCAAGACCCTTGCGACGGCGTGGCTCCTCCGACGGGCGCCAGCGGGCGTAGAGTACTCGTTTCCTCTTTGGTGCTAAAGGAGCATGCGCAGGCGAAGAGTCCCGAGGCATCAGGCAAAGGTTTCCATATCGGTGCAACAAGACCAAGACCAGCAGGACGGCAGGACGGAGGTCACCACGGAGCCCACGACGTCGTCACCACCAGAGCCTTTGGCAGGCGAAGACCACCTTTTGTCAGGATAGCTTGTACTAGCTGCCCCCCTTCAAATTAGCCGTTGTGGGATCCCTTCCCGCCTAACATTTGCGAAGAGGACCGGAGCCTCTATAAATAGGACTAGCCACCACCATAGGAGGGGGACGAATTTTGGATCAGATCCATTCCACCCACACACGCACAAGCTCACCGAGCTCAAGAACACCTCTCCTCAGGAGGCTGTTCTTTCCTTGTACTTGTTCATCCTCAGCCTAGAAGACAATCCACCACACCACACTGGAGTAGGGTATTACACCACATCGGTGGCCCGAACCAGTATAAACTCTCGTGTCCCTTGTTCCTTGAGTTCGGCGTGCGAGGCCTTGAGATCGCGGGGAGTGGGTGAGCTTGGGGAAGAGAGATCTTCGTGCGCACCCCAGAGTTCGAACCTTAAGGGTTTTGCCGGAACCCGTGATCCGACAGATGTCATGCCATGCCTGTCCGACAGGTGCTACGCTGTGTCATGCTTGGTCGGCAGGTGCTACGCACGACAAATTTTCCAGAATCTCCGCGTCTGGATGGACGAGCGCGGGGCGGTGGCGCCATGGTGGCGTCGACGGATGGACGGACTGGCAAGGATGATGCGAATCTCCCTCCTGAAAATGGGTCATCGGTCTGATGATGATAGCGCCGTCTAAAACGTGTGCATGTGGTGTACGTTTTAGGTCTGCTGCACCGACTGTTGGTTCCGATATGTTATATGGATGGATCGACGACGACACCGGTTTTAGATATGGGGAGTGGGACCACCCCGCATTATCGAGTTTTATAGGTGTGAGTGGTGGCTTCGGATGACTTGATATATGTTCTTGTTAGACCTTTATTAAATAATAAATAATAAATGGCCGTATGCATTGATATGCAGAGGCCGGGGTTTTAACCTCCTTTCCCCCCAAAAAAAAAAGTAAAGTTCACACGACTCCATCAGGGAGTAGGAAGGCTTGTTTGAGAAATCTTCAAAACACTCGAAGTAATTGAATTTGATGGAATGTCAGTTTAAGCTCATGATCACGTTCTGCCCATAGAGTTTTCTTTTGGAACCAGTAAGACTTTATTTCCTAAATAAGAGCCAAATCATTTATAATGGAGTGAGAAATTAAGTCAGGGATAGACATTCCGAGCAAATAAAAGTTTATCATTAAAAGATTATGCGCATAGAGTTAGTGAACCAAATGTTTCACTGATTTGCAGTGTGGAGGAAACTTAAAACGCGAAGCACGGGTCAAAACTATGAATCACATCAGCACATGCGTTGTTGCCGAACTCATGTCTGCCCTTTTCAATATCCATTTGTCTAAACATTGCTCTTTTAACACAGTACAATCACAAGATTATTTTAATCGTATACACTCATCTCTACTGTTCGAGCCCCTACCCCCCGTTGGGCGGTTTGGTTAAGGCCTTCGGTTTTAGATGCTAGGTTTTGTATGAGGTCTGGGCAGACAGCCCTAATCATGTACACCTCCTTCATCAAGTTGATAGGAGTAGCGATAGATATTGTCAGGAAAGTGGATTCAGAGTTATTAATGTATTATTTTGTAAGGTCTCAGTGAATAATTAATAAAATAGTTGTATGCATTGATCATGCAGAGACAAGGGTCGTCCTCTTTTCCGAAAAAAATACTCATCTCTACGGACGCACTATATATGTAAACATTGTTTGCTTTTTATGGTGCTCACCGCATTTGCCATGTGGTCAATATGCATTTATCGTGTTATCTTTATTGTAATAATTAGGACCCACTAAAATTGTTTGTTCAAATAATTTAGCTTGCGCACAAGAATTGTGTTAGCTTGTTTGCCTCTTGCTTTAACAACGACGACGATGAATAATAATAATAATAATAATAATAATAATAGACCAGATGCATTTTGGTGTGTTCCATAAAAAAGAATGGATACACTGAATATAAGCATGGCGTTGACTTTAGATGTCTGAATATATGCAGCGGGCCGGTGTCCAGTTTCCAAGGAAGACCGAGCAATCTGAGTTGTGATTTCGAACCGCTAGCAACAATCAATGGGCACACGTGGGGCACCTATCCTGCTCGTCACCACTCAGCTTGACCAAGCCGATTCCCGTGTGAATTTCTTCTCCACCAAGTTCCTTCAGAGCAAGGCAACATGGCCGCACTCTTCTTACACTACGCTTGAAGAAACCTTAAACAAATGGGCACGATCCACGGACTACCGCAACCGGGCGACACCTCCTCTATATAACCTGAGGCCCACCACCGTACATCACCCAGCTCCAGTAAATGTCCACTTGAGTCAGATCCTACTGCTAGCATAGCAGCACACTTTTCTCCTGAGAATGCTCTTTGAGAGAGGCATGGCGGTTCTTGGAGGAGTGACGCCGGCCTCGTTGCCATGGGGCTTCCTGGTGTGCGGCCTGCTGTGCCTCGCGCTTCTGCGGCAGGCCGGCAAGCTACTGGACATGCTGTGGCTGCGGCCGCGGCGGCTGGAGCGCGAGCTCAGAGCGCAGGGCCTCCGCGGCACGCCCTACCGCTTCCCCGTTGGCGATCTCAAGGAGCACGGCCGGCTGAGCAAGGAGGCCTGGGCGAGGCCCTTGCCGCTGGGGTGCCACGACATCTCCGCCCATGTCGCGCCTTTCCTCTACAACGCCGTTGAGGAACACGGGAGGACGTGCTTCTCTTGGGTCGGCCCGATCCCCAAGGTCACCATCAGCGACCCCGACCTCGCCAAGGACGTCATGTCCAACAAGTTCGGCCACTTCGAGAAGACCAAGCTTCCGGCGCTGTCCAAGCTGCTCGCCGAAGGCCTCGCCAGCATCGACGGCGAGAAGTGGGCCAAGCATCGGCGCATCCTCAACCCCGCGTTCCAGCTCGAGAAGGTCAAGGTACGTTACGTACGCTAATATGTTTCATATATTATTATCATTTACTCCGTATGAAACATTTAAACATCATACCAGTTTTTGTTTTGAAAGGTGATATAGAGTGTACATACATTTGATCTTGATCTTTGGAATGTGCATGGTGACTCTGCAGCGTATGCTGCCGGCGTTTTCTTCATGCTGCGAAGACCTTGTTAGCAGATGGAGGACGTCCCTAGGCTCCAAGGGTTCATGCGAGCTGGATGTTTGGCCGGAGCTCAAGAACCTGACGGGGGATGTTATTTCTCGCACCGCATTCAGCAGCAGCCACCTTGAGGGGAGGAAGATCTTTCAGCTACAGGAGGAGCAAGCTGAGCGCCTCATAACGAACATTCGGGGGCTTCTCATTCCCGGCTACTTGTTAGTACCACTAGTACTAGTATTTAAGCTTTACTAGCACTTACTGATTTCTTTTTTCAGTAAATTCCATCTTCGTCTATACTGAACATGTAACGGGATTTTCGTTTTCAGGTCCTTGCCAACCAAAAACAACAGAAGGATGCATCAAATCAACAAGGAGATCGAATCGATCCTGAAAAATCTTGTTGGTAAAAGAATCCAAGCAATGAAACAAGGCGAGAGCACCAAGGACGACTTGCTTAGCTTATTGCTAGAGTCAAACATGAGACAGACTGACGAGCATGGCCGATCCAGCTTGGGGATGACAATTGAAGACGTCATCGAGGAATGCAAGCTGTTCTATTTTGCAGGAATGGAGACGACGTCGGTGCTGCTCACGTGGACCATGATCCTACTGAGCATGCACCCGGAGTGGCAAGACCGTGCGAGGGAGGAGATCATGGGTTTATTTGGAAGAAACAAACCGGAATATGAAGGGCTAAGCAGGCTCAAAACGGTGAGGCTTAAATATATTCAAAACGTTGCAACTGATTTTGTTTCATTCAAGATTCGAAAGCATCAACCACATCAGCTTGTTGATTGCACGGACGTTTAACTTCCTGTGTTGTGTCGGGAATTGTAGGTGACCATGATCCTTTATGAAGTTCTCAGGCTGTACCCGCCGGCAACCTTGTTCAGTCGGAAAACTTACAAGGAGATGGAGATTGGAGGCATAACATACCCTGCTGGGGTCATGGTTGAGCTCCCCGTGATGTTCATCCATCATGACCAACACATTTGGGGCAGCGATGTCCATGAGTTCAAGCCAGACAGGTTCGCCGATGGGGTCTCCAAGGCATCCAATGATTCAGGTGCCTTTCTCCCTTTCGGTTGGGGCCCACGGATCTGCATCGGCCAGAACTTCGCACTTCTTGAAGCCAAGATGGCAATGTGCATGATCATTCAAAGCTTTGAGTTCGAACTCGCGCCGTCGTATAGTCATGCTCCATATACTGTGATAACATTGCAGCCGATGCATGGTGCACAGATAAATCTTAGAGCTATTTGATCATTCTATTTTTATTGTCTCGCCATCATGTATGATATAGTGAATGTGATGATTTTTCATGTTTGAGGTTCTGTTTTGATAGATTTCATGGTATGAATAAAAGTGTGTGTATAGTGGTTGGGTTTCGAGTTTCACTCAGTTACTGCTAAGCACTTTAAAATAAGGAAAACTGTCAGTTCGGCACACGCCTCGTCATGTATTTATATGCGATGATACAAGGTACAGAGATCGAACTATGAGATCGTAACGAGCTACAGATAAACCGTATTTACAACCAACGAGATATACCATACTAACTACCTCAACTTGGCATTATATAAAATATTCATTTGTTTAACATACACCCTCAATCACAACCAGACAGAGAGGTTGAGATTGTGTCTGAATAACCGAAGTTGTTGTATTCCTATGGGTTTAGTTAAACCATCTGCGAGTTGGTTTTGAGTAGGAATGAATCGAATCTCCAAGGCCTTGTGTACAACACGTTCTCATACAAAATAGAAGTCAACCTCAATGGGCTTAGTCCGTGCTTGAAACGTGTGGAGGTCCTGAATGAGACGAGCGACAGCTGATGGTGATGAGCTCATGACAATTATGTCATCCACATATACCTACGTAAAAATAATGACTCCACCAGAATTGTACACAAACAGTGATGTATCAGCACGAGAGGGCATGAAACCCAACTCTTGAGTCTGGAGCTGAGACGAGAGTACCTGTGACGCCCGGATATTTAAGCTACAGTGAAACTCTGCTAATGATGTCACGCCACCTCCGTTACTGTTGCCAATCTCTCGTTAGTTCGAAATTGGTTCAAAAATCAAATTCAAAGTCACGGCAAACAATAAAAGTTTTCAAACTTTAAAACTAAAATGTTCGGAGTGTGCCAAATAATGCCTAAATATTTTAGGTGAAGGAAACACAATTTTACAGAATGCCTAAATATTTTAAATTGAAATGAAACAGAAAAGAAAATAAATAAAAGGAAAGAGACTAAACGAAATAAAAAAAACATGTAGAAGAGAAAAGACCCCCCGGGCCAACCGACCCAACTGGCCGGCCGAGTCGACCACTTCAGCCGGCCCACCCCCACTCCCTCACCATAACTCCTCCCCGAAACCCTAACCCACTCCCCCGTCGCCCCACACCCCACTCCCCCACTCCCTCGATTGGATCTGGATCGGGAGGAGCCCGATCCCCTCGCCCTCCCCCCACCCCACCGTCGCCCGCCGCCGCGGCCACCTCGCCACCTGAAGTGTCCTCGCCAGACTGCTTCCTCTCCGTCCCCGCCGTCTCCATCCTCCTCCTCGAACACCGCTGCCCGAACCCCTACCGCCCGCGGTGAGGCCCCCGGCCTCCTCTCTCTCCCTCGCCCGCGCGGCCCGTGCCCCGCTCGCCCCACGCGGCCACTGCATCGCGTGCGCCGGCACGCACCACGGTGCCCCGCGCGCCTTCCCTGCTCTGGCCGCCGAGGCCCGCGTCCGCCGTGGCCTCCTCCGGCCTCCCCTGTTCGCCTACGCCGCTAGTCATCACCGTCCCACGCCGCGCGGCTCGCCTTGGCCGCCGTGCTCACCGCGGCTGCCTTCCGGCCGCGCCCTTACTGCTGCGCCGCTTTGCCCTCCCACCATTGCTCGCCGCCCGCGCCGGCCTCGTCCTGCCCCGGACGGCGTCGCCCTCCGCCCGGGCCATCGCCCTGCCTTGCCTCGCCGTGCCCCCTGTTCCTCGCTGTTGCAGCTGCTTCTGCTACTGCTTGACCTCGCCCCTCGTCATTGCTCGCCGGAGACCACCCGCCGCGCCGCGTCGTGCATCCCGCCATCAGCGCGCCACCGCCCTGCTGCGCCCTGCCGCAGCCACCTCCGCCGCCTTCCCTGGCTCTGGCCGCCGGCGTGCGTCGTGCGTGCTCGGTGCCCCTCGGGCACGCGTCCGTTTGGGCGCCCGCACCGCCACCCGTTAGCACTGTGCCCGTTAAGGCCCGCTGGCCCTATGACATGTGGGGCCCCAAACCCCAGAACGATTTTATAAAAAAAGATAATAATAATAATAATAATAAATAAATTTAGCTAATTAATTAACTAAATTGATCCTGTTTAGTTAACCTAATTAACTATTGTTAATTAATTAAACAGTAATTAGATTAGTTAAACCCTAATTAGAATAAACAGAGTATGACATGCGGGACCCACACGTCAGATTGACCAGTCAACACCCTGTTGACAGCTGACGTCATGACGTCAGCAGGCACTATTCTTGATAATGTTAGAATTAAATAGATAATTAAATTTAGAAAATGATTAAAACTTTAGAAAAACATAGAAAATAAACCGTAGCTCAGATGAAAATGTTTTCTACATGAAAGTTGCTCAGAACGACGAGACGAATCCGAATACACAACCCGTTCGTCCACCACACATCCCTAGCATAGCAAACACGCAACTTTCCCCCTTCGATTCATCTGTCTGAAAATGCGAAACATCGGGAATACTTTCCCGGATGTTTCCCCCCTTCGCCGGTATCACCTACTACAGCGTTAGGGCACCCCTAGAAATGCTCATTGTCATGTCATGCATCGTCATGCATATGTTTGCATTATATTTATTGTTTCTTCCCCCTCTTCTCTCGCTAGACTCCGAGACCGACGCCGCTGCTACCCAGATCGACTACTGTGTTGACGACCCCTCCTTGCCAGAGCAACCTGGCAAGCCCCCCCTTGATCACCAGATATCGCCTATTCTTCTCTCTACTGCTTGTAGAGTACTGTAGCATGTTACTGCTTTCCGTTAATCCTATCCTGATGCATAACCTGTCCTTGCTACTATTCTTGTTAACTTTACCTGCAATCCTACATGCTTAATATAGGATGCTAGTATTCCATCGATGGCCCTACATTCTTGTCCGGCTGCCATGCTATACTACCGGGCCGTGATCACTCGGGAGGTGATCACGGGTATATACTTACATACATATTATATGATACATGTGGTGACTAAAGTCGGGTCGGCTCGTAGAGTACCCGCAAGTGATTCCGATGTGGGGGGCTGGAAGGACAGGCGGCTCCATCCAGGTAGAGGTGGGCCTGGGTTCCCGAAGGCCCCCGATTGTTACTTTGTGGCGGAGCGACAGGGCAGGTTGAGACCTCCTAGGAGAGAGGTGGGCCTGGCCCTGGTCGGCATCCGCAGTTACTTCATAATAACACGCTTAACGAGATCTTGGTATTTGATCTGAGTTGGGTCGTTGACCTTATACGCACTAACCGCCACGTGGGACAAGATATGGGCAACCGACGTCGTGGTATCAGCCAACGCCTTCGTGACGTCAGCGACTGAGCGGCGCGCGCCAGATTGGACCGTAAGCCTGCGCTTGTATTAAGGGGGCTAGGTCTGCTTCCGGCCGCCCTCGCAACGTGCAGGTGTGCAATGGGCGATGGGCCCAGACCCTTGCGCCATAGGATTTAGACCGACGTGCTGACCTCTCTATTGTGCCTAGGTAGGGCTTCGATGTGTTGATCTTCCAAGGCTGGGCATGACCCAGGAAAGTGTGTCCGGCCAAAGGGGATCGAGTGTGTCGGGTAATGTGGTGCACCCCTGCAGGGAAGTTTATTTATTCGAACAGCCGCGATCTTTGGTAACAGGACGACTTGGAGTTGTACCTTGACCTTATGACAACTAGAACCAGATACTTAATAAAACACACCCTTCCAAGTGCCAGATACAACCCGGTGATCGCTCTCTAACAGGGCGAGGGAGAGGATCGCCGGGTAGGATTATGCTATGCGATGATACTTGGTGAACTTACCTTCTACTCTCTTCTACATGCTACAAGATGGAGGCTGCCAGAAGCATAGTCTTCGACAGGATTAGCTATCTCCCTCTTATTCTGGCATTCTGCAGTTCAGTCCACCGATATTGCCCCTTTACATAGATACCCATGCATAAGTAGTGTGGATCCTTGCTTGCGAGTACTTTGGATGAGTACTCACTGTTGCTTTTCTCCCCCTCCCCCCCTTTCCTTTCTTCCTGGTTGTTGCAACCAGATGCTGGAGCCCAGGAGCCAGACGCCACCGTCGACGACGACCCCTACTACACCGAGGGTGCCTACTACTACGTGCAGGCCGCCGCCGACGACCAGGAGTAGTCTAGGAGGATCCCAGGTAGGAGGCATGCGCCTCTTTCGATCTGTATCCCAGTTTGTGCTAGCCTTCTTAAGGAAAACTTGTTTAACTTATGTCTGTACTCAGATATTTTGCTTCCGCTGACTCGTCTATGATCGAGCACTTGTATTCGAGCCCTCGAGGCCCCTGGCTTGTTTTATGATGCTTGTATGACTTATTTATGTTTTTAGAGTTGTGTTGTGATATCTTCCCGTGAGTCCCTGATCTTGATCGTACACGTTTGCATGCATGATTAGTGTACGATTGAATCGGGGGCGTCACAGTACCATGCATGAGGTGACTGCTTGAGACCATAGTTCGCCTTGTCCAACTTGCAAAATGATTCGGAAAACGTGAGTCAACATACCCAGGTGGTTAACGCATGAGAACTTCCTCTTCCAGAACGCCGTGTAGGAACACATTCTGCACATCAAGCTGCCAAAGAATGCAGCCACGAGACACTGCAAGCGACAAGACCAAATGAATAGTGACAGATTTCACAAGGACTGAAGATATCCTCATAATCAACACCATATTGTTGCTTGAACCCTTGGCCACTAGACAAGCTTTATGACGCTCAATAGTACCATCAGCACGTCTTTTGATGCAGAACACACATTTGCAATCAATAAGATTGCGTACAGATGCAGGAAGAACGAGATGCTAACGGTTTAACACTTACTCACTACTCACAGTACCCCACCTAGCTAGTCAACCCATGAAGGCATCCATGTCTCCCTTGATAAGGCCCGCTCTGCTCCAGCTCCGACTCTCCCTCTCGATAACTGAGATAACCTTTCGCAAGGATGGTGTTGCCCATCGAACATGACTGCATTTCGATGCTTCCATAGAGTCCACATACCAAGTGTTATCACCATCCGGTTGTCCTTGCCCGAGTGTTGGCTGCTCGTCTTACTGATGCACCAATCCACAGGTACTTCCCCTTGAGTTGGCGCCCAAGCCCAAAGTCGTGCAAACCATCATCCAAGTTTGCCTAGAGAAAACACACTCGATAAGGATGTTGTTCATTTTTTCCTCGTGTTGATCGCATAACGGGCAGCTGACACTACAGGAATCAACTTCTTTGCCGCCAGCCGTGGCGGACGGCAAAGGACCGGAAAACGGACAGCAAAGGCCTTTGCCGTCCGCTGCGGACAGCAAACATGTCCGTCAAAGGAAGCGACGGTAAACAGCTTCTTTGCCATCCGCTTTCGCATAGCGGACGGCAAAGGGCCGTTGCCGTCGGTGGCTGACGGCAAAGAACGCAGACGACAAAGATTAGACGTTAGCCCAGTTAGGTGGCTAACGGGAGGCTTTTGCCGTCTGTCGGCAGACGGCAAAGAGCCGGGTCGTCAGCACACACATCAGCTCCGGACGTCAGCAGACCCGTCGTGCGGACCTTGTGGCATCATGCGGCCCGCGTGATCATCAAGGCGGCGGTTCCCAAGGCGTCCGCCGCCCGTACGTCCCCCGACACGCCATTAAGGCCTTTGTTACTCCGGTGGGTCGCAGCCCACCTACCCCTCCGCCCCGTCCGCCTATATAGGCCCCCGTCGGCCTCCCTCCTCCCCACCGACGCGCTTCACTCCACCCCCCGGTGCCCTTCCCTCTCTTGCCGCCCTCCTCCACCCCGACGCCCTTCCCTCTCTCGGTGGCCACCATGGCGTCCGACGGCGGCGGCTGTCCTTCAAGGGGTGGCACGTGGCCATCGAGCCTCGAGACGCCGGAGACCAATGAGCTCATCGACGTGGGGCTAATAGTGCCGCCAGGGTGCCATCTGCTGCGCGAGTTCCACATCACTGCCGACGGCTACCCGACGAGGGGGCTCGGAGCGACGCTAGACGAGCTCCGCCGCCACCGCGGCGGCCGTTGGAACATCGCCGGCCGCCACCACTATTGGGACGACAAGGATTATTGGGCGGTCGTCGGCGAGCTTCGGCAGGAGGCGGGCGGCTCCTCATCTGCCCCACCCGCGACGGCCGCTCCCGCCGCCGCCCTCCGGCCGTCGCATCGCCCCGCCGTCGAGATCCCGCGGTCGCCGGACCCTTCGCCCCTCCCTCCATTGAGATCCTACTGGATCTGGTCGCACTGTGCGAGGAGGGGGACCCCGACGACAGCCCCGGCTACCTCGTCGCCTTACGGGCAGCGGCGGCCGCGGCGGCGAGGGAGGCCGCGGATCTGCAGGCGACATTGGACGCGGCGGCGGCGGCTGAGGGAGTCCTGGATTAGGGGGTCCTCGGGTGTCCGGGCTGTGTGATATGGGCCAGACTGATGGGCTGTGAAGATACAAGGCAGAAGACCTCCCCCCTTGTCCGGGTAGGACTCTCCTATGCGTGGATGGCAAGATTGGTGTCCGGATATGTAATTTCCTTCCTCTATGAACCGACTCTGTACAACCCTAGGCCCCTCTGGTGTGTATATAAACTGGAGGGTTTAGTCCGTAAAGGCTATCAGAATTTACATAGGCTAGATAGCTTGGGTTTAGCCATTACGATCTCGAGGTAGATCAACTCTTGTAACTCCTATACTAATCAAAGACAATCAAGCAGGACGTAGGGTTTTACCTCCATTAAGAGGGCCCGAACCTGGGTAAACATCGTATCCCCCTTGTCCCTTGTTACCTTTGATCCTCAAACGCACAGTTCGGGACCCCTACCCGAGATCGGCCGGTTTTGACACTGACATTGGTGCTTTCATTGAGAGTTCCACTGTGTTGTCAGCAGAAGGTTCGATGGCTCGTTCGATCATCAACAACGATGTTGTTTCCAGGGAAACTTACCTCACTGGTTAACTTTTTGTGTTTGGCGGCTTCGTTCTGCATGCCAATTCAATTGGTCACGTTGAACAGATCGACAGCTATGCCCCTGGTCGTCAGATCATGTTCGGAAGCCTGAACTATGTCGCTGATATCTGAGGAGACTTGATCTTCGAAGGGTTCACGACATTAACCGCTATTCCTCGTCCGCAAGAAGGAAATCCGTCGGATCCACCATCAGGCACCGTTCAAGGATCAACTAGCGTTCCTGCCCTGGCCTTAGATCCAGAGCAGCCCACCTTGTCCGAAGACGGGAGTTTTAACCCCACCGGACCCTCTCCCACTACGGAGCTCCTTGCCGGAGACCTAGAGGCGGCCATGTTATCGGCGGACCTGAACTCAAACAGGGTCCTCCCTGTCATCAGAAAGCCGAACTCACCTCTGGATGTTAACTTTGAACTCTTGAGGTCCGCGTCCATTGGGCATGGCCAAGCAGCGCTCACCAGGCCCAGCTCTGTAGATCCTCAGCCACCCGTCCAGCTTTCACTTCTAAGCGAAGCTCTGGACTTAATGCGATCTCTCGCCATAAATGAAGCGTCTCTTCCAAACTACGCCTAGCCCGAACTAGGGGCTGAGTGCATAGAATTTTGCATCCCACCCACCACCCACTTGGTAGCCACTGTCGAGGACTTAGCTGACATGCTAGATTACGCCTCCGAAGACATTGACGGTATGGACGACGATGCCGGAGCCGACCCAGGCCAAAATCCGCCTATCACCGGGCGTTGGACGGCCACCTCCACATACGACGTGTATATGGTAGATACACCTAAAAAGGACGACGACGACTGCAGGCAAGATCCGATTGAGGACAAACCCATCGAAGCACCACCAAAGCACCGACGTCAGCGGCGCCGCCCACGATCGCGTTGAGAAAAGGACAATAATACCGGCACCAGAGACAATAACACTCCGGATGACGCCGAACACCCCGAAGACCCCGTCGAGCCTGCATCCGAGCAGGATGAATGGGAGGAGGGACAAGTTAACCCCGACGAGCCAGTCGATAATGCGGATTCAGAAGATAGTAACTATGTACCGGTCTCCGAGGAGGATGTCAGCCTCGGCAACGAAGATTTCATCGTGCCAGAGGAACCCCTCGAGCAAGAGCGCTTCAAGCGACAGCTAGTCGCCACTGCGAGGAGCCTTAAAAAGAAACAACAACAACTTCAAGCCGAACAGGATACGCTCAACGACAGATGGACCAAGGTCCTGGCTGCCGAAGAATATGGCCTCGAGCGCCCAACAAAGAGTTATCCGAAGCGTCGGCTACTACCACAATTTGACGACGAGGCCCTTGAGCCAATACCATCAAGATATAATCACGTTGACGAGCCGGACCGACCACCACGTGGACGGGATAAAGCGGCTGCTTACACCGAACACCAGCCCGCGCCACCTCGCCATCGAGGCAAAGAGGTAGCGGCTCTGGGCTACTCCTATGACTTACGTCGGGACCTGGAAAATAGAGCCGGTCAGACCAGATCAATCTACGGATCAAGGGGACGTGCTCCAACAAGAGACGATGGCCATTAAGCTTGGCGTGACAAGCATAACCAAACCTGGGCTGAAAACCGAACACAGATGTCATCCGAGCTCCGTCGTGACGTTGCCCAATATAGAGGCGCCGCACACCCCTTGTGCTTTACTGATGAGGTAATGCAGCATCAGTTTCCAGAAGGGTTTAAACCCGTAAACATTGAAGCATACGATGGAACGACAGATCCCACTGTATGGATTGAAGATTTTCTTCTCCATATTCATATGGCTCGCGGCGACGAGCTCCACGCCATTAAATACCCTCCCTAAAGCTAAAGGGACTAGCACGACACTGGTTAAATAGCCTCCCAGATAACTCTATTGGCAGCTGGGAAGATTTGGAGGATGCCTTTCGAGACAACTTCCAAGGTACTTATGTCCGGCCACCGGACGCCGATGACCTTAGTCACATAGTCCAGCAAGCCTGAGAGTCAGCTTGCAAACTCTGGACTCGGTTCTTAATTAAAAAGAACCAAATCGTCGACTGTCCGGACGCCGAAGCCCTAGCGGCCTTTAAACACAGCGTCCGCGACGAATGGCTCGTCTGACACCTCGGTTAGGAAATGCCGAAGTCTATGCCAGCTCTTACCGCACTCATGACCCGCTTCTATGCGGGAGAAGATAGTTGGTTAGCTCGTAGAAGCAACAGGACCAGCGACCCTGGCACATCCGAAGCCAGGGATGGCAACAGAAGGCCACGACGTAACAAACATAAGCGTCAGAACAACAATGAAGAAACTGAAGATACATCGGTCAATGCCGGATTCAGTGTCTCTAAACCCGGTCAGTGGAAGAAGTCATTCAAAGGAAATACGGACGGTCCATCTAATTTGGACAAAATACTCGACCGGCCTTGCCAGATTCATGGCACCCTCGACAAGCCTGCAAATCATTCCAACAGAAACTGTTGGGTCTTTAAACAAGCCGGTAAGTTAAATACCGAACATAAGGGGAAAGGGCCGCCAAGCGAGGATGATGATGAGCCCCGCCCACCGAACACAGGGGACAGAAGAAATTCCCCCCTGAGGTGAAAACAGTGAATATGATATATGTCACGCATATCCCCAGGAGGGAGCGCAAGCGCGCACTAAGGGACGTCTACGCCGTAGAGCCTGTCGCCCCAAAATTCAACCCATGGTCGGCTTGTCCGATCACCTTCGATCGCAGGGATCACCCGACCAGTATCCGTCATGGAGGTTCGGCAGCCCTGGTCCTTGATCCAATCATTGATGGATACCATATCACTCGAGTCCTTATGGACGGCGGCAGCAGTCTTAACCTGATCTATCAAGACACTGTTCGTAAAATGGGTATTGACCCGTCAAGAATCAAGCCTAGTAACACCACCTTTAAAGGAGTGATACCCGGCATAGAGGCCCTCTGCACGGGTTCATTAACATTGGAAGTAGTCTTCGGTTCAGCGGATAACTTCCGAAGCGAAGACTTGATCTTCGACATTGTCCCCTTTCGCAGTGGTTATCACGCAATGCTCGGACGAACTGCCTTCGCCCATTTCAACGCAGTCCCGCACTATGCTTACTTAAAGCTCAAAATGCCTGGACTGCATGGCATTATCACAGTCAATGGAAACATGGAGCGCTCCCTCCGTACTGAGGAGCACACTGCGGCCCTCGGAGCCGAGGTGCAGAGCGGCCTCATCAAGCCGAACACTTCATCGGTCATCAAGACCCCGAACACTGCTAAGCAAGTTCGGCCTACTCTGCAGAATGACAGCTCGGTGGATCTAGAACTAGATTAGCAGTTTTGCCTCCGCCCATCGCCCCACACAACCGCGGAATATGTACCGCGTGTGCATAATTACGCACTCAAAATACCCTGGGCAACGACGGAGGCACACTGCGGACAAAGTCTATAGTACGGCTTGACCCTATTTGAACCTTAACTTTTCTTCTTTGATTTTTTCTCCCTCATACTACAGGTTCATTAAAACCTGGCTACCCTACGGTCGTGCAAGGGTTCTTTCCAGGCCCCTTCCGTATAAACGACCGTTGACTGCTCCTCTCAAAGATTTTTTTACCAAGGAGAAACGGCGCAGACGTGCGGCAGGGCATCAATGGGATCTTCAAGACTACCTTTTCTTTTTAGGCCCTGTATACAACTTCCCCTTGTGTACAAATTTTCGGCATGTAAAATAGCCTTGATGTTTATGGCATTATCTGTAATAGCACGTCTTGACGTATTAATCAGAGTATAAAGGAAACAGTTTATCGCCCCTGTTCGGTATTGGTTTATTTTACCATCTGTATTCCCTCCTTGCTTCAGATTGCCAAATATACTTTGGCCCGGCCTAAATGTCGGGGGCTCTATTCAGCCACGTATATTTTCAAAAGTCCGAACACTTCTAGGGTATACTTCGGCATCCCGAATATTGCATTATATGTATCAGCTCCGAATCATGTCTTTGGTCAATAGTTGGGTTGCACGGCTCCTGTGATTACCACCTTACGTTCCATTAGTTCGGCTAAGGTAGTAAAGGGAGAACTACTGCGATTGTGTTTCTGGTTCGTCCGGTCAAACACCTCTGTAGAGAAAGCCGAAAACTGACTGTCATGATATGGCGCGAGCTGGTCGGCGATTCGGTGACTCACTACAAATCTTTCGTGATTTACTCCGTGTTATACGAAGGACTGGTCTTTGCCCAGTCATGCGACAAAGGCATCCTAGTTCGGACGGCCGCATACGCACCAGGGGCTAGTACTTAGCCCCACCGTCAAACTCCTATGGCTAATGAAAGTAATAAAGGCGCATAGTCGGATTGCCTGGTTCTCTGCGTAGACACCTCCTTTACAGACCAAGACGTTGGGTCAAGTGTGATCATGCGCTATACCGAACACCCCCGTAGCATCTACGTGGGGGCTGAAGCAGAAGACTGGCAAACTTTAAGAATTGAAACGGCCGCACAGGAGGAAAACAATTCTAGATAAAGGCATAAAAATATTACAAGCCTTGGTTCATAAAACAAAGTTTGGATTGCCCTGATACATTCACTCAAATATAACATCCTTTGAGCATTGGCCCTCCACTATTCGGGCACCCGCTAGGACATCTTCAAAGTACCTCTCCGGCTTGTGGGGGTCCTTGCCTTCGGGCGGGCCCTCGGTTGCCACGATGGTGGCCTTCATATTCGCCAAGTGCATCTTGACACGGGCAAAGGCCATCCGCGCAGCCTCTATGCACGCCGAGCGCTTCACAACTTCAACTCGGGGAAGCGCATCGATGAGTCGCCTCACCAAGCCGAAGTAGCTGCTCGGAATGGGTTCGGCTGGCCAAAGCCGGGCTATGATGTCCTTCATGGCCAAGCTGGACATCCTATGCATCTCCGACAGTTGCTTCATCTGGTTGTTCAACAACACCGGGTGCTCCGACGCCAAGAACTGTGACCAGAACAGCTTCTATGTCGAGTTCCCCTCCTGGGCTCGGAAGAACTGCGCAGCGTTGGCGGCACTCCTCGGAAGATCCGCAAAGGTGTCTGGAGAACTCCACAGTCGAGTGAGCAAGGCATATCTTTGACCCCCAAATATACTCTGCAAAAGAAAGGGCTTACCAGCCGCTATTTGTTCGGCCTGCCGGATCTCCTCACGAGCACTTCGGGACTCGGTCTGCGCCTCTTTGGCCTCTTGGAGGGCTTTGGCGAGTTCGGCCACTTGGGCCGTAGTCTTCCCCTCCAAGGCCTCGCACTTGCCAATGGCGTCTTTTAGCTCTTGCTCCATTTCGGCCACCCTCTCCTCGTGTTGGCGGCGGGCAACCTCTTCGGTCTTTAGTTCTGCAGCCGCTTTGTCAGCGGCTGCTTTATTTGCCTTTGCCTCCTCCTTGGCCTAGGCAAGGGCGCTCTTGAGGGTCTCGACCTCGGCTGTGCTACCTGCATTCATAATCACAGCAGTACATGAGTTACACTCAGAATTTGCATATCACTTCAGATATATGATCAAACTCTTTTAAAGTACATGATACGTCTCCAACGTATCTATAATTTATGAAGTATTCATGCCATGTTTACAACAATTTTATATGGTTTTGGTATGATTTGCATGCAACTAACCCGGACTGACGCTGTTTTCAGCAGAGCTACCGTGGTGTTGTTTTTTCTGCAGAAATGAAAGTTCTCCAAATGAGCTGAAACTTTTTGACGATTTTTTTGGAACAAAAGAGACCTCCGAAGCTTCGTGGAAGGACCAGAAGGTGAAGGATCAATGCACAAGACACTGGGGCACGCCTGGGCTCTTGTCCGTGCCCCGGTGGGTTGTGCTCACCTCGAGGCCCATCTTCGCGTGAAACCGACGCCAAAAAATCCTATAAATAGAGAAACCATCAGGGGTTAACCTAGATCAGAAGTTCCGCCGCTGCAAGGCTCTATAGCCACTGAAAACAAATCTAGACCCTTTCCGGCACCCTACCGGAGGGGGGAATCATCACCGGTGGCCATCTTCATCATCCCGGCGGCTAGCACGATGAGGATGGAGTAGTCCACCCTCGGGGCTGAGGGTTTGTACCGGTAGCTATGTGTTTAATCTCTCTCTCTCTCTCTCGTGTTCTTGAGATGTCACGATCTTGATGTATCGCAGGCTTTATTAATATAGTTGGATCATATGATGTTTTCCCCTCTCTATCTTGTTGTGATGAATTGAGTTTTTCCCTTTGAGATTTTGTTGTTATCGGATTGAATACTTTTATGGATTTGAGAACACTTGATATATGTCTTGCAATTGAATACTCGTGGTGACAACGGGGTATCGTATTGATTCACTTGATATATGTTTTGGCACTCAACTCGTGGATTCCCGAGGTGACATTGGGGTAATCTCTGCATAGGGGTTGATGCACGTTCTTGTCTTTGTTTCTCCGGTAGAAATCTTGGGGCACTCTTTGAAGTTCTTTGTGTTGGATTGAGTATTATGAATATGAATTTGCTTTGGTGTTATTTTAGTACGAACTCTAGGATAGATCGAATAGAAAGAATAGCTTTGTGTTATTTTAGTACGAACTCTTGAATAGATCGAATGGAAAGAATAGCTTTGAAGTGGTTTCGTACCCTACAAACAATTTATTCTTATGTTCTCCACTAGATAGGAACTTTGGAGTGATTCTTCATCGCAGTTTGAGGGGTGGTTATATGATCCAATTATATTAGCACTGTTGGGAGATTGCACTAGTGAAAGTACGGACCCTAGGCCTCATTTTCAAGCATTGCAATACCGTTTTTGTACCCGTTTACTATTTGCTACCTTGCTGTTTTTATTTATTTAGATTATAAAAATATATTTCTACCATCCATATTACACTTTTATTACCATCTCTTCGCCGAACTAGTGCACCTATACAATTTCCATTGTATTGGGTGTGTAGGGGACACAAGAGATTTCTTGTACTTGGTTGCAGGGTCGTTTGAGAGAGACCATCTTGATCCTACACCTCTCACGGATTGATAAACCTTAGGTCATCCACTTGAGGGAAAATTGCTACTGTCCTACAAAACTCTGCGCTTGGAGGCCCAACACGTGTCTACAAGAATAAAGTTGCATAGTAGACATGAAGCTCTTTTCTGGCGCCGTTGTCGGGGAGGTGAGTGCTTGAAGGTATATCTTTAGATGTTGCAATCGAATCTTGTAGTTTCTTGTTTATCACTAGTTTGGATTATAAAAGAAAACTACAAAAAATGGAATTGAGGTTGCATCATATTATTCATCTTTATAATGTCTTTCGTGAAAATGATGGAAAGGAAAATTGTGCTCAATTGATATAAGAAGAATTCAATAGAATGTTTGGTATAAATGGTGAGCATGATTGCAATGTTGTTAGTATGAATTCTTTGAATATCCATGATGCTAATGATATGCAAAGCCATATGCTTGGGGATGCTATGTTTGATGAAGATGATATATTTAGTCCCCCAAGATTTGATGTGCAAATTTGTTATAATGATTGCATGCATCCTATTTATGATTATTATAATGCTGAAAGTGGATTTGGAGAGGTCATGACTTTATTTAATGATGAATCCACTATTTTGGAAGAGGTTACAATTGATTATGACAACAAAGTTGCTATCTATGATGATTATGCTGATGACATGTATGCTATATGGAATAATGATAACCATGAAACTTGTCATCATGATTTTAATTTCCAATCACATGATAGTTATTTTGTTGAGTTTGCTCCCACTACTATTGATGAGAATAAATTTGCTTATGTGGAGAGTAATAAATTTCTATGCTTGTGGATCATGAAAAGAATGCTTTATGTGATAGTTATATTGTTGAATTCACTCATGATGCTACTGAAAATTATTATGAGGGAGGAACATATGCTTGTAGGAAATGCAATAATATCAAGTTTCCTCTCTATGTGTTGAAAGTTTTGAAGTTATGCTTGTTTAGCCTTCCTATGCTAGTTGATTCTTTCTCCCATAAGTTGTTTGCTCACAAAATCCTTATGCATAGGAAGTGGGTTAGACTTAAATGTGCTAGTCATATGCTTCATGATGCTCTCTTTGTGTTTCAATTCTTATCTTTTATGCGAGCATCATTGAACTCATCATGCCTAGCTAAAAAGGCACTAAAGAAAAGCGCTTGTTGGGAGACAACCCAACACTTTTCACTACTGCAGGATACTGCTAATGCGACACTACGATAAGAGACCCTTTGCCAAAACTGTGTGTGATGCCATAATTGCAAACGGTGGTATAAAAACCGTCAAAAAAGGTGCAGAATGTTTGCGATGGCGGAGCCATCAAACACGGTTCAAATTTTAGTTGCGTGTGCGATGCAGGGCACACGGTTATTCCATTCAAGCTGTCCACGATGAGGCAGAACAACATAAACTGGCAGCCATAACAATGTGTGTGTGATGCAGGACACACGGTTAATCCATTCGAACTGTTTGCGATGAGGTAGAACAACAGAAACGGGCAGCCATATCAATGTGTGTGCGATATACGGCATATGGTTAACTCGGACGAACTGTTTTCAAATAGGGAACACAACAGAAATGGTTCAACTTAACAAGATGTGTGTGATATGCGGCATACAGTTCACATGGATGAACTGTTTGCGATGAGCCAAAAGAACACAAACGAGTCGTGTAAACAAGATGTGTGTGATACATGGCAAACAGCCGACTCGAATGAACTGTTTGCGATGAGAAATTACAACACAGACGGTCAATACAGTTACTTTGTGTGCGATTCTGTGTGTACAAAAAACTTTGAAAAATGCAAACTAGTTGCTTGCGGTGGCTAGGAGTATCGCACACGATGCGTCTACGAGTACTCGTGTGCGATGATTAGTATGTTACACATACGTTTCCTTATGTTAACATGTGTGTGAATTTGCAATATGGACAGTTAATATGCAAATGCCTTCTGGACATCGGGCACACGCTTAAACTCAATGAACTATGTACGATACTAATACATTCCATGAAAATTTATGAACTTGGGTAACAACATTTGAGTAACATATATATATATATAGTGGTTACACTATTCGACAAAAGGAGGATCTTCGTAACACGGTTTTGACAACCATATGATCCATATCTACATACTTAACATAGTAACAACTATCACATTTTAAGAGGCTAAGGGCCAACAACCATATGGTCCATATCTACATACTTAACATATATAGTAACAGCTAGCACATTTTAAGAGGCTGAGGGCCAACAACCACACCTATCCACTGGAAGCAGCTTGATCACGGCGACTCGGCATCTCGTCAATGAAAAGGAAGAGCCCTCATGTGCCTTGGTAGAGCATGAGTAGAACAGTGTCTCCTATTTTCCAATATGGATGCATTGCCACGAGAAGCGACAACTTGTTAATTTGAATGGTTCCATTTCTGCGGGAGATGCAGTACCTTGCAATCACTTTGGCGTTATTAGCAGGCACAAGTGTAATTCGACCACGCCGGGAAATCGATCCAGGAACTGCTATAGGGGGCAATTTCTGTTGACATGTAGAATAAAAAACAATTGTAATATGTCGTTGAAGATATATATAGTTTATGAGCATCAACATTAAAATAAGACTTTTTACCAGCGTTTTGTGCACACAATTGGTCTTGTTCAGTGTGTGCACCGGCGCCAGAAATTGCTTGATGTCTACTACACAACCTTCTTCTTGTAGACGTTGTTGGTCCTCCAAGTGCAGAGGTTTGTAGGATAGTAGCAAATTTCCCTCAAGTGGATGACCTAAGGTTTATCAATCCGTGGGAGGCGTAGGATGAAGATGGTCTGTCTCAAACAACCCTGCAACCAAATAACAAAGAGTCTCTGTGTCCCCAACACACCCAATACAATGGTAAATTGTATAGGTGCACTAGTTCGGCGAAGAGATGGTGATACAAGTGCAATATGGATGGTAGATATAGGTTTTTGTAATCTGAAAATATAAAAACAGCAAGGTAGCAAGCGATAAAAGTGAGCGAAAACGGTATTGCAATGCGTTGAAACAAGGCCTAGGGTTCATACTTTCACTAGTGCAAGTTCTCTCAACAATAATAACATAATTGGATCATATAACTATCCCTCAACATGCAACAAAGAGTCACTCCAAAGTCACTAATAGAGGAGAACAAACGAAGAGATTATTGTAGGGTACGAAACCACCTCAAAGTTATCCTTTCTGATCGATCTATTCAAGAGTCCGTAGTAAAATAACACGAAGTTGTTCTTTCCGTTCGATCTATCATAGAGTTCGTACTAGAATAACACCTTAAGAACAAATCAACCAAAACCCTAATGTCACCTAGATACTCCAATGTCACCTCAAGTATCCGTGGGTATGATTATACGATATGCATCACACAATCTCAGATTCATCTATTCAACCAACACAAAGAACTTCAAAGAGTGCCTCAAAGTTTCTACCGGAGAGTCAAGACGAAAACGTGTGCCAACCCCTATGCATAAGTTCACAAGGTCACGGAACCCGCAAGTTGATCACCAAAACATACATCAAGTAGATCACGTGATATCCCATTGTCACCACAGATAAGCACATGCAAGACATACATCAAGTGTTCTCAAATCCTTAAAGACTCAATCCGATAAATAACTTCAAAAGGAAAACTCAATCCATTACAAGAGAGTAGAGGGGGAGAAACATCATAAGATCCAACTATAATAGCAAAGCTCGCGATACATCAAGATCGTGCCAAATCAAGAACACGAGAGAGAGAGAGAGATCAAACACATAGCTACTGGTACATACCCTCAGCCCCGAGGGTGAACTACTCCCTCCTTGTCATGGAGAGTGCCGGGATGATGAAGATGGCCACCGGTGAGGAATCCCCCCTCCGGCAGAGTGCCGGAACAGGGTTCCGATTGGTTTTTGGTGGCTACACAGTCTTGCGGCGGCGGAACTACCGATCTGGGTTATTTTCTGGAGGTTTCTGTATTTATAGGAATTTTTGGCGTAGGTCTCACGTCAGGGGGGTCTCCGAGTCGTCCACGAGATAGGGGGCGCGCCCCCCACCCTCATGGACGGCCCGGGACTCTTGTGGCCCAACTCTTTTACTCCGGGGGCTTCTTTTGGTCCATAAAAAATCATCAAAAATTGGCACGTCAATTGGACTCCGTTTGGTATTCCTTTTCTGTAAAACTCAAAAACAAGGAAAAACAGAAAGTGGCACTGGGCTCTAGGTTAATAGGTTAGTCCCAAAAATCATATAAAACAGCATATAAATGCATATAAAACATCCTAGATGGATAATATAATAGCATGGAACAATAAAAAATTATAGATACGTTGGAGACGTATCAGCATCCCCAAGCTTAATTCCTGCTCGTCCTCGTGTAGGTAAATGATAAAAACAGAATTTTTGCTGTGGAATGCTACCTAACATATTTATCAATGTAATCTTCTTTATTGTGGCAAGAATATTCAGATCCATAAGATTCAAAACAAAAGTTTAATATTGACATGAAAACAATAATACTTCAAGCATACTAATAAAGCAATCATGTCTTCTCAAAATAACATGGCCAAAGAAAGTTATCCCTACAAAATCATATAGTCTGGCTATGCTCTATCTTCATTACACAAAATATTTAAATCATGCACAACCCCAATGACAAGCCAAGCAAATTGCTTGATGTCTACTACGCAACCTTCTTCTTGTAGACGTTGTTGGGCCTCCAAGTGCAGAGGTTTGTAGGACAGTAGCAAATTTCCCTCAAGTGGATGACCTAAGGTTTATCAATCTGTGGGAGGCGTAGGATGAAGTTGGTATCTCTCAAACAACCTTGCAACCAAATAACAAAGAGTCTCTTGTGTCCCCAACACACCCAATACAATGGTAAATTGTATAGGTGCACTAGTTCGGCGAAGAGATGGTGATACAAGTGCAATATGGATGGTAGATATAGGTTTTTGTAATATGAAAATATGAAAACAGCAAGGTAACTAATGATAAAAGTGAGCACAAACGGTATTGCAATGCGTTGAAACAAGGCCTAAGGTTCATACTTTCACTAGTGCAAGTTCTCTCAACAATAATAACATAATTGGATCATATAACTATCCCTCAACATGCAACAAAGAGTCACTCCAAAGTCACTAATAGCGGAGAACAAATGAAGAGATTATTGTAGGGTACGAAACCACCTCAAAGTTATTCTTTCTGATTGATCTATTCAAGAGTCCATAGTAAAATAACACGAAGCTATTCTTTCCGTTCGATCTACCCTAGAGTTCGTACTAGAATAACACCTTCAGACACATATCAAGCAAAACCCTAATGTCACCTAGATACTCCAATGTCACCTCAAGTATCCGTGGGTATGATTATACGATGTGCATCACACAATCTCAGATTCATCTATTCAACCAACACAAAGAACTTCAAAGAGTTCCCCAAAGTTTCTACCAGAGAGTCAAGACGAAAACGTATGCCAACCCTTATGCATAGGTTCACAATGTTACAGAACCCGCAAGTTGATCACCAAAACATACATGAAGTGATCACGTGAATATCCCATTGTCACCACAGATAAGCACATGCAAGACATACATCAAGTGTTCTCAAATCCTTAAAGACTCAATCTGATAAGATAACTTCAAAGGGAAAAATCAATCCATTACAAGAGAGTAGAGGGGGAGAAACATCATAAGATCCAACTATAATAGCAAAGCTCGCGATACATCAAGATCGTGCTGAATCAGGAACATGAGAGACAAAGATCAAACACATAGCTACTGGTACATACCCACATCCCCGAGGGTGAACTACTTCCTCCTCATCATGGAGAGCGCCGGGATGATGAAGATGGCCACCAGTGATGGATCCCCCTCCAGAAGGGTGCCGAAAGAGGGCCCCGATTGGTTTTTGGTGGCTACAGAGGCTTGCGGCGGCGGAACTCCCGATCTAGATTATTTTATGGAGGTTTCTGTATTTATAGGATTTTTTGGCATAGGTCTCACGTCAGTGGGGTCTCCGAGTCGTCCACGAGATAGGGCGGCGCCCAGGAGGGTAGGGCGCGCCCCCCACCCTCGTGGACGGCCCGGGACTCTTCTGGCCCAACTCTTTCACTCCGGGGGCTTCTTTTGGTCCATAAAAAAGCATAAAAAATTGGCACGTCAATTGGACTCCGTTTGGTATTCTTTTTCTGTAGAACTCAAAAACAAGGAAAAAACAGAAACTGGCACTAGGCTCTAGGTTAATAGGTTAGTCCCAAAAATCATATAAAATAGCATATAAATGCATATAAAACATCCTAGATGGATAATATAATAGCATGGAACAATCAAAAATTATAGATACGTTGGAGACGTATCGAGAGCCCTCCTATGCCTTAGTAGAGCATGAGTAGAACAGTGTCTCCAGTTTTCCAATATGGATGCATTGCCACGAGAGCTGACAACTTGTTAATTTGAATGGTTCCATTTCTGCGGGAAATGGAGTATCTTGCAATCACTTTGGCGTTATTAGCAGGCACAAGTGTAATTCGACCATGCCGGGAAATCGATCTAGGAACTGCTATAGGGGGAAATTTCTGTTGACATGTAGAATAAAAAACAATTGTAATATATCGTTGAAGATATATATATAGTTTATGAGCATCAACATTAAAATAAGACTTTTTACCAGCGATTTGTGCACACAATTGGTCTTGTTCAGTGTGTGCACCATAGGTCTAATTAATCTCATCCAAAATCCAGAGTTCATACGCTGTGCTATCTCTGTCAGATTGTCAACAAAGTTTATGACATGCTTCAAGTCCTTATAGTGAAATTTGGTACGCTTAGTAACATACAGATCATTCACTATGCATCCAACATATCCTGCTTAAAAGGTGGAAAGATATTATTTATTCAGAACATGGCAAAAGAATATATAGTGCGCATAAATTGGTAAATAGAATTTGTTACTGCCTAGGAACAGAGTCAGAATATGATATCACAATTGGCTGCTTAAATAGTGATCAATTGGTTGCTTAAATAGTAATATGACAGCATGGAGAAAGTTGAAAGGACACTAACCTCGATCAGACTCTGATCGGTTGATGATGTTGGGGAAGTAAACATCCATGTTAATTAGACCAGGCTGTGGTGCGCGCACTAGAATTTTATTGCCAGCTTTCAGTTCATAACACTTAGGCATTTTTCTCCAAATAAGGTCCGCTAAAATAGGAGTGACCATCTTTATTAAGTTTCACGCTAACCGTCATTGTATATCCATGTTGCGTTGTCAATATGACATCCTGGGAGTCATCAGCAAAGTAAAGCCCAAGATTTCCTTCTACTCCTGTTCTTGCAAAGCAAGGGATGTACTGCTTGAAATGAAAATTAAGATCGTAAATTAGATATATTGAAATAATAGAGCAATATGCAAATATGGGAGTAACTGATAGAACAGATCAATATATAGATGAAAGCAAAGTACAAAAATATAGAATTAAAAATAGATAATGTAACAAAGATTTGATGCAAATATATAGATAATGTAGCAACATAAGGTATATGTTCACAAATTTAGGCCACGCCGACCGTGGTAGGTTGAGATTGAACATACCGAGCGCTCCCTAAAGTCATCCGGAATGGTGAGATAGATCTTCGTTTCCGACTGGCCACGACCACAGTTGCCCGATTTGTGCTCGCACCGTGGACACATGAATGAACACCCACGGATCAGCTAGAACAAAAATGATTCCACGGCGATTTCCGCCGGTTGATTAACAGCGACGGGCGGACCGTGATAAGAGATGAGTGAATATTTCACTAATTAAGTTAATTACCTTCTCCATGAGAAAAATCCCCGGCCCAATCCCGCAGAAAACCCCAGTCGACCAGAGTCTAGAATGTCGGTGTAGATAGGCGGCGGAAAGTGGTAGGGGCGAAATCCCGTGCCGTTTGGAGCGCGACCTACGCCTGCCGCCAACAGCCGTCGAGCTTAGGATGCAGAGTTGCGGAGGAGTCCACAGCGAATGAGTGGGGACGAAGTGGGCGAGGGTTTTCTTTTTTCCTTTTGCATTTGTGAGTGAACACACATGGTTCGCAGAGGCGACGGAGATGAATCATGTGCGATAGTAAATCACCGGGATTGAATGGGAATCCAAATTTCCTTTGTCCTTCATCCATGAGTTTTTTTCTACGATGAACACAAACCCTGCTAATCACCATGTTCAAATTTGACACTTTTCCGGGTTCATTTACAATATTTAGGGGATTTTGTGCATTTTGTAGGCATTAATGCACATAAGTCAAATTCAAACAATTGGTGCTTGAAAAGGTGCACAAGAACGGTCTGGAAAAATCATACTCGTGGTATTTAGTAATTTCTCAAGCCTTTTACAAGGAATGGGCAGAGATTTCAATGGAATGCATGGCAATAGTCAACCACAAACACGTCATTTACTGGGTTATCAACTATACAAAAATGAAATACATGACGCCTGGTGTGGTGCCATGGTATGACCTCACCGTGCCCTGGTAAAAATGTCGTCATGCACGCCTTTCATAAAACGAACCATCACCGAGGAAGTTTCATGGTTTTGAGGGGGAAATCACCAAGATTGAAGGGGGATCCAAATTTCCTTTGTCCTTTGTCCACGACTTTTTTTCTATGATGAACATACAACCTGCAAATCACCGTGTTCAAATTTGGCACTTTTCTGGGTTCATTTGCCATATTTAGGGGATTATGTGCATTTCTTAGGCATTAATGCACATAATTCAAGTTCAAACAATCGATGCATGAAAGGGTCGACAAGAACGGCCTGGAAAACCATGCTCGTGCCATTTAGTAAATTCTCATGCCTTTTACAAGGAAAGGACAGATATTTCGATGAAATGTGTGGCAATAGTCAACCACAAATGTTTGTTTGTTGGGTTTTCAACTATAGAAAAAAATGAAAAAAAGATTAAAAAACATGACGCCTGGCATGGTGCCATGGTATGACCTCACCATGCCCTAGTAAAAATTTGAGAAGGTTTGGCTTATGTTGTCATGCACGCCCTTCATAAATCGAACCATCACCGAGGAAGTTCCATGCTTTCGAGAGGGAAATCCCCAAGATTGAAGGGGAATCCAAATTTCTGTCCTAGTTTGTCAATCATTTTTTTCCAACGATCAACATACCGCCTCAAATGCAACGTGTTCAAATTTGACATTTTTTGGGGCTCATTTACCATATTTAGGGGATTATGTGCATTTTCTAGGCATTAATGGACATAATTCAAATTCGAACAATCGGCGCATGAAAAGGTGCACAAGAACGGTCTGGAAAACCATGCTCGTGTTATTTAGTACATTCTCATGCCTTTTACAAGGAATGGGCAAATATTTCAAGGAAATGTGTGGCAATAGTCAACCATAAACATGTCATTTAATGGGTTAAACACTATACAAAAAATGAAACACATGGTTGGAAAACATGACGCCTGGCGTGGTGCCATGGTATGGCCTCACCATGCCCTGGTAAAAATTGGTGAATGTTTTCCTTATGTCGTGATGCACGCCTTTCATAAATCGAACCATCACCGAGGAAGTTTCATGGTTTCGAGGGGGAAATCACCAAGATTGAAGGGGGATCCAAATTTCCTTTGTCCTTTGTCCATGAGTTTTTTTCACCAAGATTGAAGGGGGGTCCAAATTTCCTTTGTCCTTTGTCCATGGTTTTTTTTCTACGATGAACATACAACCGGCAAATCACCATGTTCAAATTTGGCACTTTTCTGGGTTCATTTGCCATATTTAGGGGATTATGTGCATTTCCTAGGCATTAATGCGCATAATTCAAGTTCAAACAATCGGTGCATGAAAGGGTGCACAAGAATGGCCTGGAAAACCATGCTCGTGCCATTTAGTAAATTCTCATGCCTTTTACAACGAAGGGACAGATATTTCAATGAAATGTCTGGAAATAGTCTACCACAAATGTTTGTTTATTGGGTTTTCAACTATAGAAAAAGGAAATAAATGCTTGAAAAACATGACGCCTGGCATGATGTGCCATGGTATGACCTCACCATGCACTGGTAAAAATTAGAGAAGGTTTGGCTTATGTCGTCATGCACGGCCTTAATAAATCGAACCATCACCAAAGAAGTTCCACGCTTTCGAGAGGGAAATCACCAAGATTGAAGGGGAATCCAAATTTTCTTCGTTCTTTGCCCTGGAGTTTTTTTCTACGACGGACATACACCCTGCAAATTAGCGTGTTCAAATTTGGCATTTTTCCGGGCTCATTTACCATATTTAGGTGATTATGTGCATTTTCTAGGCATTTAGCGCATATAAATCCAATCCAGCTACAGGTTCACGGGTGTGATGTGAGGCATGTGGATTGCCGTTCGATCACGGCGCATCCTACGGTGCACACACGCGATCCACGTGGCTGGGGTTTCGGCCAATCATAACGCAAAACACAATAGGCTCAGTGCACACTGTTTCCGGAAGCGACGGAGATGAACCGTGTGCGATAATGAACGAGAAAAATTGTAAGGGAGGTCAAATTTCTGTTGTCGTTTGTCGTTGAGCTCTTGAATACCACCGCACTGTACGGCTGCCCAGCCCCTCCGTCCCAGAGCTCTCTCCAGGCGTCGTCCATGGCACCGTGGCACACAGTAACTGGTAAGGAAGCAATGGCATCCCGCTGCGCCACGTTCCTCGCCGCCCGCGACCGCACACATGGTAAGGAAGCGATGGCATCTCACCACGCCGAGTTCATCGCCGCCGGCGGCCAGACAATTAGATGGGCGGACTTTGAGGCAGCCATGGCCGAATGGGTGGTGGATCTAGAGGCGGCCAAAGCCGCACAGAAGGCACTATTGGAGGATGCTGCCAACGCGACACTACGATCAGAGACCCTTCGAGAAACTGTGTGCAATGCAATAATCGCAAATAGTGCTATATGAAAACCGTAAAAAAATGATGCAAAACATTTGCGATGAATGATACATCAAACACGGTTCAGATTATAGTTGCGTGTGCGATGAGGGGCATACGGTTGATTTGTACGAACTGTTTGCGATGAGGTAGAACAACAGAAACGGGCAGCCAGATCAAGGTGTGTGCAATATACGGCATACAGTTCAGTCCGATGAACCGTTTGCGATGAGTGAGGTGAACACAAATGATTCGGCGTAACAGGATGTGTGTGATACCCGGCAAACAGGTCGGTAATCAGAATTGTGTGCGATCATTATAGACAGCCCATACGGTCTTTTTTAGTGAATTGTGTGCTCGTCGGGGCACACAGTTCAACAAACCAACCTGTTGGCGATAATGTAGAAGATCTCTGTCGAATACATATTACTAACCGTCTGCGATGAGATTGACAGGATAAATAGAGATATATGCAGTCTGCTTAATTTAGTGCTTCTTCTTCTTGTTGTTGTTCTTGTTGGATGACCCCACGGCATCGTCTTGGCGAGGACGCTTCTTTCCGCTGACCGTTGGCTTTTCATCGCCGCCACCGTCATCATCGTCGTTGTTGTCGTCATCGTCCTCCTCCTCGTTCGACCATTCCTCCTCATCATCATCGTCGTCCTCTTCTTCGTCCTCCGACGACTCCTCGTCCGTCTGGTTGTCATCTGACGACTCCGGAGGCGGCGTCCCTTTCATGAACCGGATATAATCAAGGTCTGGGCTCGACGCCGGACTCATGGAAGACGAGCGGGATGATTCCGATGTTGACCTATCATCGGGCGCCAAACTGCTGGGCGAACTGTCGTCCTTGCTATGGCTCGACATGGCTTCAGAGTGTGTGTGTGAGTGTGTAGCGCGGCCTGCTGGGGACGATGAAGATGGTGGACACTTAAGCGGGGTATGCAGAGAAGAGGAACTGCCAATTGAAGCGGGGGTTTACGTATTATCTAACCGCTGATATAATCAACCGCAATTATTTGTACCCAGTCGCTCCAAATTCCCGGGGTTGCGCTGGACTCCGATTGGCTATTTGGCTGGTTTCCTTTTTCAAGACAAAAACAAGGAACGAGTTTTGGGATTATGCACCGGTACCGGTACGAACGGAGTAGGACAGTTGGCAAGCAATACATTAAGCTCTTCTTATTGATAAAGCCAGTAATAATCAAACTAGAAAGGAAAAGAAAAAAGACAAGGAAAAATATCTGCACGAATCTTCACGTAACATCAATGGCATAGGACCTAGATGTGCATTACTTAGAGCACATCTAGATGTGCTTTAGCAATACTGTCAAACAAAACCCCTAATCATCATTGCAAATAGCGCATAGAACATGGCTAATGCGACAACCACAACTACACATGCTAGTTCCTTCTAGTCTCTTGCTTTCATCTGTTGCCTGTGATTGATTCTTTCTTGCTTCATCGTACTGATTGTACATTCCAGATCAGCCAGTTTCTTCTTCAGCTTTACGTTATCTTCTACGAGCTTGGTGATAACACTCCGAGCCCTGCCATGCCATTCTTCATCCAGCCAGTTAACAAAGGCACAAGCCTCATATCCCTGCCAATGTTAAAGTATTCTGGATGAGCGGTGGCATTAACTGAAGTAAAATGATGAACTTAATTAGCACTAACGTCTAAGGGGCAACTAAGAAACCGCCTGCGAATGTCGAATCCCTCCGTGCATACACGTCAAGCGGGAGTGTGCCCGTGCACACAACTCAGCTTTTGGTACTTCTCGGTGGCGCAAAACTCGGAGTCAAACTCGTGTTGCGGGAGTCTGGAGTCAAGCTCTGGATCCGGCGGCAGATTGCTTTCCTGGGGGGGGTCATTCAGGACGGATTCAGCAAGGATTTATACTTTGGACATGCTAAAAAAGATCGGGATAGATTGCGACCTAACAGGACGATTCGGATCTGTAGTACACCTGCCTTCTGATGACCTTAGGCAAGTGCTCGGTGGCGATACGAGCACGAGCAGCCGCACCGAAACCATCAGCACCACTCATCCGCATTCCCCCAATGTCAGCGCCACGCGAGGGAATTTTGGAGGCTATGTAGGGATTTGGGGGAAATGGGGAAACTATGGAGATAAGCTAACGGTCGGGAACTACTAATGGCACTATATACATGTTGTATACGACACACTGTTTGTACATGTCGTTTGTGTTGGGTATTACAACATCACACACGATTTCGGCACCAAACTGTGTGAGAAGACAATGTTGGTTAGACACGGTTGCCGTCACATAACCGTATGTGATGTACTACCCTGTCCATATAATTGAGTTACGGTGAGATACCGTGTAAACAGCCGCTCTGCGGATATCCGTAAAAAAACAGCCTCTCTGCATATAGAGATGGCGGCGGTGGCCTAGGCAGCGGCTACCGGAGAAGAAGTCAATCCTCGGTCGATGGGCTGTGGCGGCGTCATAGGAGGTCAATCATCGGTCTGCGGCGGGAGATAGGAGGAGCTCAACCATCGAGGTCGGTGGCGGCGTGATTCGAGCACATCCATCGCGGTCGATGGCGGGATAGTGGAGGTCGAACTTCAGGCGGCAGCCGCACTAAGCTTTGCTCCTCGACCCTGCTGTCTCGGCGTGCCGCCGCATCGCGCTTGTCTGTCTGCTGGGTGGAGGTCGCCGCGCGGCTAATTAATTAAGGTATTCTTTTTGTGAGTGGCTTAATTAAGGTATTCAATTCCTAAGTGTAGTGTTGTACTAGTATCTCTGCGTGTAAATTGACTGGCCATTAATTTTTGTCATTGCACGTCTGGATAACAACATGGAGCGCCTCAGTAATTATTAAAATAAAACCTTGTGATTTATGCACGCATCTCTGGGCAGCAGTTAATCCGTGTATTAATGTTGTTTTTTTTGTTTTTAATTACCATTCGTTTGCTGCAGATGGAACGATCTCGATGGATGAAGAATCAGAAAACCGCAGATTTTATCAGTGGCGTGACAGAGTTCATGAATTTGGCTGAAAGTGCAAAGAGGGGAATTGGTGATGCGGATTACATCCTGTGTCCATGTATTGATTGTGCCAATACAGAGTCACATGAAGTTGCAGATGTCCAGATGCACTTAGTCTCTGGGGATTCATGGATGGATATACATGTTGGACCAGACACGATGAAGAGGAGGTCATGGATGAAGATACCCAGGGCAGCGAGATGCCAAACACCGATCAGTGTCACATGGATGTTGAATCTAACATTGGGGCAGAGGCGTCAAGCTACCAATGGAACACCGGAAAGCCGAAACGCCCACTGGAAAACCAAGATGTCCACGCAGATGACGACGATCTTGATATGCCAGATTTTGCTGCTATGATTGTAGATTTTGAGGGCCCAGAAAAGGATATGATTGGGTACAAGGATCTGCCAACCATTGATGCGGACTCCAAGAAAGAATTGTATCCAGGTTGCAAAAAGAAATATTCCAGGTTGAGTGCCACCCTGGCGCTTCTCAGATTTAAAGCTGCAAACGGTGTATCAAACAAGGGCTTCACAGAGATGTTAGGTCTTTTTAAAGAAATTCTTCCGGAAGATAATGTGCTGCCCAGAAGCACGAATTAAGCGAAGAAAATTGTTTGCCCATTGGAACTTGAAGTACAGAAGATACACGCTTGTGTGAATGATTGTATATTGTACCGTGGTGAGTACAAAGATTATCGTGCATGTCCCACATGCAAGCATGCACGATACAAGCGCAGGAGAGCAAAGGACAAGTAGAAATTGGACGACGAGATCAAGACAGGAATCCCGTTCAAGGTTGTTTGGTACTTGCCTTTAATTCCAAGGTTGAGGCATTTGTTTGCAAACCCTAGAGAGGCAAAGAGGTTACAGTGGCTTCATGATGAGCGGATTGCGGATAGGTTTATGAGGCACCCGAAAGATGGGGCTTAGTGGGAATTAATCGACAACAAGTTTGAAAAATTTGCCAAGGATCCTAGAAGTATAAGGCTCGGGGAGTGTACTGAGGGGATGAATCCTTTTGGCGATATGAGCACCAATCACAGCACATGGCCGGTGCTTCTGTGCATATATAACCTAGCTCCTTGGTTGTGTATGAAGAAAAAATACATTATGATGTCAATGATTATCCAAGGCCCGAAGCAACCTGGAAATGACATCAACATTTACTTTCAGCTACTAGTAGAAGAACTGCAGACAGTGTGGATAGATGCGCCTGCTGTAAAATGTTATGATGCTTACAGAAAGGAGATTTTCGATCTACATGCGATGCTGGTGCACACCATTCAAGATATGCCGGCATTAGGCAACACATCGGGGCAGAAAACAAGGGGAGATGTAGGGTGTGTCACATGCATGGATAGGACAGCTAGCAGAAGACTTCCCAACTCGCACAAAATAGTGTATTTGCGTCATCGTAGGTTCTTGCGAATGGATCACCCATACCGAAAGATGAAAGCTGAATTTGATGGTACGACAGAGGCAGGTGTGGCCCCTAGACCCTATGAAGGGGAGGTGGTCCACAACATGGCTAAAAAAATTAATGTTGTGCTTGGCAAGAACCACCCTTTGACGGTGAAACTAACACCCAAGGATCAAGTGTTTAAGAAGAAATCGGTGTTCTGGAAATCACCTTACTGGGAGATTCTACGTGTACGTCACTGCATCGATGTCATGCACGTAGAGAAGAACGTATGTGAAAGCATCCTTGGTACTCTGCTCAAGATTAAAGGTAAAAGAAAGGATGGTGACGGTTCACGGCTCGATATGCTTGCTGATCAATCACAACACAAGAGTGAAGCAGAAGATGATGACAAATTCATCAAAGCTCGCCATAGTTACAATTTCAGTACAAAAGAAGCAACACAGTTCTTCACCTATTTGTTGTCAATTAAGACACCCTGTTCCTACTGCGCAAACATCAGAAGTCTCGTGGATGTGAGCTCAGGTAAAATGAAGTTGGGACACATGAAGTCACATGATTGCCATGTAATGTTGACACAAATCCTCCTGGTGGCCATCAGGAATCTGATGGACAAAGATATAAGAAACACACTCATTGACCTTTGTGATTTCTTCAACTAACTATGGCAGAAAGTTGTAGATCCTGAAGAGTTGGATAATATGCAAGATGATATTGCAAGAATATTGTCCAACCTAGAGATGTTTTCCCCACCGTCATTCTTTGATGTCATGGTCCATCTCACTGTGCACCTTGTCGACGAGATAAAGTATTGTGGTCCTGTGTTTCTTCGCAACATGTATCCCTTCGAGCGGTTCATGGGAATACTGAAGCGCTTTTGTCGGAACCGAAACCATCCAGAGGCAAGCATCCTACAAGGTTATACCGCAGAGGAGGTGGTTGAGTTTTGCACCGAATACATGAAACAAAGACCTATAGGTTTGCCCCTCTCTTGCCACGAGGGAAGGCTGAAAGGTAAGCCGGTCCTTGCTGGCACGCAAATGGCTCCACCCGGAGAATTGGCAGAGAAATCCCATTTGACGGTACTGCTTAACAACCCAGTTCTCATCGCTTATGCCGAAGAACACTTGGCGGAGATACGCCAAAGCTTCATACCAATGGTGCCTTCATCAGAAGTGGAGATGAAGGAGCACACTAAGAAGTACGCCGAATGGCCGAAGAATCGTTTGGCACAAGGATCCATCGATGACATTGCTACGTGGTTGGCACAAAAGCCATCACCTACAGTGTTGACATACCAAGCATATGACATAAATGGATACACGTTCTACACTGAGGAACGTGATAAGAAGACCTCGTATCAGAACAGCTCTGTTCGAATAGAATGCGTGACTGTAAATGAAGCTGATAAAAGGGTATACTATGGAACCATCAAAGAGATTTGGGAGCTTGACTATGTGAAAGTTAAGGTGTCATTATTCAGGTGCGCATGGATCTCTCTTGGTCAGGTAAAGATTGATGAGTACAGGAAGACCTGTGTTAACAGGACAACGATGGCATATCACGCGGACCCATTCATTCTTGCCAGCGATGCTACCCAGATTTTCTTTGTGGAAGACCCCGTGCATAAGAACGGCCATTTAGCGAAGCATGGGAAGAGAAGGGTACTGGGTGTCGACATGTTGCCGATCAGGACGAGTACGATGAATTTGATGAGTTGCCAGCCAAGGGATCACGCACCGGTGCAACAGAGAAGCGTAAAATCATCAAAAACCCCAAGTTCATTCGGGGTCAACTTAATGATCCCAGTTCCCCCATGTACATGGGAATTAAGCCGTAAGACTAGTCTTTTTGCCTACCCTGCAACTTAATTCGTTCAATTTAGAACTATCGCGTGTACTGAATTTGTGAGTTATGCCCGGTTTTCTGTTGATGTAAGAACCGTTAATTTGTTGACCTTGATATGCTGTCAGCTCAGGCAATGAATATGAACTGTTTATTATTATTATTATTATTATTATTATTATTATTATTATATCATAGAGGTAGCACACTCAATCGATCTCACTACAGTATGTGTGAATAAAAATATGCAATCTGGTTTGCGAATAGCACGCGGTTCGTTGATAAAAGCCGTGTGCCGACCAAACCCCGCCACCCCGCCCACGATCTGAGTCGTGCTTTCTGATTGGCCAGAACCCAAACCCCACGGATCGTACATCTGCACCGTTGGATGCTCCGAGATTGAACGACGATCCTCATCCCTTTCGATAGCACATGCACGTTAATCTAAAAAAATGTCTTAAGTATAGCTAACGATACCTGAAATGCTCCAAAAAATCAAACCCGTGGTATGATGGTGATTGCGTACCGTGGAAATTTTTATGAGGCCAAACGATGAAGTCACTGACCACAGGAGTTTGAATTGACACATCTCCTTTTGGAAAACCATGATCCTTCACGTGAGATGCTCCGGTTTGGAAGGAGCAGTCATCAAAACTTGTGCCAAACTTTACCAATTTTTTTCCATGGGGTCGTGAGAGCACGCCTCAGGCACACATCGATTTTGATGATGTCCGAACTCCATGTGAATTTTCTATAATTAAAATACCAACTAGGCCTACGCCAGTGGCCGCACCTCGCGGCCGAAATGTTTGAAACTTCTCCCCGCTTCTCGAACAAACGGATGAAAACTCACAAATTGATGCACAAATGATCTGTACACCATTGCTAGGCTGATAGGAAGGGGGTATCATAGCTAGTATCATGCATGCCAACTAGGCAATTTTGATGAGCTGTCATAGAATTAATTAAATGAAGAAAGAGAGGGTTAAGTATCATATCATGAAACCGTATCATAATAAATGTTATGCTACTATGTGTCATGCATGACAATATAAATAAAGTACTACATATGATACTAGCTACTCTATGATACTATGCATTAGAGCAAGTGAGTACACAATAGAGTGACATAATTAAGACTAGCGACAATGGGTAGTAACATAAAATGTTACTACCTCTATAGTGGGGAGTAACATATGTGTAGTAACATGCAACACTTCATTTATTAGGTTATAGACTCATCGTGCCTTGAGATGTGTGATGTTACTCAGACTAGCCACAATGGGTAGTAACATAGACTAGCAACATGCCCATGTGTTACTAGTCTATGTTACTACCTCTATAGTGGGGAGTAACATATATGTGTGGTAACATGCAACACTTCATTTATTAGGCTATAGACACATCTTGCCTTGATATGTACATGTGATGTTACTCATACTACTAGTAACTAGCTATGTTACTACTTTCCTCTCTTTCTTCATTTATTGCTTGCCACATCATCTACTTAATTTATCTAGATATGTGTGATGTTACTACCTATGTTACTCCCATTGTGGGTATAGTCTCATACTATAGTAAGACTATACCCACAGTGGGAGTAACATAGGTAGTAACATCACACATGTCCACTTTCCTCCATTTATTCATTTATTGCTTGCCACATCATCTATTTTATCTAGATATGTGTGATGTTACTACCTATGTTACTCCCACTGTGGATAGTCTGGCTATAAGGAATAGAATAATATATATGTGCTTATTAGTTGGAGGAAAGAGAAGAGAAGCGGGCTCTTTGTTAGTAGAGCCAGCTGTAACACGTGACCCAAGACACTTTGTGAGGATGTAAGGTGGGCCAACTATTGATAAACTAGCATGTATATAAAACATATTATTGTACATGCCCGCTAAGAGGTTGGCTCTATATGACATGGCAACTTCTTATAGCCGACCCTTGGCTGTATTCTTAACCATGCTCTTACTGAGGTAGCTAGTATATCATAGACGACTAGCTAGTATCAGACTAGCCACAGTGGGAGTAACTTCAGCAGTAACTGTTGGTGGAAACGACACCTATGGGATCACTGGAATCCCTTCTACGGTTGGCGGGCGCGGGGTCGTGAGAAGAGCAGGTCTAACAGGAAGCACACGGATCGTTTACCCAGGTTCGGGCCGCGAGGATGCGTAATACCCTAGTCCTGCTTTGGTGGATGTATTGAGTGTTCTTGTGTTCTTGAGCCAGCTACGGGGTGTAACTTGCCCAAAAGAGCCGAATCCCCCTCCTGGTCGCCTCGGGCCTCCTTTTATAGGCAAAAGGGCTTGCCACAGTGTTACACAGGAGGTGGAAAGGTCTACAGTGCGCAAGCTTATCGCCTGGCGTTAGGGAACAAAACGCATTAAATGCGCCACTTAGGTGTCCATTAGCTTTATCAGGGGCGGGAACGAGGCCCGTCCCGTCCGTCACCGCCCCGCCTCGCTTCGACACGCGCCCAGGCCAGCGATGCGTGCGGCGCCATGTAGGCAGGCAGGCTGCTGAGATGGCGCGGTGGTGGATCCTTCACAAAGATTTGCATGCCACCACACAGGTGCTTGCTGAGTTGGTGTAGACGCCACCCGTCGCCACACAGGTGCCTGCCCAGCTGGTTGAGCTAGCAGCTGCTTGGGGACGGCGGTGGAGTCTTGGCTGGTGCGGGCCTGGCAATGGCCCTGCTGGCGTCCTCGGAAAGGGCCTTGCCGGGGGCCCGGCAAGGGTCTTGCCGTGGTGTCGCGGTTGTCCCCGGCAAGGCGCTTGCCGGGGGTCTTGTGGATTCCCTCGGCTGGGATCCCGCCGAGGGTCGTCGTCTTCTGGTCCTCGTCTGATCTCGTATGTTTATGATCTTGACGAAGATCTGCATGCTACCACAGAGGCGCCTCCCGAGCCCTGGTTCCAATGTACACTACTAGGAAAAGGCCTGCTAGTGGCGCACTTGTTTTGCCTACTAATGGCGCACTACACGTGCGCCACTAGCATCACGCCATTATTATACTAATGGCGCACCAGGCAGTGCGCCATTAGTACATCACACGGTGCGCCATTACTATCTGACTTAGTAATGGCGCACCACATAGAAGTGCGCCATTACTAACATTTTTTTTCAAATTTTTTTCAGAAATATTTTTTTCAAATTTTTTTTTCAAATTTTTTTTTCAAATTTTTTTCAATTTTTTATCGTTTTTTCTTAATCTCGGGTCACTATGGCTTAATCTCGGGTCAATATGCTTAATCTCAAGTCAAATCGCACTCCGTGGTCAAACTTCCCAAAAGGTCACCCATCCTCACACTACTCCAGCCCAAGCACGCTTAACTTCAGAGTTCTATCCAACCCCAGCACCAGCTCACTTAACAGGCACTTGTTGATATATCTAGCATATCAATCCTATTAAACCTTGTTGATGTCTAGGACTTTGTTCATGTTCATGAGTGTGATGAAATTTTGAAAAAATATTTCAAACTTCCCGGTCATATTACGTATCATATTTTGATAAAAAATTCCAAAAAAAAGTTTTTTTGAAACCAATTTTTTTCTGTTACTAGTGGCACACCTAGCAAATGGTGCGCCACTAGTAAGTTTGAATTTTTTTTCATCCCCCCCCTCTAGATCTTAAAAGCCCCGTATCTTTTGTTCTGTTAGGTTTTTGGGGATTTTGAATATGTTGAACAGTGTTCCCCCGGTTCAATTCGTATGTAACTTTTCGAGTAGATGATTTTTCATATAAAAACTTTTTAATCCGAGTTCGTATGCAAAAGTTATGCCCATTTTACAAATTCCAGAGAGATTTTGCAAATAAAGTCGAAATTCATATTTGTAAATTTTCCCAACAACTAGACCACATATCACATGGGAAACTTATTTTATTTTATTTTTGACATTTCCATCATTTTCTTTTATTTTTTCTAAAACTGAAAAGGCGGTCCACTGGGGGGTGGTGCATTCGGTGGAATTTTTGGGCAAAGTTAGTAATGGCGCACAGTGGGTGTGGTGCGCCATTACTAGTTTAACTAGTAATGGCGCACCACACCCACGGTGCGCCATTACTAACTTTGAAAAAAATAAAAAAAATTGTTAGTAGTGGCGCACCGAGGGTGTGGTGCGCCATTACTAGTTAAAACTAGTAATGGCACACTGTCCCCTGGTGCGCCATTACTAGTTTTGAAAAAAAATAAAAAAAATTGTTAGTAGTGGCGCACCGAGGGTGTGGTGCGCCATTACTAGTTAAACTAGTAATGGCGCACTATCCCCTGGTGCGCCATTACTAGTTTTGAAAAAAAATAAAAAAATTGTTAGTAGTGGCGCATCGTGGATGTGGTGCGCCATTAGTATTTGGACACTAATGGCGTACCAACACATGGTGTGCCATTAGTATATAGTAGTGGTGCACCACATGTGTGGTGCGCCATTAGTGTCCATATTATCTATAGCCCTTTTCCTAGTAGTGGTAGTTGGTTGGGTCGGAACACGTGGGCTCAAGGGTGGCTCGCTCTGTTGGTGTCAGGCAAGTTGCCCCGGCAAGGCTCTTGCCGGGGACGCGGAGGCCGCCCCGGCAAGGGCCTTGCCGGGGGAGTCCACCTCGCCCTCTTGCTCTTTGGTGTTTCTGGTCTTGGTGTTGCCTTGACCGTCTTGTGCTTTTGGCTTCTCTCCGGCTTCCCTCCTTTGCCCTGCTAAGTGTGGTCGTGGCGCGCGGCTCCGACTGCCCGTGCACAAGTAAAGGGGTACAAAGGAGTGCCCCTACTTTTGTACACCGACAGGAGCCCCTGGGCCTAGGCCACACATAAGCGCGACACATTGTTGGGCCAGGCCCAAAACAGTGCGCGGGCAGGTGGGGCGGATTTTACCGTAGTAACTGTTTTGTCCGCTGCGCTTCCCCATGATCCGCGTTGAACGCGCGACGTGGAGGGTCGTGTGTGACGTGGGGGTCATGCGTGGGGCGGTTCCCGCACGCATGCGTCACGTCGTAGTAAAGAGGCGGCTCGCGCCTTCCCCATAAAAAGAGTAAGGCGTGGAGGCGCGGCTCATTTACTGAGTGGACTCGGGTCGCAGTCTTCAAGGCGCCCACGCCCCATGATCCTGGGGCGGGGAACGGTCGCCTCACCCGGCCCCTCGATTCTGCTCGCTCGCCACGTGTCCTCCATGCAGCTGGCAAGCGGTGGGGGCGGGAAACCGGGCCGTCACTGATTGGGGCAGCAGGTCGGTCCTGATTTCCTGTGCCTCCGATGGCTGGATTGGCCGAGTGGGGCGGCCGCGCCTCGACCCCGCCTCTTTATAAGGAGGGGGAGGGGGAAGTCACCCCCACATTCTCCCAGCATCCATCGTCTTCCACTTCCACTCCTTCCTTCCACCCGTCATGGCGAGAGGGGGCGCAGGTCCTTCGACGGTGGGGGCGAGGGTCGCCGCTCGACAGCGTGTTCCTCCTTCCCACGAGCTCGCGGCGGCGGAGCCGGCTACGAGATGAAGGGGGAGGGGGCGAGGCCGAGATCGCCGCGGCGGTCGGGGGAGAGGGGGACGAGGCAGCGCGATGGCCGAGCCCCGCCAGCGATGCCTCCCGCGATGGAGGGCCACGTTGGGGACTAGCCCCGCGAGTTCTTCATCAGGCTGTGCCGGCCACCACGTCGTCGTCTCCGCCTCCTGCTACCTCTTGAGCACTGCGTTGGTTTTCCCTTGAAGAGGAAAGGGTGATGCAGCAAAGTAGCATAAGTATTTCCCTCAGTTTTTGAGAACCAAGGTATCAATCCAGTAGGAGGCCACGCACAATTCCCTTGCACCTACACAAACAAATAAATCCTCGCAACCAACGCAATAAAGGGGTTGTCAATCCCTTCACGATCACTTACGAGAGTGAGATCTGATAGATATGATAAGATAGTATTTTTGGTATTTTTATGATAAAGATGCAAAGTAAAGAACGCAAAATAAAAACGGCGCCAAAAATAGCTTGTTGTCAGGAGATTAATATGATGGAAAATAGACCCAGGGGCCATAGGTTTCACTAGTGGCTTCTCTCAAGAGCATAAGTATTACGGTGGGTGAACAAATTACTGTTGAGCAATTGACAGAATTGAGCATAGTTATGAGAATATCTAGGTATGATCATGTATATAGGCATCACGTCCGAGACAAGTAGACCGACTCCTACCTGCATCTACTACTATTACTCCACACATCGACCGCTATCCAGCATGCATCTAGAGTATTAAGTTCATAAGAACAGAGTAACGCTTTAAGTAAGATAACATGATGTAGAGGGATAAACTCATGCAATATGATATAAACCCCATCTTGTTATCCTCGATGGCAACAATACAATATGTGCCTTGCTGCCCCTACTGTCACTGGGAAAGGACACCGCAAGATTGAACCCAAAGCTAAGCACTTCTCCCATTGCAAGAAAGATCAATCTAGTAGGCCAAACCAAACTGATAATTCGAAGAGACTTGCAAAGATAACCAATCATACATAAAAGCATTCAGAGAAGATTCAAATATTGTTCATAGATAAACTTGATCATAAACCCACAATTCATCGGTCTCAACAAACACACCGCAAAAGAAGATTACATCGAATAGACCTCCACAAGAGAGGGGGAGAACATTGTATTGAGATCCAAAAGAGAGAAGAAGCCATCTAGCTAATAACTATGGACCCGAAGGTCTGAGGTAAACTACTCACACATCATCGGAGAGGCTATGGTGTTGATGTAGAAGCCCTCCGTGATCGATGCCCCCTCCGGCGGAGCTCCGGAAAAGGCCCCAAGATGGGATCTCACGGGTACAGAAGGTTGCGGCAGTGGAATTAGGTTTTTGGCTCCATCTCTGGTAGTTTGGGGGTCCGTAGGTATATATAGGAGGAAGAAGTACGTCGGTGGAGCAACGTGGGCCCACGAGGGTGGAGGGTGCGCCCAGGGGGGTAGGCGCGCCCCCCTACCTCGTGCCCTCATGGTTGATGTCTTGACGTAGGGTCCAAGTCCTTTGGATCACGTTCGTTCCGAAAATCACGTTCTCGAAGGTTTCATTCCGTTTGGACTCCGTTTGATATTCTTTTTCTGCGAAACTCTGAAATAGGCAAAAAACAGCAATTCTGGGCTGGGCCTCCGGTTAATAGGTTAGTCCAAAAAATAATATAAAAGTGTGTAATAAAGCCCATTAATGTCCAAAACAGAATATAATATAGCATGGAACAATCAAAAATTATAGATACGTTGGAGACGTATCAAGCATCCCCAAGCTTAATTCCTGCTCGTCCTCGAGTAGGTAAATGATAAAAACAGAATTTTTGATGTGGAATGCTACTTGGCATAATTTCAATGTAATTCTCTTAATTGTGGTATGAATATTCAGATCCGAAAGATTCAAGACAAAAGTTTAATATTGACATAAAAATAATAATACTTCAAGCATACTATCTAAGCAATCATGTCTTCTCAAAATAACATGGCCAAAGAAAGTTATCCCTACAAAATCATATAGTCTGGCTATGCTCTATCTTCACCACACAAAGTATTTAAATCATGCACAACCCCGATGACAAGCCAAGCAATTGTTTCATACTTTTAGTGTTTTCAAACTTTTTCAATCTTCACGCAATACATGAGCGTGAGCCATGGACATAACACTATATGTGGAATAGAATGGTGGTTGTGGAGAAGACAAAAAAGGGAGAAGATAGTCTCACGTCAACTAGGCGTATCAACGGGTTATGGAGATGCCCATTAATAGATATCAATGTGAGTGAGTAGGGATTGCCATGCAACGGATGCACTAGAGCTATAAGTATATGAAAGCTCAACAAAAAGAAACTAAGTGGGTGTGCATCCAACTCGCTTGCTCACGAAGACCTAGGGCATTTTGAGGAAGCCCATCATTGGAATATACAAGCCAAGTTCTATAATAAAAAATTTCCCACTAGTATATGAAAGTGATATCATAGGAGACTCTCTATCATGAAGATCATGGTGCTACTTTGAAGCACAAGTGTGGTAAAATGATAGTAACATTGTCCCTTCTCTCTTTTTCTCTCATTTTTTTATTTGGGCCTTTTCTTCTCTGTTTTTGGCCTCTCTTTTTTCGTCCAGAGTCTCATCCCGACTTGTGGGGGAATCATAGTCTCCATCATCCTTTCCTCACTTGGGACAATGCTCTAAAAAATGATGATCATCACACTTTTATTTTCATAAAATTTAGGAACATTAGAGTTTTCATTAAAATAGACTTCGTTTGGTAGTATCGTTTCCATTTTTTTTACAATAAACTCTTGTTTACAACTCAACAATTACAACTCAATACTTAGAACAAAATATGACTCTTTGTGAATGCCTCCGGCGGTGTACCGGGGTATGCAATGAATCAAGAGTGACATGCATGAAAGAATTATGAACGGTGGCTTTGCCACAAATACGATGTCAACTACATGATCATGCGAAGCAATATGACAATGATGGAGCGTGTCATAATAAAAGAAACGGTGGTAAGTTGCATGGCAATATATCTCGGAATGGATATGGAAATGCCATGATAGGTAGGTATGGTGGCTGTTTTGAGGAAGGTATATGGTGGGTGTATGATACCGGCGAAACGTGCGCGGTATTAGAGAGGCTAGCAATAGTGGAAGGAGGAAAAGTGCGTATAATCCATGGACTCAACATTAGTCATAAAGAACTCATATACTTATTGCAAAAATCTACAAGTTATCAAAGCAAATTATTACGCGCATGCTCCTAGGGGATAGATTGGTAGGAAAAGACCATCGCTCGTCCCCGACCGTCACTCATAAGGAAGACAATCAATAAATAAATCATGCTCCGACTTCATCACATAACGGTTCACCATACGTGCATGCTACGGGAATCACAAACTTTAACACAAGTATTTCTCAAATTCAAAACTACTCAACTAGCATGACTCTAATATCACCATCTTCATATCTCAAAACAATTATCTAGTATCAAACTTCTCATAATATTCAACACACTCATAAGATTTTTTTTACTAATCTTGAATGCCTATCATTGTCAAAGCAAACTACCACGCTGTTTTGTAGGCTCTCAAAATAATCTAAGTGAAGTATGAGAGAACAATAGTTTCTATAAAACAAAATCACCACCGTGCTCTAAAAGATATACTAGAGCAAAAACTATATAACTCAAAAGATATAAGTGAAGCACATAGAGTATTCTAATAATTTCCGAATCAAGTGTGTCTCTCTCAAAAGGTGTGTAGAACAAACATGATTGTGGCAAACTAACAAACAAATACTCAAATAATACAAGACGCTCCAAGCAAAACACATATCATGTGGTGAATAAAAATATAGCTCCAAGTAAAGTTACCGATGGAAGTAGACGAAAGAGGGGATGCCTTCCGGGGCATCCCCAAGCTTTGGCTTTTTGGTTTCCTTAGATTATCTTGGGGTGCCATGAGCATCCCCAAGCTTAGGCTCTTGCCACTCCTTGTTCCATAATCCATCAAATCTTTCACCCAGAACTTGAAAACTTCACAACACAAAACTTAACAGAAAATCTTGTGAGCTCCGTTAGCGAAAGAAAACAAAACACCACTTCAAGGTATGGTAATGAACTCATTCTTTATTTATATTGGTTTTAAACCTACTGTATTCCAACTTCTCTATGGATTATAAACTATTTTACTAGCCATAGATTCATCAAAATAAGCAAACAACACACGAAAAACAGAATCTGTCAAAAACAGAACAGTCTGTAGTAATCTGTAACTAACGCAAACTTCTGGAACTCCAAAAATTCAGCAAAAATAGGAAGACCTAGACAATTTATTTATTGATCAGCAGCAATTGGAATCAATATTTTATCACGTTCTGGTGATTTTTAACAATTATTTTCGTGAACAGAAAGTTTCTGCAATTCTCAGCAAGATCAAATAACTATCATCCAAGAAGATCCTATAGGTTAAACTTGGCACAGACACTAATTGAAACATAAAAACACATCTAACCATAGGCTAGATCAAATATTTATTCCTAAACAGAAGCAAAAAGCAAAAAACTAAAAATAAAATTGGGTTGCCTCCCAACAAGCGCTATCGTTTAATGCCCCTAGCTAGGCATAATAGCAAGGATAGATCTAGGTATTGCCATCTTTGGTAGGCAATCCATAAGTGTCTCTCATAATAGATTCGTAAGGTAATTTTATTTTCTTTCTAGGGAAGTGTTCCATGCCTTTCCTTAACGGAAATTGGAATCTAATATTCCCTTCCTTCATATCAATAATTGCACCAATCGTTCTAAGGAAAGGTCTACCAAGAATAATAGGACTTGAAGGATTGCAATCTATATCAAGAACAATAAAATCTACAGGCACATAATTCCTATTTGCAATAATAATAACATCATTAATTCTTCCCATAGGTTTCTTAATGGTGGAATCCGCAAGGTGCAAGTTTAAAGAGCAATCATCAAAATCACGGAAACCTAGCAAATCGCACAAAGTTTTTGGAATCGTGGAAACACTAGCACCCAAATCACACAAAGCATAGCATTCATGATCTTTAATTTTAATTTTAATAGTAGGTTCCCACTCATCATAAAGTTTTCTAGGGATAGAAACTTCCAACTCAAGTTTTTCTTCATAAGATTGCATCAAAGCATGAACGATATGTTTAGTAAAAGCCTTATGCTGGCTATAAGCATGTGGAGAATTTAGCACGGATTGCAACAAGAAAATACAATCTATCAAAGAGCAATTATCATAATTAAATTCCTTGAAATAAAAAATACTGGGTTCATTAATATCTAGAGTTTTGATCTCTTCAATCCCACTTTTACCAACTTTTGCATCAAGATCTAAAGACTCCGAATTTTGGGAACGCCTTCTAGGTAAAGGTGGATCATATTCAGTCCCATCATTATCAAGATTCATATTGCAAAACAAAGATTTAATAGGGGACACATCAATAACTTTTAGATCTTCATCTTTATTTTCATAAAAATTAGAAGAACACGCTTTCACAAAGCAATCTTTCTTAGCACGCATCCTAGCGGTTCTTTCTTTGCACTCATCAATGGAAATTCTCATGGCTTTGAGAGACTCATTGATATCATGCTTAGGAGGAATAGATCTAAGTTTCAAAGAATCAACATCAAGAGAAATTCTATCAACGTTCCTAGCCAATTCATCAACTTTAAGCAATGTTTCTTCAAGCAAAGTATTGAAATTCTTTTGCGAATTCATAAACTCCTTAACACTAGTCTCAAATTCAGAAGACATCTTATTAAAGTTCCCATAAGAATTGTTGTAGGAATTACCATAATTATTAGAGGAATTACTAGGATAAGGCCTTGGATTAAAGTTTCCTCTATACGCGTTGTTACCAAAATTATTCCTACCAACAAAATTCTCATCCATAGATTCATTATTATTCTCAATCAAAGTAGACAAAGGCATATCATTAGGATCAGAAGAAACACTATTAGTAGTAAATAATTTCATAAGTTCATCTATCTTTCCACTCAAAACATTAATTTCTTCTATCGCATGCACTTTTTTATTAGTAGATCTTTCAGTGTGCCATTGAGAATAATTAACCATAATATTATCTAGGAGTTTAGTAGCTTCTCCTAAAGTGATTTCCATAAAAGTGTCTCGCGCGGCCGAATCTAAAAGATTTCTAGAAGCAAAATTCAATCCGGCATAAAAAATTTGTATGATCGTCCATAAATTCAAGCCATGTGTAGGACAATTATGTATCATTAATTTCATCCTCTCCCAAGCTTGTGCAACATGTTCACGATCAAGTTGCTTAAAATTCATATTATCGTTTCTAAGAGAGATGATCTTAGCGGGGGGGGGGAATACTTAGAGATAAAAGCATCTTTGCACTCATTCCAAGAATCAATACTATTTTTAGGCAAAGATGAAAACCAAGCTTTAGCACGATCTCTAAGCGAAAAAGGAAATAGCTTTAGTTTAACAATATCATTATCCACATCTTTCTTCTTTTGCATATCACACAAATCAACGAAGCTATTTAGATGGGTAGCGGCATCTTCACTAGGAGGGCCGGCGAATTGATCTTTCATGACAAGATTCAACAAAGCAGCATTGATTTCATAAGATTCAGTATCAGTAAGAGGAGCAATCAGAGTGCTAAGAAAGTCATTATTGTTGGTATTGGTGAAGTCACACAATTTGGTATTGTCTTGAGCCATAGTGACAAGCAAGCAATCCAACACACGAGCAAACAAGAAGCAAGCAAAAAAGAGGCGAACGGAAAAGAGAGGGCGAATAAAACGGCAAGGGTGAAGTGGGGGAGAGGAAAACGAGAGGCAAATGGCAAATAATGTAATGCGGGAGATAAGGGTTTGTGATGGGTACTTGGTATGTTGACTTTTGTGTAGACTCCCCGGCAACGGCGCCAGAAATCCTTCTTGCTACCTCTTGAGCACTGCGTTGGTTTTCCCTTGAAGAGGAAAGGGTGATGCAGCAAAGTAGCGTAAGTATTTCCCTCAGTTTTCGAGAACCAAGGTATCAATCCAGTAGGAGGCCACACACAAGTCCCTCGCACCTACACAAACAAATAAATCCTCGCAACCAACGCAATAAAGGGGTTGTCAATCCCTTCACGGTCACTTACGAGAGTGAGATCTGATAGATATGATAAGATAATATTTTTGGTATTTTTATGATAAAGATGCAAAGCAAAGAAAGCAAAATAAAAACGGCACCAGAAATAGCTTGTTGTCGGGAGATTAATATGATGGAAAATAGACCCGGGGGCCATAGGTTTCACTAGTGGCTTCTCTCAAGAGCATAAGTATTATGGTGGGTGAACAAATTACTGTTGAGCAATTGACAGAATTGAGCATAGTTATGAGAATATCTAGGTATGATCATGTATATAGGCATCACGTCCGAGACAAGTAGACCGACTCCTGCCTGCATCTACTACTATTACTCCACACATCGACCGCTATCCAGCATGCATCTAGAGTATTAAGTTCATAAGAACAGAGTAACGCTTTAAGTAAGATGACATGATGTAGAGGGATAAATTCATGAAATATGATATAAACCCCATCTTGTTATCCTCGATGGCAACAATCTAGGGATGAGCTTCTTCACCCCGAGGTTTGCCGTGATCCTGAGACCGGCAAGCATCCCCCCGTACTCAGCTGTGTTGTTTGTGGACATCTCCCTGGGGAAGTGCATCTGGATCACATACTTGAGGTGCTCTCCGGTGGGTGCGACAAGCAGCACAACGGCACCGGCGCCTTGCAGCGAGAAAGCCCCATCAAAGTACATGATTGATACGTCTCCAACGTATCTATAATTTTTGATTGTTCCATGCTATATTATATTATCTTTTGGATGTTTAATGGGCTTTATTATACACTTTTATATTATTTTTGGGACTAACCTATTAACCGGAGGCCCATCCCAAATTGCTGTTTTTTGCTTATTTCAGTGTTTCGCAGAAAAAGAATATCAAACGGAGTCCAAACGGAATGAAACCTTCGGGAACATGATTTTCGGAACAAACGTGATCCAGAGGACTTGGAGTCCACGTAAAGAAATCAACGAGGAGAGCACGAGGCAGGGGGGCGCGCCTACCCCCCCCCCAGGCGCGCCCTCCACCCTCGTGGGGCCCACGTTGCTCCACCGACGTACTTCTTCCTCCTATATATACCTACGTACCCCGAAACCATCAGAGGCATCCACGAAAACCTAATACCACCGCCGCAATCTTCTGTACCCGTGAGATCCTATCTTGGGGCCTTTTCTGGCGCTCCACCGGAGGGGGCATTGATCACGGAGGGCTTCTACAACAACACCGTAGCCTCTCCAATGATGTGTGAGTAGTTTACCTCAGACCTTCGGGTCCATAGTTATTAGCTAGATGGCTTCTTCTCTCTCTTTGGATTCAATACAAAGTTCTCCTCAATTCTCTTGGAGATCTATTCGATGTAATCTTCTTTTTGCGGTGTGTTTGTTGAGACCGATGAATTGTGGGTTTATGATCAAGTTTATCTATGAACAATATTTGAATCTCCTCTGAATTCTTTTATGTATGATTGGTTATCTTTGCAAGTCTCTTCGAATTATCAGTTTGGTTTGGCCTACTAGATTGATCTTTCTTGCAATGGGAGAAGTGCTTAGCTTTGGGTTCAATATTGCAGTGCTCGATCCCAGTGACAGAAAGGGAAATGACAAGTATTGTATTGTTGCCATCGAGGATAACAAGATGGGGTTTATATCATATTGCATGAGTTTATCCCTCTACATCATGTCATCTTGCTTAAAGTGTTACTCCGTTCTTATGAACTTAATACTCTAGATGCATGATGGATAGCAGTCGATGTGTGGTGTAATAGTAGTAAATGCAGGCAGGAGTCGGTCTACTTTTCACGGACGTGATGCCTATATACATGATCATACCTAGATATTCTCATAACTATGCTCAATTCTATCAATTGCTCGACAGTAATTTGTTCACCCACCGTAATACTTATGCTCTTGAGAGAAGCCACTAGTGAAACCTATGGCCCCCGGGTCTATTTTCCATCATATTAATCTTCCAACAGTTAGCTATTTCTATTGCCGTTTATTTTACTTTGCATCTTTATTTCTCTTTATTATAAAAATACCAAAAATATTATCTTATAATATCTATCATATCTCACTCTCGTAAGTGACCGTGAAGGGATTAACAACCCCTTTATCGCGTTGGTTGTGAGGTTCTTATGTGTTTGTGTAGGTGCGTGGGACTCGAGCGTGGTCTCCTACTCGATTGATACCTTGGTTCTCAAAAACTGAGGGAAATACTTACACTACTTTACTGCATCACCCTTTCCTCTTCAAGGGAAAACCAACGCAGTGCTCAAGAGGTAGCAAGAAGGATTTCTGGCGCCGTTGCCGGGGAGTCTAAGCAGAAGTCAAGACATACCAAGTACCCATCACAAACCCTTACCCCTCACATTACATTATTTTCCATTTGCCTCTCGTTTTCCTCTCCCCCACTTCACCCTTGCCATTTTATTCGCCCTCTCTTTTCCGTTCGCCTCTTTTTTCGCTTGCTTCTTGTTTGCTCGTGTGTTGGATTGCTTGCTTGTCATGATGGCTCAAGATAATACTAAATTGTGTGACTTTTCCAATACCAACAACAATGATTTTCTTAGCACTCCGATTGCTCCTCTTGCCTTGTTGAATCTTGTCATGAAAGATCAATTCGCCGGCCTTCCTAGTGAAGATGCCGCTACCCATCTAAATAGCTTTGTTGATTTGTGTGATATGCAAAAGAAGAAAGATGTGGACAATGATATTGTTAAATTGAAGCTATTTCCTTTTTCGCTTAGAGATCGCGCTAAAGCTTGGTTATCATCTTTGCCTAAAAATAGTATTGATTCATGGAATAAGTGCAAAGATGCTTTTATCTCTAAGTATTTTCCTCTCGATAAAATCATCTCTCTTAGAAACGATATTATGAATTTTAAGCAACTTGATCATGAACATGTTGCACAAGCTTGGTAGAGGATGAAATTAATGATACGTAATTTCCCTACACATGGTTTGAACCTTTGGATGATTATACAAAAAATTTATGCCGGATTGAATTTTGCTTCTAGAAATCTTTTAGATTCGGCCGCGGGAGGCACTTTTATGGAAATCACTTTAGGAGAAGCTACTAAACTCCTAGATAATATTATGGTTAATTATTCTCAATGGCACACCGAAAGATATAATAATAAAAAAGTGCATGCGACAGAAGAAATTAATGTTTTGAGTGGAAAGATGGATGAACTTATGAAATTATTTGCTACTAAAACTGTTTCTTCTGATCCTAATGATATGCCTTTGTCTACTTTGATTGAGAATAATAACGAATCTATGGATGTGAATTTTGTTGGTAGGAATAATTTTGGTAACAACGCGTATAGAGGAAACTTTAATCTAGGCCGTATCCTAGTAACTCCTCTAATAATTATGGTAATTCCTACAACAATTCTTATGGAAATTTTAATAAGATGCCCTCTGAATTTGAGACTAGTGTTAAGGAGTTTATGAATTCACAAAAGAATTTCAATGCTTTCCTTGAAGAAAAAATGCTCAAGGTTGATGAATTGGCTAGGAACGTTGATAGAATTTCTCTTGATGTTGATTCTTTGAAACTTAGATCTATTCCACCTAAGCATGATATCAATGAGTCTCTCAAATCCATGAGAATTTCCATTGATGAGTGCAAAGAAAGAACCGCTAGGATGCGTGCTAAGAAAGGTTGCTTTGTGAAAGCGTGTTCTTCTAGTTTTTGTGAGAATAAAGATGAAGATCTAAAAGTTATCGATGTGTCCCCTATTAAATCTTTGTTTTTCAATATGAATCTTGATAATGATGGGACTGAATATGAGCCACCTTTACATAGAAGGCGTTCCAAAAATTCGGAGTTTTTAGATTTTGATGCTAAAATTTGTGAAAGTGGGATTGAAGAAGTCAAAACTTTAGATATCAATGAACCCACTATTTTGGATCTCAAGGAATTTAATTATGATAATTGCTCTTTGATAGATTGTATTTCCTTGTTGCAATCCATGCTAAATTCTCCTCATGCTTATAGCCAAAATAAAGCTTTTACTAAAATATCGTTGATGGTTTGATGCAATCCTATGAAGAAAAACTTGAGTTGGAAGTTTCTATCCCTCGAAAACTTTATGATGAGTGGGAACCTACTATTAAAATTAAAATTAAAATCATGAATGCTATGCTTTGTGTGATTTGGGTGCTAGTGTTTCCACGATTCCAAAAACTTTGTGTGATTTGCTAGGATTCCGTGAATTTGATGATTGTTCTTTGAACTTGCACCTTGCGGATTCCACTATCAAGAAACCTATGGGAAGAATTAGTGATGTTCTTATTGTTGCAAATAGGAATTATGTGCCCGTAGATTTCATTGTTCTTGATATAGATTGCAATCCTTCATGTCCTATTATTCTTGATAGACCTTTCCTTAGAACGATTGGTGCAATTATTGATATGAAGGATGGGAATATTAGATTCCAATTTCCATTAAGGAAAGGCATGGAACACTTCCCTAGAAAGAAAATAAAATTACCATATGAATCTATTATGAGAGCCACTTATGGATTGCCTACCAAAGATGGCAATGCCTAAATCTATCCTTACTTTTATGCCTAGCTGGGGGCGTTAAACGGTAGCGCTTGTTGGGAGGCAACCCAATTTAATTTTAGTTTTTTGATTTTTGCTTCTGTTTAGGAATAAATATTTGATCTATCCTCTGGTTAGATTTGTTTTTATGTTTTAATTAGTGTTTGTGCCAAGTTAAACATATAGGATCTTCTTGGATGATAGTTATTTGATCTTGCTGAAAATTCCAGAAACTTTCTGTTCACGAAAACAATTGTTAAAAATCACCAGAACGTGATAAAATACTGATTCCAATTGCAGTAGACCAATAAACAAATTGTCTAGGTCTTCCTATTTTGGTAGATGTTTTTGTGTTCCAGAAGTTTGCTTTAGTTACAGATTACTACAGACTGTTCTGTTTTTGACAGATTCTGTTTTTCGTGTGTTGTTTGCTTATTTTGATGAATCTATGGCTAGTAAAAGAGTTTATAAACCATAGAGAAGTTGGAATACAGTAGATTTAACACCAATATAAATAAAGAATGAGTTCCATACAGTACCTTGAAGTGGTGTTTTGTTTTCTTTCGCTAACGGAGCTCACGAGATTTTCTGTAAGTTTTGTGTTGTGAAGTTTTCAAGTTTTGGGTAAAAGATTTGATGGATTATGGAACAAGGAGTGGCAAGAGCCTAAGCTTGGGGATGCCCATGGCACCCCAATATAATCTAATGACACCAAAAAGCCAAAGCTTGGGGATGCCCCGGAAGGCATCCCCTCTTTCGTCTACTTCCATCGGTAACTTTACTTGGAGCTATATTTTTATTCACCACATGATATGTGTTTTGCTTGGAGCGTCTTGTATGATTTGAGTCTTTGATTTTTAGTTTACCACAATCATCCTTCCTGTACACACCTTTTGAGAGAGACACACATGAATTGGAATTTATTAGAATACTCTATGTGCTTCACTTATATTTTTTGAGCTATATAGTTTTTGCTCTAGTGCTTCACTTATATCTTTTAGAGCACGGTGGAGGATTTGTTTTATAGAAACTATTGATATCTCATGCTTCACTTATATTATTTTGAGAGTCTTAAAACAGCAAGGCAATTTGCTTTAATATCATGAGAAATTTGATGCTTGATAATTGTTTTGAGATATAAAGGTGGTAATATCATAGTTGTGCTAGTTGAGTAATTGTGAAATTGAGAAATACATGTGTTGGAGTTTGTGATTCCCGTAGCATGCACGTATGGTGAACCGTTATGTAACGAAGTCGGAGCATGAGGTATTTATTGGTTGTCATCCTTTGTGTGGCGGTCGGGATCGCGCGATGGTTAACTCCTACCAACCCTTCCCCTAGGAGCATGCGTAGTAGTACTTTGCTTCGAGGGCTAGTAAATTTTTGCAATAAGTATATGAGTTCTTTATGACTAATGTGAGTCCATGGATTATACGCACACTTACCTTTCCGCAATTTTCTAGCCTCTTCGGTACCGTGCATTGCCCTTTCTCACCTTGAGAGTTGGTGCAAACTTCGCCGGTGCATCCAAATCCCGTGATATGATACGCTCTATCACACATAAACCTCCTTATACCTTCCTCAAAACAGCCACCATACCTACCTATTTTGGCATTTCCATAGCCATTCCGAGATATATTGCCATGCAACTTTCCACCGTTTCGTTTATCATGACACGCTCCATCATTGTCATATTGCTTTGCATGATCATGTAGTTGACATCGTATTTGTGGCAAAGCCACCGTTCATAATTCTTTCATACATGTCGCTCTTGATTCATTGCATATCCCGGTACACCGCCGGAGGCATTCACATAGAGTCATATCTTGTTCTAAGTATCGAGTTGTAATTCATGAGTTGTAAGTAAATAAAAGTGTGATGATCATCATTATTAGAGCATTGTTCCAAGTGAGGAAAGGATGATGGAGACTATGATTCCCCCACAAGTCGGGATGAGACTCTGGACTAAATAAAAAAAGAGGCCATGAAAAAAATGGCCCAAATAAAAAAAATGAGAGAAAAAGAGAGAAGGGACAATGTTACTATCCTTTTACCACACTTGTGCTTCAAAGTAGCACCATGATCTTCATGATAGAGAGTCTCTCATTTTGTCACTTTCATATACTAGTGGGAAATTTCATTATAGAACTTGGCTTGTATATTCCAATGATGGGCTTCCTCAGATGCCCGAGGTCTTCGTGAGCAAGCAAGTTGGATGCACACGCACTTAGTTTCTTTTGTTTGAGCTTTCATCCACTTATAGCTCTAGTGCATCCGTTGCATGACAATCCCTACTCCTTGCATTGACATCAATTGATGGGCATCTCCATAGCCCGTTGATTACCCTCGTCGATGTGAGACTTTCTCCTTTTTTGTCTTCCCACATAACCCCTATCATTATACCTTATTCCACCATAGTGCTATATCCATGGCTTGGGCTCATGTATTGCGTAAAAGTTGAAAAGGCTGAAGCGCGTTAAAAAGTATGAACCAATTGCTTGGCTAAAACCGGGGTTGTACATGATATGAATATTTTGTGTGGTGAAGATGGAGCATAGCCAGACTATATGATTTTGTAGGGATAACTTGCTTTCGCTATTTTATTTTGATAAGACATAATTGCTTGGTTAGCATGCTTGAAGTATTATTGTTTTTATGTCAAAATTAAACTTTTATCTTGAATCATATCGAATCTGAACATTCGTGCCACAATAAGAAGAACTACATTGAAATTATGCTAAGTAGCATTCCACATCAAAAATTCTGTTTTTATCATTTACCTACTCGAGGACAAGCAGGAATTAAGCTTGGGGATGCTTGATACGTCTCCAACGTATCTATAATTTTTTATTGTTCCATGCTATATTATATTCTGTTTTGGATGTTTAATGGGCTTTATTATACACTTTTATATTATTTTTGGGACTAACCTATTAACCGGAGGCCCAACCCAAATTGTTGTTTTTTTGCCTATTTCAGTGTTTCGCAGAAAAAGAATATCAAACGGAGTCCAAACGGAATGAAACCTTCGGGAACGTGATTTTCGGAACAAACGTGATCCAGAGGACTTGGAGTCCACGTAAAGAAATCAACGAGGAGAGCACGAGGCAGGGGGGTGCGCCTACCCCCCCCAGGCGCGCCCTCCACCCTCGTGGGGCCCACGTTGCTCCACCGACGTACTTCTTCCTCCTATATATACCTATGTACCCCCAAACCATCAGAGGCATCCACGAAAACCTAATTCCACCGCAGCAACCGCGCCCGTTAGCACCGTGCCCGCTAAGGCCCACTGGCCCTATGACAAGGGGGCCCCACCCAGAACGTTATTAAAAAAGAGTTAAAATAATAATAATAATATTCAATAATTAATAAATTAATTAAATTAATTTACTCAATTAATTATGTTTAATTAACCTAGTTAACTACCGTTAGTTAACTTAACTAATCTGTTAACTAAACTAATTAACCTGTTTAGTTAGTTGCACTCAATGACATGCGGGACCCACACGTCAGCTTGACCCAGTCAACACCTCTATTGACTGATGATGTCATGCTGACATCATGCTGAGGCAGTAATACCATTTTCGAATTAAATCAATAATAATAATTTATAAATTGAGTGAAATCTTTAAAAATTAATATGAAATAAACCGTAGCTCCTATGGGAAAACTTTGTACATGAAAGTTGCTCAGAACGACGAGACGAATCCGGATACGCAGCCCGTTCGTCCGCCACACATCCCTAGCATAGCAAACACACAACTTTCCCCCTCCGGTTCATCTGTCCGAAAACGCGAAACGCCGGGAATACTTTCCCGGATGTTTCCCCCTTCGCCGGTATCACTTACTACCGCGTTAGGGCTTACCTAGCACTGCGTATTGCCTCTTTATGTTTTGTGATGCTTTGTTTGCTCCGTATTTACTGTTTCTTCCCCCCTCTTCTTCTCCGGTAGACCCCGAGACCGGCGCCGATGCCATCGAGTACGACTACGTCACCGACGACCCTTCTCCCTGTACAACAGAGCTTCCAGGCAAGCCCCCCCTTGATCACCAGATATCGCCTATTCTTCTCTATACTGCTTGCATTAGAGTAGTGTATCATGTTACTGCTTTCCGTTAATCCTATCCTGATGCATAGCCTGTCATTGTTGCTACAGTTGTTACCCTTACCTGCTATCCTACTTCTTAGTATAGGATGCTAGTGTTCCATCAGTGGCCCTACACTCTTGTCCGTCTGCCATGCTATACTACTGGGCCGTGATCACTTCAGGAGGTGATCACGGGTATATACTATATACTTTATATACATGACACATGTGGTGACTAAAGTCGGGTCAGCTCGTTGAGTACCCGCGAGTGATTCTGATGAGGGGGCTGAAAGGACAGGTGGCTCCATCCCGGTAGAGGTGGGCCTGGGTTTCTGACGGCCCCCGACTGTTACTTTGTGATGGAGCGACAGGGCAGGTTGAGACCACCTAGGAGAGAGGTGGGCCTGGCCCTCGTCGGCGTCCGCGGATACTTAAAAATAACACGCTTAACGAGTTCTTGGTATTTGATCTGAGTCTGGCCATTTGGTCTATACGCACTAACCAACTACGCGGGAACAGTTATGGGCACTCGACGTCGTGGTATCAGCCGAAGCCTTCGTGACGTCAACGACCGAGCGGCGCGCGCCGCATTGGACCGTAAGCTCGCACTTGTATTAAGGGGGCTAGGTCTGCTTCTGGCCGCGTACGCAACGTGCAGGTGTGCAATGGGCGATGGGCCCAGACCCCTGCGCACATAGGATTTAGACCGGCGTGCTGACCTCTCTATTGTGCCTAGGTGGGGCTGCGACGTGTTGATCTTCCGCGGCCGGGCATGACCCAGAAAAGTGTGTCCGGCCAAATGGGATCGAGCGTGTTGGGTTATGTGGTGCACCCCTGCAGGGAAGTTTATCTATTCGAATAGCCATGTCCCTCGGTAAAAGGACAACCCGGAGTTGTACCTTGACCTTATGACAACTAGAACCGGATACTTAATAAAACACACCCTTCCAAGTGCCAGATACAACCCGGTGATCGCTCTCTAACAGGGCGACGAGGAGGGGATCGCCGAGTAGGATTATGCTATGCGATGCTACTTGGTGAACTTACCATCTACTCTCTTCTACATGCTGCAAGATGGAGGTGGCCTGAAGCTTAGTCTTCGATAGGATTAGCTATCCCCCTCTTATTCTGGCATTCTACAGTTCAGTCCACCGATATGGCCCTTTACACATATACCCATGCATATGTAGTGTAGCTCCTTGCTTGCGAGTACTTTGGATGAGTACTCACGGTTGCTTTTCTCCCCCTTTTTCCCTTTCTATACCTGGTTGTCGCAACCAGATGCTGGAGTCCAGGAGCTAGAGATCCCGAGGAAGATTCTACGTGGAGTTCGGCTTCGAGGAGTAGTTAGGAGGTCACAGGCAGGAGGCCTTGCCTTTTCGATCATTGCTACTTTTGTGCTAGCCTTCTTAAGGCAATCTTGTTTAACTTATGTCTGTACTCAAATATTATTGCTTCCGCTGACTCTTGTGTTTTTGAGCTTATGTATTCGAGCCTTCGAGGCCCCTGGCTTGTAATATAAAGCTTGTTTTATTTTAATTTGTGTCTAGAGTTGTGTTGTGATATCTTCCCGTGAGTCCTCGATCTTGATCGTACACATTTGCGTGTATGATTAGTGTACGATTGAATCGGGGGCGTCACAATTGGGAAGTAATAAGTAGATGATGGGTTTCTAGAGTGATAGAAGCTTAAACCCTAGTTTATGCGTTGCTTCGTAAGGGGCTGATTTGGATCCATATGTTTCATGCTATGGTTAGTTTTACCTTAATACTTCTTTTGTAGTTGCGGATGCTTGCAATAGGAGTTAATCATAAGTGGGATGCTTGTCCAAGTAAGAACAACACCCAAGAACCGGTCCACCCACATATCAAATTATCAAAGTACCGAACACGAATCATATGAGCGTGATGAAAACTAGCTTGACGATAATTCCCATGTGTCCTCGGGAGCGTTTTCCTTTATATAAGAGTTTGTCCAGGCTTGTCCTTTGCTACAAAAAGGATTGGGCCATATTGCTGCACTTTATTTACACTTGTTACTAGTTACCCGTTACAAATTATCTTATCACAAAACTATCTGTTACCGATAATTTCAGTGCTTGCAGAGAATACCTTACTGAAAACCGCTTGTCATTTCCTTCTGCTCCTCGTTGGGTTCGACACTCTTACTTATCAAAAGGACTATGATAGATCCCCTACACTTGTGGGTCATCAGGACTCTTTTCTGGCTCCGTTGCCGGGGAGTGAAGCGCCTTTGGTAAGGAAAAATTTATATAGTGTGCTGAAATTTACTATCACTTGTTACTATGGAAAGTAATCCTTTGAGGGCCTTGTTTGGGGTATCTTCACCCCGACCAGTAGAGCAAAGAGTTGCTCCTCAACCTACTGAACCTACTGAAAATGTTTACTTTGAAATTCCTTCGGGTATGATAGAGAAACTGCTAGCTAATCCCTTTACAGGAGACGGAACATTGCATCCCGATTTACACCTAATCTATGTGGATGAAGTTTGTGGATTATTTAAGCTTCCAGGTATGCCTGTTATCAAGAAGAAGGTCTTCCCTTTATCTTTGAAGGGAGAGGCATTGACATGGTATAGGCTATGTGATGATATGGGATCATGGAACTACAAACGATTTAAATTGGAATTTCATCAGAAGTTTTATCCTATGCATCTTGTTCATCGTGATCGTAATTATATATATAATTTTTGGCCTCGCGAAGGAGAAAGCATCGCTCAAGCTTGGGGGAGGCTTAAGTCAATGTTATATTCATGCCCCAATCATGAGCTCTCACGAGAAATGATTATTCCAAATTTTTATGCTCGGCTTTCTCTCAATAATCGCTCCATGCTCGATACTTCTTGTACTGGCTCTTTTATGATGAAGACTATTGAATTCAAATGGGATTTATTGGAAAGAATTAAACGCAACTCTGAAGATTGGGACCTCGACGAAGGTAAGGAGTCAGGTATAACACCTAAGTTTGATTGTGTTAAATCTTTTATGGATACCGATGCTTTCCGTGAATTTAGCACTAAATATGGACTTGACTCTGAGATAGTGGCTTCTTTCTGTGAATCATTTGCTACTCATGTTGATCTCCCTAAGGAGAAGTGGTTTAAATATAATCCTCCCGTTGAAGTAAAAGTAGTTTCACCTATTAAAGTTGAAGAAAAGACTATCACTTATAATGATCCTATTGTTCCTACTTCTTATGTTGAGAAACCACCTTTCCCTGTTAGAATAAAGGACCATGCTAAAGCTTCAACTGTAGTCAACAAAAGTAATATTAGGACACCCAAACCCCCTGAGCAAATTAAAGTTGAACCTAATATTGCTATGGTTAAAGATCCCTTAGCTGATTATATTGATGGGCATGTTATTTACTTCTATGATGAAGCTACTAGAATTGCTAAACCTGGTGCTAAGGATAAACATAGACCTATGGTAGGCATGCCTGTTATTGCTGTTAAAATAGGAGATCATTGTTATCATGGCTTGTGTGATATGGGTGCTAGTGCAAGTGCCATACCTCATTCTTTATATGAAGAAATTATGCATGATATTGCACCTGCTGATATAGAAGATATAGATGTTACAATTAAGCTTGTCAATAGAGATACTATTTCACCGATTGGGATTGTTAGAGATGTTGAAGTCTTGTGTGGGAAGGTTAAATATCCTGCTGAATTTCTTGTTCTTGGTTCCCCACAAGATAGCTTTTGTCCCATTATATTTGGTAGACCCTTCTTGAATACTGTTAATGCTAGGATAGACTGTGAAAAGGATGTTGTTACTATCGGTTTAGGGGATATGTCTCATGAGTTTAATTTTGCTAAATTTCGTAGACAACCCCGTGATGAGGAATTGCCTAGTAAGGATGAAATTATTGGTCTTGCTTCTATTGCCGTGCCTCCTAATGATCCTTTAGAACAATATTTGCTTGATCATGAAAATGATATGTTTATGAATGAAAGAAGGGAAATAGATGAAGTATTCTTTAAACAGGGACCTATTCTGAAACACAACTTGCCTGTTGAAATCCTAGGGGATCCTCCTCCACCCAAGGGTGATCCTGTGTTTGAGCTTAAACCATTACCTGATACTCTTAAATATGCTTATCTTGATGAAAAGAAGATATATCCTGTTATTATTAGTGCTAACTTTTCAGAGAAGGAAGGAGAGAAATTATTGAAAACTCTGAAGAAGCATCGTGCTGCTATTGGATATACTCTTGATGATCTTAAAGGCATTAGTCCCACTTTGTGTCAACACAAAATAAATCTGGAGAAAGACGCCAAACCAGTTATCGATCACCAACGACGGCTAAATCCTAAGATGAAAGAAGTGGCAAGAAAGGAAATATTAAAGCTCCTTGAGGCAGGTATAATTTATCCTGTTGCTGATAGTGAGTGGGTACGTCCTGTCCGTTGTGTCCCTAAGAAGGGAGGTATTACTGTCGTTCCTAATGATAAAGATGAATTGATCCCGCAAAGAATTATTACAGGTTATAGGATGGTAATTGATTTCCGCAAATTAAATAAAGCTACCAAAAAAGATCATTACCCTTTGCCTTTTATTGATCAAATGCTAGAAACATTATCCAAACATACACATTTTTGCTTTCTAGATGGTTACTCTGGGTTCTCTCAAATACCTGTGTCAGCCGAGGATCAAGAAAAGACCACTTTTACTTGCCCTTTCGGTACTTTTGTTTATAGACTTATGCCTTTTGGTTTATGTAATGCACCTGCTACCTTCCAAAGATGCATGATGGCTATATTCTCTGACTTTTGTGAAAAGATTTGTGAGGTTTTCATGGACGATTTCTCCGTTTATGGATCCTCTTTTGATGATTGCTTGAGCAACCTTGATCGAGTTTTGCAGAGATGTGAAGAAACTAATCTTGTCTTGAATTGGGAGAAGTGCCACTTTATGGTTAATGAAGGCATTGTCTTGGGGCATTAAATTTCTGAAAGAGGTATTGAAGTTGATAAAGCTAAAGTTGATGCTATTGAAAAGATGCCATGTCCTAAGGACATCAAAGGTATAAGAAGCTTCCTTGGTCATGCCGATTTTCATAGGAGGTTCATTAAAGACTTCTCAAAAATTTCTAGGCCTCTGACTAAGATATCCCTTTTGTCTTTGATGATGATTGTGTAGAAGCATTTGAAATACTTAAGAAAACTTTGATTTCTTCACCTATTGTTCAGCCACCTGATTGGGATTTACCCTTTGAAATTATGTGTGATGCTAGCGATTATGTTGTAGGTGATGTTCTGGGACAAAGAGTTGATAAGAAATTAAATGTTCTTCAATATGCTAGTAAAACTCTAGATAGTGCCCAGAGAAATTATGCTACTACTGAAAAAGAATTTTTAGCAGTTGTATTTGCTTGTGATAAGTTCAGACCTTATATTGTCAATTCTAAAGTAACTATTCACACTGATCATGCTGCTATTAAATATCTTATGGAAAAGAAAGATGCTAAACCTAGACTAATTAGATGGGTTCTTCTACTAAAAGAATTTGATTTGCATATTATTCATAGAAAGGGAGCTGAGAACCCCGTTGCAGACAACTTGTCTAGGTTAGAGAATGTTCTTGATGACCCACTACCTATCGATGATAGCTTTCCTGATGAACAATTAGCTATCATAAATGCTTCTCGTACTTCTCCATGGTATGCTGATTATGCTAATTACATTGTGGCTAAATTTATACCACCCAGTTTCACATACCAGCAAAAGAAAAAGTTTTTCTATGATTGAAGACATTACTTCTGGGATGACCCACATCTTTATAAAGAAGGAGTAGATGGTGTTATTAGGCATTGTATACATAAGCATGAACAGGAACAGATCCTACGCAAGTGTCACTCCGAGGCTTATGGAGGACACCACGCTGGAGATAGAACTGCACATAAGGTATTGCAATCCGGTTTTTATTGGCCTACTCTCTTCAAGGATCCCGTAAGTTTGTCCTATCTTGTGATGAATGTCAAAGAATTGGTAATATTTGTAAACGTCAAGAAATGCCTATGAATTATTCTCTTGTTATTGAACCATTTGATGTTTGGGGCTTTTATTATATTTTAGTTGTTGTTGATTACATTACTAAGTGGGTAGAAACTATTCCAACTAGTAGTGCTGATCATAACACCTCTATTAAGATGCTTAAAGAAGTTTTTTTTCCAAGGTTTGGAGTCCCTGGATATTTAATGACAGATGGTGGTTCACATTTTATTCATGGTGCTTTTCGTAAAATGCTTGCTAAGTATGATGTTAATCATAGAATTGCATCTCCATATCACCCACTGTCTAGTGGTCAAGTAGAATTGAGCAATAGAGAGCTCAAATTAATTTTGCAAAAGACAGTTAATAGATCTCGAAAGAATTGGTCCAAGAAACTTGATGATGCATTATGAGCCTATAGAACTGGATATAAAAATCCTACGGGTATGTCTCCGTATAAAATGGTTTATGGAAAAGCATGTCACTTACCTCTCGAACTAGAACATAAGGCATATTGGTCTATTAAAGAGCTCAATTATGATTTCAAACTTGCCGGTGAGAAGTGGCTATTTGACATTAGCTCACTTGATGAATGGAGAACCCAAGCATATGAGAATGCCAAACTGTTTAAAGAAAAAGTTAAAAGAAGGCATGACAAAAGGATACAAAAGCGTGAGTTTAATGTAGGTGATTATGTGTTGCTATTCAACTCCCGTTTAAGATTTGTTGCAGGAAAGCTTCTCTCTAAATGCGAAGGTCCTTACGTTATCGAGGAGGTCTATCGTTCCGGTGCCATAAAAATCAACAACTTCGAAGGCACAAATCCAAAGGTGGTGAACGGTCAAAGAATCAAACATTATATCTCAGGTAATCCCATAAGTGTTGAAACTAATGTTATTGAAATCGTGACCCCGGAGTAGTACATAAGGGACACTTTCCAGAACGTTTCAGACTCCGAAAAGGAATAGGTAGGTGGTACGGTAAGTAAACCGACTCCAAAACAGTTCTAATGGCAATTTTAATCCGTTGTGGAATATTTAAGAAAATAGGAAAATAAGAAGCAGTCCGGGAAGGACATGGGGCGTCCACGAGGGTGGGAGACGTGCCCTACCCCCCTGGGCGCGCCCCCTGCCTCGTGGGCACCCCGTGCGCTCTTCGGACTCCGTTTTCTTGCATGATACTTCTTTTGGTTGGTAAAAATTCATTATATAATCCCGAAGGTTTTGACTCTTGTATCATGCAAATATCCTCTGTTTTTGTTTCGAGCTGTTTTCTGCCAGAGTTGTCAAGGTCAGGCATCATGTCGTCCCCCTCCTCCAACAATCAGGGCAACGATGCTTGGCTAATGAAGATAGAGCTGAAGAGAGAAGAACCCGGGGAGATCAACAAGGATGATGGGATCAAGAAGGCCATGGAGGGTCAGGCTCCGGCAGCAGAAGAAGAAGACATCCTTCCACCTCTCTTTACCCCAACTGAGATTGAAGCTTTCAAGATGATTGAGTTAGCTCGTATTCAAAACAAGTATCTCACACGTGAAAATATTTTGTTGAAGGAGCATATCGTCGCACTCAAGGGCATTATCCGTAAGATGGAAGATATGCTACGCTCGTGTGCGACTATCCATCATGACCACTATCTTCTTCGCCAGCAAAGGAGAACTAAGTATTGGGTATGGGCACTCCCCTTGGCGACTGCCAAGCTTGGGGGAGGTGCCCCGGTATCGTATCACCATCACACTCCTATCTTTATCGTTTTTCTTAGTTCGATCCTTTTGGTAATATCTTGATCTAGTAGAATAAAAGTTTAGTAAGATTTAGTTTTGAGTTTTGCTTTATGATCGTTCTATGTAATCGAGTTCGTGAGCTATATATGTAATAAAGATTAGTGTTGAGTCAAGGGCTTGATTACTTTGCTATGATCTTGAGTGAATATAAAAAAAAGAAATAAAAATAATGAAAGAGATCATATTGATCTTATGGAGAGTAATGACTTCACATATAAATAGTATGATGATTAAAAGTTGTTGAGAGTTGACAAACATAGTTTTGGTCATCGTTGCAATTAATAGGAAGTGATAAAGAAAGAGAGGTTTAACATATAAAAACACTATCTTGGACATCTTTTATGATTGTGAGCACTCACTAAAATATGACATGCTAAAGAGTTGATGTTGGACAAGGAAGACAACATAATGGGTTATGTTTTCTTATATCTGAAATAAAGTATATTGTCATGGATCATCCAACATGTTGAGCTTGCTTTTCTCCCTCATGCTAGCCAATTCTTTGCACCAAGTAGAAATACTACTTGTGCTTCCAAATATCCTTAAACCCAGTTTTGCCATGAGAGTCCACCATACCTACCTATGGATTGAGTAAGATCCTTCAAGTAAGTTGTCATCGTTGCACGCAATAAAAATTGCTCTCTAAATATGTATGATTTATTAGTGTGGAGAAAATAAGCTTTATACGATCTTGTGATGTGGAAGAAATAAAAGCGACGGACTGCATAATAAAGGTCCATATCACAAGTGGCAATATAAAGTGACGTTCTTTCGCATTAAGATTTTGTGCATCCAACCATAAAAGCACATGACAACCTCTGCTTCCCTCTGCGAAGGGCCTAACTTTTACTTTTATCTTCTACCCTTATGCAAAGAGTCATGGTGATCTTCACCTTTCCCTTTTACATTTTATCCTTTGGCAAGCACATTGTGTTGGAAAGATCCTGATACACATATCCAATTGGATGTAAGTTGGCATGAACTATTATTGTTGACGTTACCCTTGAGGTAAAAGGTTGGGAGGCGAAACTATAAGCCCCTGTCTTTCTCTGTGTTCGATTAAAACTCCATACCCATAAGTACTGCGTGAGTGTTAGCAATTGGGAAAGACTAAATGATAGTTGAGTATGTGGACTTGCTGAAAAGCTCTTACATAGACTCTTTCCGATGTTATGATAAATTGCAATTGCTTCAATGACTGAGGTTATACTTTGTTAGTTTTCAATGAGGTTTCTGATTCATACTTGACTTTGTGAATAAATTGTTACTTTATCATAAGAAATCACATGACAATATTTATATATGATGCTGTTATAAAAATGATCATGATGCCCTCATGTCCGTATTTTATTTTATCGACACCTCTATCTCTAAACATGTGGACATATTTATCGTTATCGGCTTCCGCTTGAGGACAAGCGAGGTCTAAGCTTGGGGGAGTTGATACGTCCATTTTGCATCATGCTTTTATATCGATATTTGTTGCATTATGGGCTGTTATTACACATTATGTCACAATACTTATGCCTATTCTCTCTTATTTTACAAGGTTTGCCTGAAGAGGGAGAATGCCGGCAGCTGGAATTCTGGGCTGGAAAAGAAGCAAATATTAGAGACTTATTCTGCACAACTCCAAAAGTCCTGAAACTCCACGGAAGTCATTTTTGGAATTAATAAAAAATATTGAGCGAAGAAACTACCAGAGGGGGGCCACACCCTGGCCACGAGGGTGGGAGGCACACCCTACCCCCCTGGGCGCGCCCCCTGCCTTGTGGGCCCCCTGGCAGGCCTCCGGTGCCCATCTTTGGCTATATGGTGTCTTCTACCCTGGAAAAAATCAGAAGCAAGCTTTCGTGAAGAAACTCCGCCGCCACGAGGCGGAACCAATCTAGGGCTCCGGCAGAGCTGTTCTATCGGGGAAACTTCCCTCCGGGAGGGGGAAATCATCACCATCGTCATCACCAACGATCCTCTCATCAGGAGGGGGTCAATCTCCATCAACATCTTCACCAGCACCATCTCCTCTCAAACCCTAGTTCATCTCTTGTATCCAATCTTTGTCTCCAAACCTTAGATTGGTACCTGTAGGTTGCTAGTAGTGTTGATTACTCCTTATAGTTGATGCTAGTTGGTTTACTTGGTGGAAGATCATATGTTCAGATCCATTATGCATATTAATACCCCTCTGATTTTGAACATGAATATTATTTGTGAGTAGTTACTTTTGTTCCTGAGGACATGGGAGAAGTCTTGCTATAAGTAGTCATGTGAATTTGGTATTCGTTCGATATTTTGATGAGATGTATGTTGTCTCTCCTCTAGTGGTGTCATGTGAACGTCGACTACATGACACTTCACCATTGTTTGGGCCTAGAGGAAGGCATTGGGAAGTAATAAGTAGATGATGGGTTGCTAGAGTGACAGAAGCTTAAACCCTAGTTTATGCGTTGCTTCGTAAGGGGCTGATTTGGATCCATATGTTTCATGCTATGGTTAGGTTTACCTTAATACTTCTTTTGTAGTTGTGGATGCTTGCAATAGGAGTTAATCATAAGTGGGATGCTTGTTCAAGTAAGGATAGCACTCAAGCACCGGTCCACCCACATATCAAATTATCAAAGTACCGAACGTGAATCATATGAGCGTGATGAAAACTAGCTTGACGATAATTCCCATGTGTCCTCGGGAGCGTTTTCCTTTATATAAGAGTTTGTCTAGGCTTGTACTTTTCTAGAAAAAGGATTGGGCCATCTTGCTGCACTTTATTTACACTTGTTACTTGTTACCCGTTACAAATTATCTTATCACAAAACTATCTGTTACCGATAATTTCAGTGCTTGCAGAGAATACCTTACTGAAAACCGCTTGTCATTTCCTTCTGCTCCTCATTGGGTTCGACACTCTTACTTATCGAAAGGACTATGATAGATCCCCTACACTTGTGGGTCATCAAACCACTGCAAAAGAAAAAAGATTCAGATATTGTCATCTAACACAACTCATTACGGGCAGTAAAAAGAAGGCTACAGGGTTCTTACTTACCATCCTGCAGTTCACTCTTGTCTTGCATAAAGTGTAAACAAATAGTTCGATTGACATCTTTTGACCCATTTTAATAACAATCTTTATCAGTTTCCTCACTTGATGTTGGTTCATGAATATCTCATTGCCCCATACACAGAAAGGGTCGAAGTGTGGATCTTTGGCAATGATATATGTACCTAAAAGCACCAAGTTAATATTATAAGCTAAACAACAATTGAAAAATGATGTAGTACAACACTCCATCAATCCCATTATATAAGATTTTATTACATGTATATCTAGACATCATCAAAACATTAAGGTAACGCTCTTCCTTGTTGCTATGTAGCCTGGGATTGCATATTTAGTCATTCAGTACAATGCATGTTGCTAAACAACAATTGAAAAATGAAAAGGCATGTTAACTGCAATATCCTTAACAGCAATCAAATATCGTAATTCATAGTGGTATTGTTGAAACTGTTATTGATGAAATTGAACTACATGGCAAATAGTTGCACATATAGAGCATCACATTGTGAAGAACTGAAATAAACAAGTCATAAGGACATCTCTAGGTGATCCTTAAAAAGTTAAAGGACTAAAACCCTTAGTGGATATATATATATATATATACTCCACCAATTTTTGGCCTTTTCTAGTCGATCCCCTAAACTTAAGGTTGTAAACTTCAATTTGATCAAGTTCAAAGCAGGTTCAACCGAAAGTAGCATGCAATCAAACATAAACATAGATAGTTTTGCATTACCGAACATAAAACATAAATTTAAACTTAGCTAAACTACTTTCGGTCGAAGTAGAGGTCGAGCCAATCCTTCCTCGTCATGTACGGTGTGCCGCGAGCCGGGTCCGGGCCAGTACCGTCGTCGGGGTCGTTGGGGGGAGGCACTCCTCCAAATCGTCAACGTCGATCTCCTCGTCCTCGGGGCCCACCTCGACGCCCTTCGCGCCGCCGTCGCCGCCGCCTTCAACCTCGTCATCAGAGGAGAGCGCGATAACCTCGCCGCCCTCCGCACCGCCACCCTCGCCACCTTCGACCTCGTCATCGGAGGAGAGCGTGATAACCTCGCCGCCCTCCTCGCCAGCAAAGATTGCCCGCTCCGCCTCCACGAGCTCCGGGTGCTGCCGGCAGAGCTCTTGCATGTAGGGCTCGTCGGCGGCCTCGGCCTCGAGGCGCTCCCATGCCTCGCGATCCTCCCGCGCCATAGTCGAGCTCACCACCCTGGCTCCGGCGGAACGAGGTGGACCGGACGTGTGCCGAAGGGGAAATTGAGCCTAGCCGCCGCGCTGTGGTAGCGGACCTGCCAGCGGTCGTACTCCATGGCCGTGAGCTCGGCCGTGTGGAAGCTACCGAACCAGCGGCGGGTGTGGGTCTCTCGATCTGTAATCTCGGTGACCCACGTCCCCCACCGTCGCTGCTGGACCCCGAGGTAGGACTTCGTCAGCTGTCTGGTCCGAGGGAGGATGGGGAAGTCCTCGAACCGGCGTAGCGGCACGGCGGCGGGTAGATCGGGGGATCGGGCCCGCGAAGGACGACGGGGACACCTCAGCGGCCACCTCGCTGGCGCCGGGCGAAAAGGCCGCGATAAACTTCTTTTTGGCCATTGGCTCCTCGAGCTCCCCGGCACACAAGCAGAGGTTGTGGATGGAGGTGCCGGCGATGGTGGCGACATACCAATGGTTTCGAGGGTTGTGTGTGTCTGTGTGAGCGGAGGTTTTGGGGTGTGTGTGGAGGTGGGGGCAAGGTTGTGTTTGAGGAAATACTGCGGCAACTGAAAATTATACTAGGCGGGAGTAACAAGGCGGGGCCACTAAAAATTTGGATCAAGGGCGAGCAGATATTTTTGAGATTGCGAGGGATGCAGAGGCGGGAGTAAAATGCCGGGGCTACTGAAAATTTGAATCAAGGGACTGAAGCAGAGCGGGAGTAACTGACATCGCACACGGTCCGCAAATACTAATTGTGTGCTATCAAACATTAAAACCTTCCAGGCGGTAGATATTTTCGAGATTGCGAGGATGCAGAGGCGGGAGTTTTTGGGGAGTGAGCTACTGTGCTTGACACGCCGGCTGTGGACTGTAGCCGACGCACCTTCTCGCGTAAGCCATATGCATACTATACACCGACGATGCTCCAAGATATTTTGTGCTACATCTCACACGGTTGGTGATAATAAACTATGTGGGATCTACTTGATTTGAATTACAAAATGGGGTCACAGCGGCAATGGACGCTATTTGAATTGCTAGACGTTTTATCTGAAGTGAACATGCAACTATATGTGTGTCGTAAAAGAATTGGAATTATTCAGGGTTCGTTTGGACATTTTATACATTAAACTGGTTTTCTAGCCATTTCACGTGCACAATTCAAAATTAAACTACATGCACATGCTCCAATGCACCAACGTTGGTTGAAAAATCACATGTGTGTCCTTGGGTGAATTTCTAGGTCCCATGCAAGAGATGGGAATGAATTTCAAACACCAGGGCACAATTGATTGCCGGTAAAACGTTGAGATACCTAGTTTTTAAATTCTAGTAAATCCAAAACTCGTCTGAAATTCATGAAACTTGGCATGCTATCTTGGAGCGGCATCAACATGTCGTGGTGAAAATTTTGTCCCATTTGGGGCAGGTTTGGGTATAAGCTTCTCACAACAAGAATGATGGTTTCGATAGGGAACGTACCACCTTTGGGGATGGGGAGATTTCCGTTGCCTCTTATTGCTTTCAAAAAAATTCTAGTGTCAACATAGAACTACATGAGTGTTGTGTTTAATCTTGGAATTTTCTGGGTTCGTTTAGCCTTTTTTATACATTAACTGGGTTTTGTAGGCATTTTATGTGCATAATTCAAATTTGAACTACAAGCAGATGCTCCAATGCACCAAAGTTGGTTGAAAAATCACATGTGTGTCCTTGGGTGAATTTCTAGGTCCCATGCAAGAGATGGGAGTGAAATTCAAACACCAGGGGCACTGTTGATTGCCGGCAAAATGTTGAGATGCCTGGTTTTTAAATTCTAGTAAATCCAAAACTCGTCTGAAATTCATGAAACTTGGCATGCTATCATGGAGCGGCATCAACATGCCGTGGTAAAAAAATTGTCCCATTTGGGGCAGGTTCGGGTATAAGCTTCTCACAAACCAGATCTTCTCACAACAAGCATGATGGTTTCGATAGGGAACGTCCCACCTTTGGGGACGAAACGATATCCATTGCCTCTTATTGCTTTCAAATTTTTCTCGTGTCAACATAGAACAACAGGAGTGTTGTGTCAATTTTTGGGATTTTTCGGTGTTCATTTGGACATTTTTATGCATTAACTGAGTTTTTAATGCATTTATGTGCATAATTCAAATTTGAACTACATGCACATGCTCTAGTGCACATAAATTGGTTGAAAAATAAAATATGTGTCCTTGGGTGCATGCTTAGGTCCCATGCAAGAAATGGGAATGAATTTCAAACACCAGGGCGCCGTTGATTGCCGGCAAAACATTGATATGCCTGGTTTTTAATTTCTAGTAAATCCAAAACTCGTCTGAAATTCATGAAACTTGGCATGCTATCATGGAGCGGCATAAAAATGCCGAGGTAAAAAATTTGTCCCTTTTGGTGCAGGTTTGGGTATATGCTTCTCAAAACCAGACCTTCTCACAACAAGCCTGATGGTTTCGGTAGGGAACGTATGTCCCACCTTTGGAGACGAAACGATATCCATTGCCTCTTATTGCTTTCAAAAAATTTCTCGTGTCAACATAGAACAACAGGAGTGTTGTGTCAATTTTTTGGGATTTTTCGAGGTTCGTTTAGACATTTTTATGCATTAAGTGAGTTTTCTAGGCATTTTATGTGCATAATTCAAATTTGAAATACATGCACATGCTCCAGTCCATATAAATTGGATGAAAATCACATGTGTGTCCTTGGGTGCATGCTTAGGTCCCATGCAAGAGACGGGAATGAATTTCAAACACCAGGGCACTGTTGATTACCGGCAAAACGTTGAGATACCTAGTTTTTAAATTCTGGTAAATCCAAAACTCGTCTGAAATTCATGAAAGTTGGCATGCTATCATGGAGCGCCATCAACATGCCGTGGTGAAAATTTTGTCCCATTTGGGACAGGTTTGGGTATAAGCTTCTCACAAACCAGAGCTTCTCACAACAAGCATGATGGTTCCGATAGGGAACGCACCACCTTTGGGGACGGGACGATATCCGTTGCCTCTTATTGCTTTCGAAAAATTTCTAGTGTCAACATAGAACAACAGGAGTGTTGTGTCAATTTTTGTGATTTTTCGAGGTTCGTTTGGACATTTTTATGCATTAACTGGGTTTTCTAGGCATTTTATGTGCATAATTCAAATTTGAACTACAAGCACATGCTCCAATGCACTAAAGTTGGTTGAAAAATCTAATCTTTGTCCTTGGGTGAATTTCTAGGTCCCATGCAAGGGATGAGAATGAAATTCAAACACCAGGGCACTGTTGATTGCCGGCAAAATGTTGAGATGCCTGGTTTTAGAATTCTAGTAAATCCAAAACTCGTCTGAAATTCATGAAACTTCGCATGCTATCATGGAGCGGCATCAACATGCCGTGGTAAAAAAATTGTCCCATTGGGGGCAGGTTCGGGTATATGCTTCTCACAAACCAGAGCTTCTCACAACAAGCATGATGGTTTCGGTAGGGAACGTCCCACCTTTGGGGATGAAATGATATCCATTGCCTCTTATTGCTTTCAAACATTTTCTCGTGTCAACATAGAACAACAGGAGTGTTGTGTCAATTTTTGGGATTTTTCGGGGTTCATTTGGACATTTTTATGCATTAACTGAGTTTTCAATGCATTTATGTGCATAATTCAAATTTGAACTACATGCACATGCTCCAATGCATATAAATTGGTTGAAAAATCAAATCTGTGTCCTTGGGTGCATGCTTAGGTCCCATGCAAGCAATGGGAATGAATTTCAAACACCAGGGCACCGTTGATTGCCGGCAAACATTGAGATGCCTGGTTTTTAAATTCTAGTAAATCCAAAACTCGTCTGAAATTCATGAAACTTGGCATGCTATCATGGAATGGCACCCGACATGCTGTGGCATTTTTCGTGTCCATTCTGAGAGAAGGCGCACTCGGATAATGACAGCCAACAAAGGCATTTTGAAAAAAAGCTGCCACTTTAATATCTCAAACGTTTGTAGAATTCAAACCATCTGCGTTCTATTAACCATTCACGTGACGCCATGTGTCTTGGTTTTAATGGCCGTAGGAGATGCCGTGCGGACAACTGCTTGACCTTGACTGAACGGGAGGCGTGCGAGCGCAGTCCGGTGCGCATGCTGACCGAGAGGCGTGCAAGCTGTCCTCCAATGTGCAGGCTCATCGGGAAGCGTGCGAGCTGTATGCTACGCAGGCTCACTGGGAAGCGATGCTGTTGACTTCCATGGCCGCCCGCCCGAGCCGCTGTTTAATACGGGCGGCCTTACTGTTCGCCTCCCATTCCCCTCCCTCCCGCAGACCTACACCAACGCCATGGCGCAGAACGATCATCTGCCACTAGTCTTCAAGTTTGGTGAAGTCAACTCCGAGCCGGAGGAGATAGAAAATAAGGAGGAATGGGGCCTCATGGACATGTCCCAGAACGAGCTGGCCGCGGCGGTTGCTGCCCCCGCTCCCGTCCCAACTCCCATCCCCGCGCCCGCGCCAGCGACCATCCCAATAGCATTGACGGGCTGGTCACCGAGCACTATCGTAGAGCTGGAAGCCGCGGGCGTCAGCGAGGTCTCCGCGGACCCGCGCGAGCTCGTGTACATGCCAGCGCCCGTGCCCGTGCGGGCCCCTCCACCCACCATGGTGCCATCCCCCGTGCGTTTGGCTACACCCGCCGCGCCCGTGCCCGTGCGCGCGCCCCCCTCAGCGGCATGGGACGCTGCCGTCGACCGCCACCTCTCAGTAGTGCCAGTTGTCGTCCTCCCGCGCCCTGCCCGTCGATCGCACGAGGACATGATGTTTGATTTACAAGTGAAGAACATTTTGTGCTGCCTTGAAGACTTCAACAACGGCGTCCCGAAGGACGAGGACGACAACGACGGCGCAGCACGCCGCCTCCACCGCCGCCGGAAATAGTTTTTTTGGGGTTAAATACTGTGTCTTGAATTCTCGATCATATGAATATAAATTCCCAGTGTGACTGAATGAAAGATATGGTTTGAACGAACTTGCATCTTTCTCTCTTAATGTACAGACTTATCAAACGATTTTCTTTTGAAAAAAACATCAATGGTTTTTAAATATAAAACACTCATCGCAAACGCTTCAGTTAGAACACCCGGATGCAAACTGACAGCTTCCCCAGGAAACCAAGGGAAAATGTGCCGAGCAGGATTTTTGCATCCCTTCAACGCAAAACGGTTGTTTTGCATGACCCGTGTGCAACCACGTACGAACAATTGGGTAAGATTTGCATATCTGTCATTTTGGGTATGTTGCCATTTGTCAAACTGGAAAGATTGACATTTGTTTATCTAGTAACATTGCCATTTGTCAACCTTGTAACACTACGATTTGTTGAAATATGCAGCTAAAAATCACTAGCACTATCTAATTTTTGCAACTAAAATCACTAGCACTGTTCATATGGACACCACTAGCAGGCGTGAGTTGATGGATGCATATGCAAATGTTGAAGGAAATATGCCCTAGAGGCAATAATAAAGTTGTTATTTATATTTCCTTATATCATGATAAATGTTTATTATTCATGCTAGAATTTTATTAACCAGAAACTTAGTACATGTGTGAATACATAGACAAAATAGAGTGTCCCTAGTATGCCTCTACTTGACTAGCTTGTTCATCAAAGATGGTTAAGTTTCCTAGCCATGGACATATGTTGTCATTTGATGAACGGGATCACATCATTAGAGAATGATGTGATAGACAAGACCCATCCGTTAGCTTAGCACTATGATCGTTTAGTTTGTTGCTATTGCTTTCATCATGACTTATACATGTTCCTCTGACTATGAGATTATGCAACTCCCGAATACCGGAGGAACAATTAGTGTTCTATCAAACGTCACAACGTAACTGGGTGATTATAAAGATGCTCTACAGGTGTCTCCGATGGTGTTTGTTGAGTTGGCATAGATCGAGATTAGGATTTGTCACTCCGATTGTCGGAGAGATATCTTTGGGCCCTCTCAGTAATGCACATCACTATAAGCCTTGCAAGCAACGTGACTAATGAGTTAGTTGCGGGATGATGCATTATGGAACGAGTAAAGAGACTTGCCGATAACGAGATTGAACTAGGTATGGTGATACCGACGATCGAATCTTGGGCAAGTAATATACCGACGACAAAGGTGTTGGGGAACATAGTAATTTCAAAAAAATTCCTACGCACACGCAAGATCATGGTGATGCATAGCAACGAGAGGGGAGAGTGTTGTCCACGTACCCTCGTAGACCGACAGCGGAAGCGTTATCATAACGCGGTTGATGTAGTCGTACGTCTTCACGATCCGACCGATCAAGTACCAAACGTACGGCACCTCCGAGTTCTACACACGTTCAGCTCGATGACGTCCCTCGAACTCCGATCCAGCCGAGTGTTGAGGGAGAGTTTCGTCAGCACGACGGCGTGGTGACGATGATGATGTTCCACCGACGCAGGGCTTCGCCTAAGCTCTGCAACGGTATTATCGAGGTGTAATATGCTGGAGGGGGGCACCGCACACGGCTAAAATATCGTATATCAAGTTGTGTCTCTGGGGTGCCCCCCTGCCCCCGTATATAAAGGAGCAAGGGGAAGAGGGCCGGCCAAGGGGAGGTGGCGTGCCCAAGGGGGGAGTCCTACTCCCGGTTCGGACTAGCCCATGGGGAGGGGTGCGGCCACCCTTTGAGGTCTTTCCCTCCTTTCCCGTATGGCCCATTAAGGCCCAATACGAATTCCCGTAACTCTCCGGTACTCCGAAAAATACCGGAATCACTCGGAACCTTTCCGAAGTCCGAATATAGTCGTCCAATATATCGATCTTTACGTCTCGGCCATTTCGAGACTCCTCGTCATGTCCCCGATCTCATACGGGACTCCGAACTCCTTCGGTACATCAAAACTCAATAAAACTGTCATCGTAACGTTAAGCGTGCGGACCCTTCGGGTTCGAGAACTATGTAGACATGACCGAGACACCTCTCCGGTCAATAACCAATAGCGGGACCTGGATGCCCATATTGGCTCCCACATATTCTACAAAGATCTTTATCGGTCAGACCGCATAACAACATACGTTGTTCCCTTTGTCATCGGTATGTTACTTGCCCGAGATTCGATCGTCGGTATCTCGATACCTAGTTCAATCTCGTTACTGGCAAGTCTCTTTACTCGTTCCGTAATACATCATCCCGCAACTAACTCATTAGTCACAATGCTTGCAAGGCTTATAGTGATGTGCATTACCGAGTGGGCCCAGAGATACCTCTCCGACAATCGGAGTGACAAATCCTAATCTCGAAATACGCCAACCCAACAAGTACCTTTGGAGACACCTGTAGAGCACCTTTATAATCACCCATTTACGTTGTGACGTTTGGTAGCACACAAAGTGTTCCTCCGGTAAACGGGAGTTGCATAATCTCATAGTCATAGGAACATGTATAAGTCATGAAGAAAGCAATAGCAACATACTAAACGATCGAGTGCTAAGCTAACGGAATGGGTCAAGTCAATCATGTCATTCTCCTAATGAGGTGATCCCGTTAATCAAATGACAACTCATGTCTATGGCTAGGAAACATAACCATCTTTGATTAACGAGCTAGTCAAGTAGAGGCATACTAGTGACACTCTGTTTGTCTATGTATTCACACATGTATTATGTTTCTGGTTAATACAATTCTAGCATGAATAATAAACATTTATCATGATATAAGGAAATATATAATACTTTATTATTGCCTCTAGGGCATATTTCCTTCAAAAGGGACCAACGTATGTTGCTATGCGGTTTGACCGATAAAAATCTTTGTAGAATATGTAGGAGCCAATATGAGCATCCAGGTTCATTTGTTATTGGCCGGAGATGAGTCTCGGTCATGTCTACATAGTTCTCGAACCCGTAGAGTCCGCACGCTTAACGTTCGGTGACGATCGGTATTATGAGTTTATGTGTTTTGATGTACCGAAGGTTGTTCGGAGTCCCGGATGTGATCACGGACATGACGAGGAGTCTCGAAATGGTCGAGACATGAAGATTGATATATTGGAAGGTTATGTTTGGACACCGGAAAGGTTTCGGATGAGTTCGGGCATTTTCCGGAGTACCGGGGGGTTACCGGAACCCCCCGTGGAGTTAATGAGCCTTAATGGGCCATGGTGGAAGAGATGAGGAGGCGGCCAAGTGGGAGGCGCGCACCCCCCAAGCCCAATCCGAATTGGGGGGGGGGCGGCCCCCTTTCCTTCTCTCCCTCTCCCTCTTCCTTCTTCTCCTACTCCAACTAGGGAAGGGGGAAACCTACTCCTACTAGGAGTAGGAATCCCTCCTTGGGCGCGCCCCACGCCATCATGCTGACAAAACTCTCCCTCGACCTTAGCTTGATCAAGAGTTCGAGGGACATCACCGAGCTAAATGTGTGCAGATCGCGGAGGTGCCGTGCTTTCGGTACTTGATCGGTTGGACATACTCTCCCTGCTCGTTGCTATGCATCTCCTAGATAGATCTTGTGTGATCGTAGGAATTTTTTTGAAATACTGCGTTCCCCAACAGTGGCATCCGAGCCAGGTCTATGCGTGGATGTTATATGCACGAGTAGAACACAAAGAGTTGTGGGTGATAATAGTCATACTGCTTACCAGCATGTCATGCTTTGATTCGGCGATATTGTTGGATGAAGCGGCCCAGACCGACATTACATGACCGCGTTCATGAGACTGGTTCTACCGCCATGCTTCACACACAGGTGGCTAGTGGGTGTCTGTTTCTCCAACTCTAGTTGAATCAAGTGTGACTACGCCCGGTCCTTGTTGAAGGTTAAAACAGCACACTTGACAAAAAATCATTGTGGTTTTTGATGCATAGCTAAGAACGGTTCTTGCTAAGCCCGTAGCAGCCACGTAAAATTTGCAACAACAAGTAGATGACGTCTAACTTGTTTTTTGCAAGGCATGTTGTGATGTGATATGGTCAAGACGTGATGATATATAAATTGTTGTATGAGATGATCATGTTTTGTAACAGTTATCGGCAACTGGCAGGAGCCTTATGGTTGTCGCTTTATTGTATGAAATGCAATCGCCATGTAATTGTTTTACTTTATCACTAAGCGGTAGCGATAGTCGTGATAGCAATAGTTGGCGAGATGACAACGATGCTTCGATGGAGATCAAGGTGTCAAGCCCGTGACGATGGTGATCATGACGGTTCTTTGGAGATGGAGATCAAAGGCACAAGATGATGATGGCCATATCATATCACTTATATTGATTGCATGTGATCTTTATCCTTTATGCATCTTATTTTGCTTAGTTCGGCGGTAGCACTATAAGATGGTCTCTCACTAAATTTCAATGTATAAGTGTTCTCCCTGAGTATGCACCGGTGCGATAGTTCGTCGTGCCGAGACACCACGTGATGATCGGGTGTGATAAGCTCTACGTTCACATACAATGGGTGCAAGCCAGTTTTGCACATGCAGAATACTCGGGTTAAACTTGACGAGCCTAGCATATGCAGATATGGCCTCGGAACACTGAGACCGAAAGGTCGAGCGTGAATCATATAGTAGATATGATCAACATAGTGATGTTCACCATTGAAAACTACTCCATCTCACGTGATGATCGGACATGGTTTAGTTGATTTGGATCACGTGATCACTTAGATGATTGGAGGGATATCTATCTAAGTGGTAGTTCTTAAGCAATATGATTAATTGAACTTTAATTTATCATGAACTTAGTACCTGATAGTATTTTGCTTGTCTATGTTGTTGTAGATCAATGGCCCGTGCTACTGTTCCTTTGAATTTTAATGCGTTCCTAGAGAAAGCTAAGTTGAAAGATGATGGTAGCAACTACACGGACTGGGTCTGTAACTTGAGGATTATCCTCATTGCTGCACAGAAGAATTACGTCCTAGAAGCACCGCTAGGTGCAAGACCCGCCGCAGGAGCAACGTCGGACGTTGTGAACGCCTGACAGAGCAAAGCTGATGACTACTCGATAGTTCAATGTGCCATGCTTTACGGCTTAGAACCGGGACTTCAACGACGTTTTGAACGTCATGGAGCATATGAGATGTTCCAGGAGTTGAATTTAATATTTCAAGCAAATGCCCGGATTGAGAGATATGAAGTCTCCAATAAGTTCTACAGCTGTAAAATGGAGGAGAATAGTTCTGTCAGTGAACATATACTCAAAATGTCTGGGTATCATAATCACTTGACTTAGTTGGGAGTTAATATTCCGGTTGATAGTGTCATTGACAGAGTTCTTCAATAACTGCCACCAAGCTACAAAAGCTTCACGATGAACTATAATATGCAAGGGATGGATAAGACAATTCCCGAGATCTTCGCGATGCTAAAGGCTGCGGAGGTAGAAATCAAGAAGGAGCATCAAGTGTTGATGGTCAACAAGACCACCGGTTTCAAGAAAAAGGGTAAAGGGAAGAAGGGGAACTTCAAGAAGAACAGCAAACAAGTTGCTGCTCAAGTGAAGAAGCCCATGTCTGGACCTAAGCCTGAGACTGAGCGCTTCTACTACAACGGGACTGGTCACTGGAAGCGGAACTGCCCCAAGTATTTGGCGGATAAGAAGGATGGCAAAGTGAACAAAGGTATATGTGATATGCATGTTATTGATGTGTACCTTACTAATGCTCGCAGTAGTGCCTGGGTATTTGATACTGGTTCTGTTGCTAATATTTGCAACTCGAAACAGGGACTATGAATTAAGCGAAGATTGGCTAAGGACGAGGTGACGATGCGCGTGGGAAATGGTTCCAAAGTCGATGTGATCGCCGTCGGCACGCTACCTCTACATCTACCTTCGGGATTAGTTTTAGACCTGAATAATTGTTATTTGGTGCCAGCGTTAAGCATGAACATTATATCTGGATCTTGTTTGATGTGAGACAGTTATTCATTTAAATCTGAGAATAATGGTTGTTCTATTTATATGAGTAATATCTTTTATGGTCATGCACCCTTGAAGAGCGGTCTATTTTTGTTGAATCTCGATAGTAGTGATACACATATTCATAATATTGAAGCCAAAAGATGCAGAGTTGATAATGATAGTGCAACTTATTTGTGGCACTACCATTTGGGTCATATTGGTGTAAAGTGCATGAAGAAACTCCATGCTGATGGACTTTTGGAATCACTTGATTATGAATCACTTGGTACTTGCGAACCATGCCTCATGGGCAAGATGACTAAAACTCCGTTCTCCGGAACAATGGAGCGAGCAATAGATTTATTAGAAATAATACATACTGATGTATGCGGTCCGATGAGTGTTGAGGCTCGCGGCGGGTACCATTATTTTCTGACCTTCACAGATGATTTGAGCAGATGTGGGTATATCTATTTGATGAAACACAAGTCTGAAACATTTGAAAAGTTCAAAGAATTTCAGAGTGAAGTGGAAAATCATCGTAACAAGAAAATAAAGTTTTTGCGATCTGATCCTGGAGGAGAATATTTGAGTTACGAGTTTGGTCTTCATTTGAAACAATGCAGAATAGTTTCGCAACTCACACCACCCGGAACACCGCAGCGAAATGGTGTGTCCGAACGTCGTAACCTCACTTTATTAGATATGGTGCGATCTATGATGTCTCTTATCGATTTACCGCTATCGTTTTGGGGTTATGCATTAGAGACGGCTGCATTCACGTTAAATAGGGCACCATTTAAATCCGTTGAGATGACACCATATGAACTGTGGTTTAGCAAGAAACCTAAGCTGTTGTTTCTTAAAGTTTGGGGCTATGATGCTTATGTGAAAAAGTTTCAACCTGATAAGCTCGAACCCAAATCAGAGAAATGCGTCTTCATAGGATACCCAAAGGAAACTGTTGGGTACACCTTCTATCATAGATCCGAAGGCAAGATATTCGTTGCTTAGAATGGATCCTTTCTAGAGAAGGAGTTTCTCTCGAAAGAAGTGAGTGGGAGGAAAGTAAAACTTGATGAGGTAATTGTACCTTCTCCCAAATTGGAAAGTAGTTCATCACAGAAATCAGTTCCAGTGATGCCTACACCAATTAGTGAGGAAGTTAATGATGATGATCATTAAACTTCAGATCAAGTTACTACCGAACCTCGTAGGTCAAGAAGAATATGTTCTGCACCAGAGTGGTATGGTAATCCTATTCTGGGAATCATGTAACTAGACCATGACGAACCTACGAACTATGAGGAAGCGATGATGAGCCCAGATTCCGCGAAATGGTTTGAGGCCATGAAATCTGAGATGGGATCCATGTATGAGAACAAAGTATGGACTTTGATTGACTTGCCCGATGATCGGTGAGCCATTGAGAATAAATGGATCTTCAAGAGGAAGACAGACGCTGATAGTAGTGTTACTATCTACAAAGCTCGAATTGTCGCAAAAGGTTTTCAACAAGTTCAAGGTGTTGACTACGATGAGATTTTCTCACTCGTATCGATGCTTAGAGTCTGTCCGAATCATGTTAGCAATTGCCGCATTTTATGAAATCTGGCAAAATGGATATCAAAACTGCATTCCTTAATGGATTTTTTAAAGAAGAGTTGTATATGATGCAACCAGAAGGTTTTGTCAATCCTAAAGGTGCTAACAAAATGTGCAAGCTCCAGCGATCCATCTATGGACTGGTGCAAGCATCTCGGAGTTGGAATATATGCTTTGATGAGTTGATCAAAGCATATAGTTTTATACAGACCTGCGGTGAAGCCTGTATTTACAAGTAAGTGAGTGGGAGCACTACAACTTTTCTGATAAGTGTACGTGAATGACATATTGTTGATCGGAAATGATGTAGAATTTTTCTGGAAAGCATAAAGGAGTGTTTGAAAGGAGTTTTTCCAAAGAAAGACCTCGGCGAAACTGCTTACATATTGAGCATCAAGATCTATAGAGATAGATCAAGACGCTTGATAAGATTTTTCAATGAGTACATACCTTGATAAGATTTTGAAGGAGTTCAAAATGGATCAGTCAAAGAAGGAGTTCTTGCTTGAGTTGTAAGGTATGAAATTGAGTAAGACCCAAAACCGGACCACGGTAGAAAATAGAGAGAGAATGAAAGTCATTCCCTATGCCTCAGCCATAGGTTCTATAAAGTATGGTATGCTGTATCCAGACCTATTGGGTACCTCACCATGAGTTTGGCAAGAGGGTACAATAGTGATCCAGGAGTGGATAACTGGACAGCGGTCAAAATTATCCTTAGTGGAATAAGGATATGTTTCTCGATTATGGAGGTGATAAAGAGTTCGTCGTAAAGAGTTACATCGATGCAAGCTTTGACACCGATCTGGATGACTCTGAGTCTTGATCTAGATACATATTGAAAGTGGGAGCAAATAGCTAGAGTAGCTCCGTGCAGAGCATTGTAGACATAGAAATTTGCAAAATACATACGGATGTGAATGTTGCAGATCCGTATACTAAAATTTCTCTCACAGGCAAAGCATGATCATACCTTATTACTATTGGGTGTTAATCACATAGCGATGTGAACTAGATTATTGACTAGTAAAAAATTTGAGTGTTGGTCTCATGGCGATGTGAACTATGGGTGTTAATCACGTAAAGATGTGAACTATTAGTGTTAAATCACATGGTGATGTGAACTAGATTATTGACTCTAGTGCAAGTGGGAGACTGAAGGAAATATGCCCTAGAGGAAATAATAAAGTTGTTATTTATATTTCCTTATATCATGATAAATATTTATTATTCATGCTAGAATTGTATTAACCGGAAACTTAGTACATGTGTGAATACATAGACAAAACAGAGTGTCCCTAGTATGCCTCTACTTGACTAGCTCGTTCATCAAAGATGGTTAAGTTTCCTAGCCATGGACATATGTTTTCATTTGATGAACGGGATCACATCATTAGAGAATGACGTGATGGACAAGACCCATCTGTTAGCTTAGCACTATGATCGTTTAGTTTGTTGCTATTGCTTTCATCATGACTTATACATGTTCCTCTGACTATGAGATTATGCAACTCCCGAATACCGGAGGAACACTTAGTGTGATATCAAACATCACAACGTAACTGGGTGATTATAAATATGCTCTACAGGTGTCTCCGATGGTGTTTGTTGAGTTGGCATAGATCGAGATTAGGATTTGTCACTAAGATTGTCGGAGAGGTATCTCTGGGACCTCTCGGTAATGCACATCACTATAAGCCTTGCAAGCAATGTGACTAATGAGTTAGTTGCGGGATGATGCATTATGGAACGAGTAAAGAGACTTGCCGATAACGAGATTGAACTAGGTATGGTGATACCGACGACCGAATCTCGGGCAAGTAACATACCGATGACAAAGGGAACAACGTATGTTGTTATGCGGTTTGACCGATAAAGATCTCCGTAGAATATGTAGGAGCCAATATGAGCATCCAGGTTCCGCTATTGGTTATTGACCGGAGATGAGTCTCGGTCATGTCTACATAGTTCTCGAACCCGTAGGGTCCACACGAACGTTCGGTGTCAATCTGTATTATGAGTTTATGTGTTTTGGTGTACTGAAGGTTGTTCGGAGTCCCGGATGTGATCACGGACATGACGAGGAGTCTCGAAATGGTCGAGACATGAGGAAGAGATGAGGAGGCGGCCAAGTGGGAGGCGCGTGCCCCCCAAGCCCAATCCGAATTGGGGGGGGGGGGCTTTCGTTCTCTCCCTCTCCCTCTTCCTTCTTCTCCTACTCCAACTAGGGAGGGGGAAACCTACTCCTACTAGGAGTAGGAATCCCCCCTTGGGCGCGCCCCATGAGGCCGGCCCTCCCCCTCCTCCACTCCTTTATATACGGGGGAGGGGGCACTATTGGAAATATGCCCTAGAGGCAATAATAAAATGGTTATTATTATATTTCCTTGTTCATGATAATTGTCTATTGTTCATGCTATAATTGTGTTATCCGGAAATCGTAATACATGTGTGAACACATAGACCATAACATGTCCCTAGTGAGCCTCTAGTTGACTAGCTCGTTGATCAATAGATGGTTACGGTTTCCTGACCATGGACATTGGATGTCATTGATAACGGGATCACATCATTAGGAGAATGATGTGATGGACAAGACCCAATCCTAAGCATAGCACTAGATCGTGTAGTTCATTTGCTAAAGCTTTTCTAATGTCAAGTATCATTTCCTTAGACTATGAGATCGTGCAACTCCCGTATACCGTAGGAATGCTTTGGGTGTACCAAACGTCACAACGTAACTAGGTGGCTATAAAGGTGCACTACAGGTATCTCCCGAAGTGTCTGTTTGGTTGGCAGGGATCGAGACTGGGATTTGTCACTCCGTATGACGGAGAGGTATCTCTGGGCCCACTCGGTAATGCATCATCATAATGAGCTCAATATGTGACTAAGTAGTTAGTCACAGGGATCATGCATTACGGAACGAGTAAAGTGACTTGCCGGTAACGAGATTGAACGAGGTATTGGGATACCGACGATCGAATCTCGGGCAAGTAACATACTGATTGACAAAGGGAATTGTATACGGGATTGCTTGAATCCTCGACATCGTGGTTCATCCGATGAGATCATCGTGGAACATGTGGGAGCCAACATGGGTATCCAGATCCTGCTGTTGGTTATTGGCTAGAGAGCTGTCTCGGTCATGTCTGCATGATTCCCGAACCCGTAGGGTCTACACACTTAAGGTTTGATGACGCTAAGGTTATAAGGAAGATTTGTATGTGATTACCGAATGTTGTTTGGAGTCCCGGATGAGATCCCGGACGTCACAAGGAGTTCTGGAATGGTCCGGCGGTGAAGATTTATATATGGGAAGTCATCATACGGTCACCGGAAATATTCGGGGGTATACCGGTATTGTACCGGGACCACCGGAGGGGTTCCGGGGGTCCACCGGGAGGGTCCACCTGCCCCGGAGGGCCTTATGGGCTGTAGGTGGAAGGGAACCAGCCCCGAAGTGGGCTGGGCGCCATCCCCCCTAGGGCCCATGCGCCTAGGGTTGGGGGGAACCCTAAAGGGGGCGCCCCCCTTGCTTGGGGGGCAAGCCCCCTCCCCCTTGGCCGCCGCCCCCCCCTCTAGATCTTATCGAGAGGGGCCGGCCCCCTTCCCCCTTCTCCCTATAAATAGAGGGGTGGAGGGAGGGCCGCAGCACCACATCCAAGGCGCAGCCCCTCCCCTCCCCAACACCTCTCCTCCTCCGCGTGAGCTTGGCGAAGCCCTGCCGGAGAACTGCCACTCCATCACCACCACGCTATCGTGCTGCTGTTGGAGCCCTCTTCCTCAACCTCTCCCTCCTCCTTGCTGGATCAAGGTGCGGGAGACGTCACTGGGCTGCACGTGTGTTGAACGCGGAGGCGCCGTTGTTCGGCGCTAGGATCGGAATCCATCGCGATCTGAATCGCTACGAGTACGACTCCCTCATCCGCGTTCTTGCAACGCTTCCATCTCGCGATCTTCAAAGTTATGAAGATGCACTCCCCTCTCTCTCGTTGCTAGTTACTCCATAGATTGATCTTGGTGATGCGTAGAAAAAATATTAATTTCTGCAACGATCCCCAACAGTGGCATCATGAGCTAGGTCTATGCGTAGTTTCTATGCACGAGTAGAACACAAGTTGTTGTGGGCGTCGATTTTGTCAATTTACTTGTCGTTACTAGTCTTATCTTGATGCGGCGGCATCATGGGATGAAGCAGCCCAGACCGACCTTACACGTACGCTTACGTGAGACAGGTTCCACCAACTGACATGCACTAGTTGCATAAGGTGGCTAGCGGGTGTCTGTCTCTCCCACTTTAGTCGGATCGGATTCGATGAAAAGGGTCCTTATGAAGGGTAAATAGAAATTGGCATATCACGTTGTGGTTTTGGCGTAGGTAAGAAACGTTCTTGCTAGAAACCTATAGCAGCCACGTAAAAATTTGCAACAACAATTAGAGGACTTCTAACTTGTTTTTGCAGCATGTGTCATGTGATGTGATATGGCCAGAAGAATGTGATGAATGATATATGTGATGTATGAGATTGGTCATGTTCTTGTAATAGGAATCACAACTTGCATGTCGATGAGTATGACAACCGGCAGGAGCCATAGGAGTTGTCTTAATTTATTTATGACCTGCGTGTCAACTGAAACGTCATGTAATTGCTTTACTTTATTGCTAACCGTTAGCCATAGTAGTAGAAGTAATAGTTGGCGAGACAACTTCATGAAGACACGATGATGGTGATCATGGTTTCATGCCGGTGACGATGATGATCATGGCGCCCCGAAGATGGAGATCAAAAGGAGCAAAATGATATTGGCCATATCATGTCACTATTTGATTGCATGCGATGTTTATCATGTTTTACATCTTATTTGCTTAGAACGACGGTAGCCTAAATAAGATGATCTCCCACTAAAATTTCAAGAATTGTGTTCCCCCTAACTGTGCACCGTTGCAAAAGTCCGTTGTTCCGAAGCACCACGTGATGATCGGGTGTGATAGGTCCTAACGTTCGCATACAACGGGTGTAAGCCAGATTTACACACGCAATACACTTAGGTTGACTTGACGAGCCTAGCATGTACAGACATGGCCTCGAAACAAGGAAGACCGAAAGGTCGAACATGAGTCGTATAGAAGATACGATCAACATGAAGATGTTCACCGATGATGACTAGTCCGTCTCACGTGATGATCGGACACGGCCTAGTTGACTCGGATCATGTATCACTTAGATGACTAGAGGGATGTTTGTCTGAGTGGGAGTTCATTAGTAATTTGATTAGATGGACTTAATTATCATGAACTTAGTCTAAAATCTTTACAATATGTCTTGTAGATCAAATGGCCCACGCTAATGTCAACCTCAACTTCAACGCGTTCCTAGAGAAAACCAAGCTGAAAGACGATGGTAGCAACTATACGGACTGGGTCCGGAACTTGAGGATCATCCTCATAGCTGCCAAGAAAGCATATGTCCTTGAAGCACCGCTAGGTGAAGCACCCGTCCCAGCAAACCAAGACGTTATGAACGCTTGGCAAACACGTGTTGATGACTACTCCCTGGTTCAATGCGGCATGCTTTACAGCTTAGAACCTGGGCTCCAAAAGCATTTCGAGCAGCACGGAGCATATGAGATGTTCCAAGAGCTGAAAATGGTTTTCCAAGCTCATGCCCGGGTCGAGAGATATGAAGTCTCCGATAAGTTCTACAGTTGTAAGATGGAGGAGAATAGTTCCGCCAGCGAACACATACTCAAAATGTCTGGGTTGCACAACCGCTTGTCTCAGCTGGGAGTTAATCTCCCGGATGACGCGGTCGTTGACATAATCCTTCAGTCGCTTCCACCTAGCTACAGGAGCTTTGTGATGAACTTCAATATGCAGGGGATGGAGAAAACCATTCCTGAGGTATATTCGATGCTGAAATCAGCGGAGGTGGAGATAAAAAAGGAACATCAAGTGTTGATGGTGAATAAGACCACTAAGTTGAGAAAGGCAAGGGTAAAAAGAGCTTCAAGAAAGACGGCAAGGGAGTTGCCGCGCGCGGTAAGCAAGCTGCCGAGAAGAAGACAAAGAATGGACCCAAGCCTGAGACTAAGTACTTTTATTGCAAGGGAAATGGTCACTCGAAGCGGAACTGGCCCAAGTACTTAGCAGACAAGAAGGCCGGCAACACCAAAGGTATATGTGATATACATGTTATTGATGTGTACCTTACCAGTACTCGTAGTAGCTCCTGGGTATTTGATACCGGTGCGGTTGCTCATATTTGTAACTCAAAACAGGAGCTGCGGAATAAGCGAAGACTGGCGAAGGACAAGGTGACGATGCGCGTCGGGAATGGTTCCGAGGTCGATGTGATCGCCGTCGGCACGCTACCTCTACATTTACCTACGGGATTAGTTTTAAACCTCAATAATTGTTATTTAGTGCCAGCTTTGAGCATGAACATTGTATCTGGATCTCGTTTGATGTGAGATGGCTACTCATTTAAATCCGAGAATAATGGTTGTTCTATTTATATGAGAGATATGTTTTATGGTCATGCCCCGCTGGTCAATGGTTTATTCTTAATGAATCTCGAACGTGATGTTACACATATTCATAGTGTGAATGCCAAGAAATGTAAGGTTGATAATGATAGTCCCACATACTTGTGGCACTGCCGCCTTGGTCACATTGGTGTCAAACGTGAAGAAACTCCATGCAGATGGACTTTTGGAGTCTCTTGATTATGAATCATTTGACACGTGCGAACCATGCCTCATGGGAAAAATGACCAAGACTCCGTTCTCCGGAACAATGGAGCGAGCAACCAACTTATTGGAAATCATACATACTGATGTGTGCGGTCCAATGAGCGTTGAGGCTCGCGGTGGCTATCGTTATGTTCTCACCCTCACTGATGACTTAAGTAGATATGGGTATGTCTACTTAATGAAACACAAGTCTGAGACCTTTGAAAAGTTCAAGGAATTTCAGAGTGAGGTTGAGAATCAATGTGACAGGAAAATAAAGTTCTTACGATCAGATCGTGGAGGGGAATATTTGAGTCATGAATTTGGCACACACTTAAGGAAATGTGGAATTGTTTCACAACTCACGCCGCCTGGAACACCTCAGCGTAATGGTGTGTCCGAATGTCGTAATCGCACTCTATTGGATATGGTGCGATCTATGATGTCTCTTACCGATCTACCGCTATCATTTTGGGGTTATGCTTTAGAGACTGCCGCATTCACTTTAACTAGGGCTCCGTCGAAATCCGTTGAGATGACACCGTATGAATTACAGTTTGGAAAGTAACCTAAGCTGTCATTTCTTAAAGTTTGGGGATGCGATGCTTATGTCAAGAAACTTCAACCTGAAAAGCTCGAACCCAAGTCGGAAAAATGCGTCTTCATAGGATACCCTAAGGAAACCATTGGGTATACCTTCTACCTCAGATCCGAAGGCAAGATCTTCGTTGCCAAGAACGGGTCCTTTCTGGAGAAAGAGTTTCTCTCGAAAGAAGTAAGTGGGAGGAAAGTGGAACTTGTTGAGATGACCCCTCTCGAACCAGAAAGTAGCACTGCACAAGAAAATGTTTCTGTGGTGCCTGCACCGACTAGAGAGGAAGTTAATGATGACGATCATGATCAAGTTACCACTGAACTTCATAGGTCCACAAGGACACGTTCCGCACCAGAGTGGTACGGCAACCCTGTCCTGGAAATCATGTTGTTGGACAACGGTGAACCTTCGAACTATGAAGAAGCAATGGCGGGCCCAGATTCCAACAAATGGCTTGAAGCCATGCAATCCGAGATAGGATCCATGTATGAAAACAAAGTATGGAATTTAACAGACTTGCCCGATGATCGCCGAGCGATAGAAAATAAATGGATCTTTAAGAAGAAGACGGACGCGGATGGAAATGTTACCATCTATAAAGCTCGACTTGTCGCTAAGGGTTATCGACAAGTTCAAGGAGTTGACTACAATGAGACCTTCTCACCCGTAGCGAAGCTGAAGTCCGTCTGAATCATGTTAGCAATTGCCGCATTCTATGATTATGAAATATGGCAAATGGACGTCAAAACGGCATTCCTTAACGGCTTCCTCAAGGAAGAATTGTATATGATGCAGCCGGAAGGTTTTGTCGATCCTAAGAATGCTGACAAGGTATGCAAGCTCCAACGCTCAATCTATGGGCTGGTGCAGGCATCTCGGAGTTGGAACATTTGCTTTGATGAGATGATCAAAGCGTTTGGGTTTACACAGACTTATGGAGAAGCCTGTGTTTACAAGAAAGTGAGTGGGAGCTCCGTAGCATTTCTCATATTATATGTTGATGACATACTATTGATGGGAAATGATATAGAATTCTTGGAAAGCATAAAGGCCTACTTGAATAAGTGTTTTTCAATGAAGGACCTTGGAGAAGCTGCTTACATATTAGGCATCAAGATCTATAGAGATAGATCGAGACGCCTCATAGGTCTTTCACAAAGCACATACCTTGACAAGATATTGAAGAAGTTCAATATGGATTAGTCCAAGAAGGGGTTCTTGCCTATATTGCAAGGTGTGAGATTGAGCACGGCTCAATGCCCGACCACGGCAGAAGATAGAGAAAAGATGAGTGTCATCCCCTATGCCTCGGCCATAGGGTCTATTATGTATGCCATGCTGTGTACCAGACCTGATGTAAACCTTGCCATAAGTTTGGTAGGAAGGTACCAAAGTAATCCCGGCATGGAACACTGGACAGCGGTCAAGAACATCCTGAAGTACCTGAAAAGGACTAAGGATATGTTTCTCGTTTATGGAGGTGACGAAGAGCTCGTCGTAAAGGGTTACGTCGATGCTAGCTTTGACACAGATCTAGATGACTCTAAGTCACAAACCGGATACGTGTATACTTTCAATGGTGGGGCAGTTAGCTGGTGCAGTTGCAAGCAAAGCATCGTGGCGGGATCTACATGTGAAGCGGAGTACATGGCAGCCTCGGAGGCAGCACATGAAGCAATCTGGATGAAGGAATTCATTGCCAACCTAGGAGTTATTCCCAATGCATCGGGGCCAATGACTCTCTTCTGTGACAACACTGGAACTATTGCCCTTGCCAAGGAGCCCAGGTTTCACAAGAAGACCAGGCACATCAAGCATCGCTTCAACTCCATTCGTGAAAATGTTCAAAATGGAGACATAGATATTTGTAAAGTGCATACTGATTTGAATGTCGTAGATCCGTTGCCTAAACCTCTTCCACGGGCGAAACATGATCAACACCAGAACTCTATGGGTGTACGATTCATTACAATGTAACTAGATTATTGACTCTAGTGCAAGTGGGAGACTGTTGGAAATATGCCCTAGAGGCAATAATAAAATGGTTATTATTATATTTCCTTGTTCATGATAATTGTCTATTGTTCATGCTATAATTGTGTTATACGGAAATCGTAATACATGTGTGAACACATAGACCATAACATGTCCCTAGTGAGCCTCTAGTTGACTAGCTCGTTCATCAATAGATGGTTACGGTTTCCTGACCATGGACATTGGATGTCATTGATAACGGGATCACATCATTAGGAGAATGATGTGATGGACAAGACCCAATCCTAAGCATAGCACTAGATCGTGTAGTTCGTTTGCTAAATCTTTTCTAATGTCAAGTATCATTTCCTTAGACCATGAGATCGTGCAACTCCCGGATACCGTAGGAGTGCTTTGGGTGTACCAAACGTCACAACATAACTGGGTGGCTATAAAGGTGCACTACAGGTATCTCCGAAAGTGTCTGTTGGGTTGGCATGGATCGAGACTGGGATTTGTCACTTCGTATGACGGAGAGGTATCTCTGGGCCCACTCGGTAATGCATCATCATAATGAGCTCAATATGTGACTAAGTAGTTAGTCACGTGATCATGCATTACGGAACGAGTAAAGTGACTTGCCGGTAACGAGATTGAACGAGGTATTGGGATACCGACGATCGAATCTCGGGCAAGTAACATACCGATTGACAAAGGGAATTTTATCCGGGATTGCTTGAATCCTCGACATCGTGGTTCATCCGATGAGATCATCGTGGAACATGTGGGAGCCAACATGGGTATCTAGATCCCGCTGTTGGTTACTGGCTAGACAGTTGTCTCGGTCATGTCTGCATGATTCCCGAACTCGTAGGGACTTAAGGTTCGATGACGCTAGGGTTATAAGGAAGATTTGTATGTGATTACCGAATGTTGTTCGGAGTCCCGGATGAGATCCCGGACATCACGAGGAGTTCTGGAATGGTCCGGAGGTGAAGATTTATATATGGGAAGTCATCATACGGTCACCGGAAATATTTGGGGGTATACCGGTATTGTACCGGGACCACCGGAGGGGTTTCGGGGGTCCACCGGGAGGGTCCACCTGCCCCGGAGGGCCTTATGGGCTATAGGTGGAAGGGAACCAGCCCCTAAGTGGGCTGGGCGCCATCCCCCCTAGGGCCCATGTGCCTAGGGTTGGGGGGAACCCTAAAGGGGGCACCCCCCTTGCTTTGGGGCAAGCCCCCTCCCCCTTGGCCGCCGCCCCCCCTCTAGATCTCATCTAGAGGGGCCGGCCCCCTTCCCCCTTCTCCCTATAAATATAGGGGTGGAGGGAGGGCTGCAGCACCACATCCAAGGCGCAGCCCCTCCCCTCCCCAACACCTCTCCTCCTCCGCGTGAGCTTGGCGAAGCCCTGCAGGAGAACTGCCACTCCATCACCACCACGCCGTCGTGCTGCTGTTGGAGCCCTCTTCCTAAACCTCTCCCTCCTCCTTGCTGGATCAAGGTGCGGGAGACGTCACCGGGCTGCACGTGTGTTGAACGCGGAGGCACCGTTGTTCGGCGCTAGGATCGGAATCCACCGCGATCTGAATCGCTACGAGTACGAATCCCTCATCCGCGTTCTTGCAACGCTTCCATCTCGCGATCTTCAACGGTATGAAGTTGCACTCCCCTTTCTCTCGTTGCTAGTTACTCGATGGATTGATCTTGGTGATGCGTAGAACAAAATATTAATTTCTGCAACGATCCCCAACAGGCACCCCATAGACACACAAGTTGATTGTTTAGCCGTGTGTGGTCCCCCCCTCCACAGATTTCCACCTCGGTCATATCGTTGTAGTGCTTAGGCGAAGCCCTGCGTTGGTAACTTCATCATCACCGTCATCACGCCGTCGTGCTATCGAAACTCTCCCTCGACCTCAGCTGGATCAAGAGTTCGAGGGACATCACTGAGCTGAACATGTGCAGATCGCGGAGGTGCCGTGCGTTCGGTACTTGATCGGTTGGATCGCGAAGACGGTCGACTACATCAACCGCTTTACTTAACGCTTCTGCTTTCATTCTACAAGGGTACGTGGACACACTCTCCCCGCTCGTTGCTATGCATCTCCTAGATAGATCTTGCGTGATAGTAGGAAATTTTTTGAAATACTGTGTTCCCCAACAAATGTACTATTGATTACATACAACAAGTCATCAGCCCACAACGACAACGAGGATACACGTTGGATTATAGATCATTTCCAACAAAACATTCTAGTAAAGTTTTCCTCACACAACAAATAACAAAGCGATGAAATGAACTTCAGCTCAACCACTCGTCGGCGTTGGAAACGCTTGCTTTGAACCAGAAGTGATTCTCTGGGAAGGGCCAGCTACTGTCAATCTCGAGACCAACGCATGACTGATCATCCAGGCTAAAGCGGCCTATGTCAGGACCCATATTGGGATGGTAGGGAAGTATAGCAATGTCCAAGGTATAGATACAGTTGCTTCACATAAATGGTAGTAACGTTGTGTCAACAGCAGCTGGATCGCCTTCCACCATCATTGGATAGGTTTGTCTGAGGAAGAGCGAGTTTCCTCCAAGACATTCAATACCGAACCAGGGAGAAGGTGTTGGCGCTAGTACACTAGTATCCATCCCGAATACCCTGCAATGGATGTTGAAATAGGTCCGGAGAGTGCGCCCATGCAAGACAACACCTACTTCCTTAGTAACATCAGTAGTGCCCTGTATATAGACAAGAAGAGGTGATCCATCGGAATAAGTTGCCAGGCGCCACTGAGTATATGGGTCCTGCTCGTCCTCATGCTCGTGATCATCAGCATCGTCATCTCCCCCTTGGTTATAAATTTTTTCAAGTATAGGTGGTGGAATGTTCAAAGGACCTTGGAAACACAAGAAGGTTAATTAGTGAAGGGAAACTAGCTAACCCGCAGGCATGTGGATGAAACAATTATAATTACGGTGGAAGACAAACGTACCGAAAGCATCAAGATTCCATGCAAAAACAGTGCCACGAGTGGTGGCAGCAAACACAAGACCCTCGTATTGAATTGCATCACAGTACTCATCCGTGTACAGAAATTGATTTTTGAGCAACATCCATCGAGGCGTGGAAGTAAGGACGGCAACAAGCTTGTCGAAGATAGCAACAACTTCATAGTTTGTGTAATCCCAAGAGCGGTTGGGAACTCGACAAATTGCTATCTTCCGTAGACGACAGTCACCATGATCGTATTTGAACTCACATAGAATACCGGTGTACTCAACCTCTCGGCAGTCGTCTGAGATTTTTGCAAGTGGAACCCGATGACGAATGTACACATTCACAAGTTCCCACTCGCAGTTGTACCCAATATAAACAACCCAATCTCCATGTGCGCCTACCCAAGCCTTGCCCTCAAGCGATGGCATCTTAACATCATACGTATCATTATCAAGCAGCATCAACTTGCACAAGGCGAGGCTTCCCTCGTCCCCGCGCCAGTCAGCAGGGTCACGGCGAAGAAGATAGGGGAGATCAAACTGCTCCTGGACCCTTGGGTTCCTTGTAATGATGTTATTAGTTGAGTCGAGAATGGTCTTGAACGTACCTGCCATGCTAGTTGAGGTGATGACATCGCACCGATCAATGAGTTCCTCCACCACGTCATCTTTCAGATCGGGGAAAGAATAACGGGGTCGTTTTCGGCCTGTTTCCTCCATGGAGAAGATGATCGAACAATGGCAGAAGGAAGGGTGAAGGCAAATGAGGGAGGAAGAGCGTGCGACAGCAGTTCCAAATCGAGAGGGAAAGGCGAAGAGGCAGTGGACGGTTGCCACGGTACACGAAGAGGCGCCTGGGGAGCGAACGGTTGCCACAGAGGTCACACATTGACGACAAGAGCCGAGTGAACCGCATACGTATATCGCACACACCTTGATCTGGCTGACCGTTTCTTTTGCGTTACCTAATCACAAACAGTCCATCCGAGTGAACCATATGTTGTATATCACACACACCTTCATCTGGTGCCCGTTTCTTTTGTGTTGCCTAATCACACACAGTTCATCCTAGTGAACCGTATGTTGTGTATCACACACGCCTTCATCTGGCTACCCGTTTCTTTTGTTCCTCCTCATCCCAAACAGTTAATTAAGCTGAACCGTATGCCCTGCATCGCACATGGAACTAAAATCTGAACCGTGTTTGATGCATCTGTCATCGCAAACGTTTTGCACATTTTTGACGGTTTTTTTACACCACCGTTTGCGATTATGGCATCGCACACAGTTTCGTCGAAGGGTCTCTGATCGTAGTGTCGCGTTAGCAGCATCCTGCAGTAGTGGCAATTAACAGTTGAATCCATTTTTAAATAGTTGCATTTCAATGGCTACAAACTTACAAAACATGACTTAGGATGTTGTTAAGCCTGTTGCAATTAACAGTTGTATCCATTTTTTAATCTGTCCATTTGCTACCATTCTACTCTCCGCAATGAAGATTACTAGAGATGCTGCACAGTTGCTATTTTTGGTGGATGCTAACCCTGTTCTACTTAACATGCCTGTCCATGTACTTACGCATGGTCATAATGGCCGATGCTGTTGTTTGCCATTGAGGTTAGCTGCATCCCATGTCTTACAGTATTTCACATCATTTGTGCGATTGCAGTTTAACTTCTACCATTTACTGGTTACCTGTAGGTACACATGTCAGTGGCACTGATCCACGCTTCGACCTGGAGGAACAGCTCGCCTCCGCCGCCGCTGACTTTGGGCGGGCTCTGGCCAAGATGGAGTGCCCCAGCAACTACCTCTCAGGACTTACCAAGTATGTACTCACCAGTTCAATCTTACCAATACCAGTTGCAATTAATGGCTATGTTTTGTACGGTCGATGTATTAAGCATGTTGTAGTAAACATGCCTAACACGTCTTAGCTATTTTCCCTACCTTTTTATAGACAACTGGGCCATTATCTGATCTGGCAGCACCTGCCCTGTGATGTTTAACTCTGCCAATTGCATTTTTATCAGTACCGGTTTCAATGGCCATTAAGCGTGTTGCAATTAACAGTTGTATCCATTTTTAAAGAGTTGTATTTCAATGGCTACAAACTTACAAAACATGAATTAGGATGTTGTTAAGCCTGTTGCAATTAACAGTTGTATCCATTTTTAATCCGTCCCTTTGCTACCGTTCTACTCTTTTGAAATGAAGATATCACTACAGATACTGCCGTTTTATTACCATTTGCTATTTTTGGTGGATGTTAACCCTGTTGTAGTTAACATTGGCTTTCCATGTACTTACACATGGCTACAATGGGCGATGCTGTTGTTGGCCGTCGAGGTTAGCTGCATCCCATGTCTTATACACCATCTATTCCTAAATATAAGTATTTTTAGAGATTCCAATATAGACTACATAAGGAGCAAAATGAGTGAATCTAGATTCTAATCTAAACTATATCTATAGTTCTATATACATCCGTATGTAGTTCATATTGAAATCTCAAAAAAAAGTACTTGTACTTAGGAACATAGGTAGTTGTATTTTACATCATTTGTGCAATCTTAGTTTAGCTTCTAACATACTGGTTGCTTGTAGGTACATTTATGAGAGGTACTGATCCACGCATCGATCCCTTTTGCGTACGGGGCAATGAGATATTCATGAACAAGCGTCAAGTGAGGAAACTAAGAAAGATTGTAAGGCGAAAGAAACGGTGATTGGAATTAAGCTCTTTATTTACACTTTGTCGAAGACAACAGTGAACTTTAGGATGGTAAGTAATGTGTTGCCTTTTCCCCCTGCCCACAACAAGTTACTCTATTAGACCCCAGTATCTGATATTTTTCTCTTTTAAGTGGTTTCCAAAGTTATTTATTGATGATTACCTTGCAAACTACATGACCGGAGTGGAGGCAACTAAGGTTAAAGTATATAATTCATGCTACCATGATAATGCTCTAGAAGTCTTCCTGAAGGCGGTGAAGGATGGGTGGGCGATCGTCACAAGGGGTTGGACAAAATTGGTTCGTGACTATGGCATGCAGGAAGGCACATTATGGGCATTCCGCTTCTTCAACACCGTCGGCAGTCAAAATGGTTTACACTTGTCTCTTCACCTTTACCGCCTTTAAATATTGTGGTTCATCATAGTTAATTGCTGTCTAATCTTGTAATTACTGAACATATTGTACTGGCAATTTTATTTATGGATTCGTTGTTGAACCATTGTGCTGAGAATTTGAATGGCACGTTTCATATTTCAAAATTTCCAATTCGAATAATAAATTATAGGAAAAATAAAAAGAGAATAGACGGTCATGGAACTTTGCAAATAGTTCTGGCAGTAAAAGCGCTTGTGATGGATAGACCAATGCCACACAGTTTTCTACATCAAATCGTGTGTGATGTAGTTCATGAAAGCAAACAGTTAACCAAGGCAGAGCGTGTGTGATAGTTACACCTTTCACACACGAGCATACACATAAAACTGTGTGGGATGTACATACGAACGGAAACGTTTTCCCTGGATTGCTTGTGAGGGATGTACATAAGAACATAAACGCATTCCTTGGATTTTCTGTGTGTGATATACATACGAACGGAATTTTTTTCTAGGATTCACCGTGTGGGATGTACATAACTACGGAAATGTTTTTCTCGGATTACCGTGTGGGATGTACATACCTAAGGAAATGATTGGGTTTCGATGCCTCGCCCGATCGCACACGGCCCCAGCCTGTGTCCCAGGAGGGCCTATCCCCGACGATTGCTGGGTCGTGTGGGAAGGACCCCCCTATCGCCCGCACTCACATGGCGACGGTTCCAAATGCCGTTGCGGAAAGGGGTTAAAAACCGTTTGTATAGCACCGACGCGTACCAGTGTTTACCTACTGTTTTTATGTGTTCACATTATTAAGCTACCGTAGTAATAATGTTTTGTAGCTTTTGTTTCAATAAAGTGCCAAGTAAAGCCTTTGGGATAGTGTGGATGATAGTTTACTTGAATCTGTGCAAAAACAGAAACTTTTGCTTCCAGAAATAGAATTGTTTAAATTCACTGGAGCGTCGAAACATTCTGGATTTTTTTACAGATGATTGATATATAAATTGTCCACGTGGTCCTAAGTTTTAAGAATTTTTGGAGTGGCACAAGTATGACTGATATTCAGATCTTTACGTACTGTTCTGTTTTTGACAGATTCTGTTTTCAATGCATAGCTTGCTTGTTTCCTAGTTTCTATAGCTTATATTGCTTGATAAAAATTGTGGAAATGATGAGGTACAGTAGGCGTGTGAGAACAATTATGAATCTTGTCTTTGACAGTACCAAAGTGAATGGTTTGTCTTTATCATACTAACTTATCTCACGAGTTCTTGTTGAGTTTTGTGTGGATGAAGTTTTAAAGATTTAGGTAAACCGTGATATAAAAGGAATTAAGGAGACACAAAATCTCAAGCTTGAGGATGCCCAAGGCACCCCAAGATAGCATTTCAAGAAGTCTCAAGCACCTAAGCTTGGGGATGCCCCGGTAGGCATCCTACCTTTCTTCATTAACAATTATCGGTTAGTACCGGTTGAGCCTAAGTTTTTGCTTCTTCACATGAGTTGTGCTATTATTGAAATGTCATTTTATTTTGTATTTGCTTGCTGTTTTAATAAAATACTTAGATCTGAAAGTTTTTACATAAAATAGAGTCCTCAAGTAGTTGCCAGGGAGGCTAAGTAAGCGGCATTCACATCCCGTCAACGAAGCTATTTTCTATGGAATTGCTCTAGTGCTTCACTTATATCTTTTTGAGCACGGGGTGCTTTAGTATTTTTGAAGAAATTCACTCTTGCTTCACTTAAATTAATTTGAGAGAAAGAAATATTATGCTCATGATCTTCATTTATATCTTTTTGGAGTAGCTTGTCATTTACTCTTGTGCTTCACTTATATCCTATGAGTAAATTGTTGAATAAATTGAATGTCATGAAGTTGAAATCATATCATGCCTAGTGGTAGCTTCACATTGGGTTTAGAAAGTGAAATCTTTTCAGGCTTGACAATCACAATATTGGTCATAGAAGCAATTCACGAATAATTACTATAAGGAAGAGAACCTTCACATGCAAATACACTATCATGGAAATCTTTTGTGATTGTGAGCCCCCATCAAAATATTATATGCCGAAATTGTTGACGTTGGACAAGGAAGACAACGTAATAGTTTATGTTTGTTCATATTCACATAGAAGTTATATTGTCATAGATCCTTCAACATGTGGTGCTTGCCCCCATCTTTGCTAGCCAAAAAATCCGCACCAAGTAGAGATACTACTTGTGCATCCAAAAACCCTTAAACCCAAATCTTATTTTCAAGAGTCCACTATACCTACCTAAGGATTGAGTGAGATCCTTCAAGTAAGTTGTCATCGGTGGAAGAAGGCAATAAAATTGCTTCTAAAAGTGTTAGATCATTTAGTGTAAGAGAAAATTGAGTGTTGTACGAACTTGTGATAGCAAAGAAGAAAAGCGACAGACTGCATAATAAAGGTTGCTATCATAAGGGGCAATATAACGTGACTTTCTTTTGCACTAAGGGGTTGAGCATACAAACAAATAAGCGCATGGCAACCTCTGCTTCCCTCTGCGAAGGGCCTATCTTTTACTTTTATGTATTTACTTTTATGCAAGAGTCAAAGTTTTTCTCTCTATTCCATTTTTTTCTCCTTTGGCAAGCATCATGTGGTGAGGAAAGATCTAGGAACATATGTCCAGTTGAATATGGGTAGCATGAGTTATTATTGTTGACATCACCCTTGAGGTGAATACGTTGGGAGGCGAAGCTATAAGCCCCTATCTTTCTATGTGTTCGGTTGAAACGTTTTGCTCATGTGTATGCGGTGAGTGTTAGCAATCATAGAAGACTATATGATGGTTGATTATGGGGAGCTCTTACTTAAACTCTGTTGAATAAGTTGAATTACAATTGCTTGGTGACTGAGAACATAGGTTGTTGAGTTTCAAGAGAATTCATTGTTTGAACCTTACCATGTTAATTGGTTGCTACTTTAACATGAGATGTTTTATAAGAAAGAATTGCTGTTATGATGCTAGGAAAAGTGATTGAAATTATCATTGATCAAACTTACGCACTTTGCTAGCATTCACGCTTCATAAATTATTTCTTTTATCACTTACCTACTCGAGATGAGTAGGAAATAAGCTTGGGGATGCTGATACGTCTCCAACGTATCTATAATTTATGAAGTATTCATGCCATGTTTACAACACTTTTATATGGTTTTGGTATGATTTGCATGGAACTAACCCGGACTGACGTTGTTTTTAGCAGAACTACCGTGGTGTTGTCTTTTGTGCAGAAATGAAAGTTCTCCAAATGAGCTGAAACTTTTTGACGATTTTTTTTGGAACAAAAGAGACCTCCGAAGCTTCGCGGAAGGACCAGAAGGTGAAGGAGTAGGGCACAAGACACTGGGGCACGCCTGGGCCCCGGTGGCTTTTGCTCACCTCGAGGCCCATGTTCGCGTGAAACCGACGCCAAAAAATCCTATAAATAGAGAAACCATCAGGGGTTAACCTAGATCAGAAGTTCCACCGCCACAAGGTTTTGTAGCCACCGAAAACCAACCTAGACCCTTTCCGGCACCCTGCCGGAGGGGGGAATCATCACCGGTGGCCATCTTCATCATCCCGGCGGCCAACACGATGAGGAGGGAGTAGTCCACCCTCGGGGCTGAGGGTTTGTACCAGTAGCTATGTGTTTAATCTCTCTCTCTCTCTCGTGTTCTTGAGATGTCATGATCTTGATGTATCGCGGGCTTTGTTAATATAGCCGGATCATATGAGGTTTTCCCCTCTCTATCTTGTTGTGGTGAATTGAGTTTTTCCCTTTGAGATTTCGTTGTTATCGGATTGAATACTTTTATGGATTTGAGAACACTTGATATATGTCTTGCAATTGAATACTCGTGGTGACAACGGGTTATTGTATTGATTCACTTGATATATGTTTTGGCACTCAACTCGCGGATTCCCAAGGTGTCATTGGGGTAATCTATGCATAGGGGTTGATGCACGTTCTTGTCTTTGTTTCTTCGGTAGAAATCTTGGGGCACTCTTTGAAGTTCTTTGTGTTTGATTGAGTATTATGAATATGAATTTGCTTTGGTGTTATTTTAGTACGAACTCTAGGATAGATCGAACGGAAATAATAGCTTTGTGTTATTTTAGTACGAACTCTTGAATAGATCGAATGGAAAGAATAGATTTGAGGTGGTTTCGTACCCTACAAACAATTTATTCTTATGTTCCCACTAGATATGAACTTTGGAGTGATTCTTCATCGCACTTTGAGGGGTGGTTATATGACCCAATTATATTAGCACTGTTGGGAGATTGCACTAGCGAAAGTACGGTCCCTAGGCCTTATTTTCAAGCATTGTAATACCGTTTTTGTACCCATTTACTATTTGCTACCTTTCTGTTTTTATTTATTCAGATTATAAAAATATATTTCTACCATCCATATTACACTTTTATCACCATCTCTTCGCCGAACTAGTGCACCTACACAATTTGCCATTGTATTGGGTGTGTTGGGGACACAAGAGATTTCTTGTATTTGGTTGCAAGGTCGTTTGCGAGAGACCATCTTGATCCTACACCTCTCACGGATTGATAAACCTTAGGTCATCCACTTGAGGGAAAATTGCTCCTGTCCTACAAAACTCTGCGTTTGGAGGCCCAACATGTGTCTACAAGAATAAAGTTGCGTAGTAGACATCAGTACACACATACCTTGCGCCTCATAGAACCGCTTGTTAACGCGGTCGATCTCATCATCAACCAGCTTCAGTTTCCAATTGAGCTCGGAAACTTCAGCGGCCTGGGCGGTTGGCGCCAACAGGGAAGCCTGTTATAAAATAGATAAGTACGTCACCTCTTCTGAATACCGTATGATCCTCTGTTCGGCTTTTTTTTCAAAAACCGGACAGAGTTTCAGGGGCTACTATCTATATACAGGTATATTTCCTTCATATGAAAAGCGTCTAGAGCATTACGTCGCATACCTCGAAGCCTGTTAGTAGGCTGGTGAAGGCCTTGTTCAGCCCACTCTTGGCAGACTGAACCTTCTCAACCACCACACTCATCAAGGCGCGGTCCTCCTCCATGATGGAAGCACGTCGTAGTGCTTCCACCAGAGAATTCGGCGCCTCCGGATTAGTGGAGGTCGCCGTAGGAGCTGATGCTCCCCCTTCCTTCAAAGGGGGCTACTCGCCCGATTCCGGAGCCGCGTGGGTCTCCGGAATGATGTCCGACTGGGTGCCGGACTGGTCAGGGCCCCCGCTGTCGGTCTCCATGGGGATCGTACCCCCCATATCTTCGGCGGCCGAGGTATTACCCTCGAGCGCCGTTTCGGCATCCTCGCTCACCTCTCCGCGGCCTAGAGAGGTCCTTCAGGACAACACCTTGGTGTCATCCGCGATGATTGGCGGAGAGGCTCGCGGAGGCGTCTCGCTCTCTGCCATCTCGGGCGGCAGAGAACTCCCCTCAGATAGTGAAGGGTTGGGGAGGTCGCGAGCAGGGCTGAAAGGCATACGGTGTAATATGTTATACTATAAAAACATAAAGGACCGAAGACATATGATAAATCCTTTGATACTTATGATTCGGCCAGGGGCTTCACCCTGGGGAGTCTCTCGAGGATGGGTTTGGTTTCCAATCTGAACCATTCGAGAGGGCTATCTTCCCCCTCTTGGGCGCCTCCTCCTCCGGGTCTGTGGAGGATGCCCTCTTCTTCTTCCTCCCCTTAAGAGGGAAGTCGCTTTCCGCTTCTTCCTCCTCTTCGTCTTCATCTCCCTCGTGGGAGGAGGGGATTTCGGTCTCTCCGGACACTGCGTCCGAAGGACCCTTCCGGCGGAGGTCACCCCTCCTTGCCCTTCTTCTTCTTGGCCTTCTTCTCCGGCGCCTGATAAGGCGCCTGGACCAGCATCTTCGTCAGCTGGGGTACGGCCGGGTCTTCAGGCAGCGAGGCCGGACACTTAATCCGCTCTGCCTTTGCTATCCAACCCTATGCAAGGGACAGAAAACTCGTTATGCTTAAAGAATTTGTTGACCGAATATATATTTGGGAAAATCATACTTACCGGAGTAGCCGGATTCTCGCTGTCAAGACCGATGTCTTCGGTCTTCTTCCGCCAGGCTTTTTGGGCCTTAAACGGCAGCTTCCAGATATCTTCGTGGGTTGTGCTGAAGAAGTGCTTCAGGGTCCGTGGGTCTTTTGGATTTAACTCCCACATGTGAGAGGGCCGGAGTTGGCAGGGAAGGATCCGGCGGAAGAGCATCACCTAAATCACATTAGTGAGACTGGTGTTCTTGCCTATCATGTTTGCGATGCGCTTTTGCAGCATCGACACTTCAGCTGGGGATCCCCAGTCCAGACCCTTGGTGGAACAGGAGGTGAGCCGCATAGGGGGTCCGGATCTAAACTCAGGAGTGGCCGCCCACTTGGCGTCGCGGGGTTTGGTGATGTAGAACCACTCCCACTGCCACACCTTGACAGTCTCCACGAAGGCCCCCTTAGGCCAAAAGGCGTTGGGGAGCTTGCTCACCATGGCGCCGCCGCAGTCCGCATGCTGCCCGTCGACCACCTTCACTACAAAAGAAATACACTTCCGTGATGATACGTGTTTGTCACAGTAGGTCACGTTTTCTGTGATGCATGTACATCCATGACAAATTTATGATAGAATCAAGATAGTCATACATATGCTGTCGTAGAAGTGTTCTATGACATTTCCAAAATTATCATCACGGAAGTGTCCACTTCCATGACGATAAATCGCGCTACATAGAATTGCTTTCGTCAAGGGTGACCGACACATGGCATCCACCGTAACGGGACGTCGTTAAGCTATCGGGTCCGGTTTTGGATCCGATAACCCGCTAACAGCCACGACCAATGCCGATTTTCCACGTGTAAAATTCTCATTGGCTGACGGAACCACGTGTCAGCTCCGCGTTGGCACAGGTGTCTCTCATCCAATGGGCGAGATGCGCCTATGATACATTGACACGTGGACAGGCCCAAAAGTGGCCCATAAAGATTAAATGGGCCGACCCAACAAAAGGCCCACAAGATTTAGCGGGCCATAATGGGTCGGCCCAGCTAAAGGCCCACAAGATTTTGCAGACCATAATGGGCTGGCCCAGCTAAAGGCCCACAAGACTTTGCAGACCATAATGGGCTGGCCCAGCTAAAGGCCCACAAGATTTTGAGGACACTAATGGGCCAGCCCGTTAACAGGCTGCCATGTTTTGGGCCAAATGTCGGCCCATATTTGATCCGATCCATTAACAGCCTACCATGTTCCGGGCCCAATAAAGGCCCATATGAGATCCGGCCCGTTAAAAGCCTACCACGTTCTGGGCCAAATTACGGCCCAGATCAGATCCGGCCCTTTAAGAGGCTTTGGGCTAAATTATGGCCCATATCAGATTCGGCCCGTCAACTGGACGCTATGCTTTTGGGCCCACTTGCTAAAGGCCTATTTAGTAATTCAAACTGATATTAGTTTCGGCCTGTTAAAGGCATGTTTAAAATTTCGGTCCTATATTTATTTCGGCCTATTAAAAGCCCGTCATATAGTTGGGCCTAACTACGGCCCAGTTTGCATCCGGCCCGCTCACAGCCGATAATCTGATTGGGCCAAACAAGGACCAAGACAATTTTGGCCTGTTAACGGCCCGTGATGTGATTGGCACAATCATGGGCCGGGGTCTATTTTGGCCTGCTGCTGGCCCGTGAGCTGTTCGGCATGTTTCAGGCCCAACCCACTTTTCAGCCTCCTAAAAGCACATTGAATTTTCTTGGAAAAATAGGGCCGGCGGTTTACTCGGCCTATTAGAGGCCCAAATCTACTAGTGGGCCATTTTACATTTAGGCCTGTTAACGGACCGATTATGTAGTGATTTGCATGAGGCCCGATTATGTACCATAATTTTACGGTTTGGCCGGTTTACTATGAAGACAGGATATATATACAGTAAAATAACTGCAGCATCATGAATAAGAAAAAACCTAGACTATACAATAAAGAAATTACAACATATTACATCCACTGGGCATCAAAGTTCGCCACTATGATAATAAAGCAGAAGCAGATAGCAGATTACATACACTGGGCATCAAAGATCGCCACCAGTGCAAATAAACACGCCGACAAAATAATATACAAAACCGACAGCACTTCAATAGAGTTCAAGAAAGGTTAGCCCTGCTCGGGAGCTGCAGCGCAAGCAGCTGAGCAAGCTAATGAGACGGCACGTGTTTGACACTTATATCCTCCTCAGTCTGAAAGATAAACAAGCAGACAGATGACAGGTTTTGCACATATTAGTATCCGTGCTGACAATTCATCACATTTCTTACTGACGAATAAAGTGACACAGTTTAAAATAGCATTAACACAATATGGTATTGTTCAGGTTAAGACATGGCAGAAAATGACATTGTGAAGGAGTTGGCAGCTTCACGACACCACTGGGTTACAGATCAAGAACTCGTAAGTATCAATGGTTAGTGTGTTGTAAATTTATCCCATTTCAGATTGGCAAATAAAGAGACGGTTTAAATAATAGTAGAATGATATGACATTGTTCATAGTTAAGACATTGCAGAATATGACATTGTGCTGTAGTGGGTAGGTTCACCACATCACTGGATTACAGATCAAGAACAGAAGCATACATGCAGTGCAAAAGAAGATCACTTGCTCTGTATAGTTTAATTTACATGGTATGAAGAAGGAACTTGGTTGTACAACTGCAAACTTAAATTGAGAAGGACAAACTTTTGTTTATGAACTACATAATAAACTTTAAACATGCAATTTGATGCAAACACCAAAAATAAACAGTTGTTGCAGTCATGCCTAACCAAATATACACAACAAAGTTTGAAGGCTTGAGAAGGACAAACTTACATTATTGGTGAAGACAGGCTCTATAAAGCCCTTGTCCATGCTGATGGGGGAGCAATTCAAGAAGTTTACCACAGAATCTTCTTCATAAGCATTGCCTTTATTCTACATTTTGTTATGAGTAAATATAGATGTGATAATATAAGAAAAAATGGAGAATATTTAAGATAAGATGAAGAGTGATGCTACATGACCAAGTAGCTATAAATGTAAGTACAGCGATATAGGTAAAAGGTACAGCCAAGAGCAATGCAGAGCTAAACTTCTTCAGGACCATCGGTGTTATCCAACCTTATGGTAAGAGTAAATATAGATCTGATGCGTAGAAAATGGAGGGCAAAGGAAAATAAGCTGCATAGTGATGGTACATGAACAACTACCTGTCAATATAAGTACACTGATAAAGGATGGCAGGTACTTACAAGAACAATGCAGAGCTAAAAAATTTCATTGGTATTGGATATATTCTACACTAATGTAACCATTCATACAAATCAGATAATTTGGAGCGAACAATTGATAAGCAAGCTATCATGCATACTGCTCTCACATAATTAACCAGGTATGAATGCAAGTACAGTGATACAGGACAACAGGTACTAACAAGAGCAAAGTAGCGTGCAGCATATTTGCGATATCCTGTCATTCTTTTCAAACCAGAATTCTTCTTCAAGCTGATTTCCTGCAAAAAAGATTCGTAAGGCACAGGCGAAAAAGTAGAAGTTCAAATTTTCATGTGATATCATAGACAGTACCTCATCCTAGGAATGAGACCAGTGCATAAGAAGGTTTTTCCATTCAATGTCTTCTAAATTTAGCACAGGAGACTTCACCGGAAATTCGTTTATAGACTTGCCATAAAAGTGTGATTTCCTCAGGTAACACCGATACTGCTGCAATGCTTCCTTGAAAAGCGCAAGCAAGCTTCGCTCATCATGACTATCCAGATTGACCCTCGCCTACTTACAACAATGTAATGTAAATCATTGATGTGTTCAATCAACAGAAAACACGAAAATAATCACCATGAATAATAGCACTTACACGTAAGTGGGACAGGAAGATGTGAAAATGGTGTTTGTCTTCACTATAATCTTCCCATGATGGGAATATATGCACGTAGTCCCTAACAACATTGAAAGCATTGTCTTTAAAATTGGGAATAACTGGAATGGGGTTCCAATCTGCAGGAATTGGCCGTCTTTGCAGTTGGGATAGGTCTTCGGCCGGTGGACTTGTTGTACTTTTTGCTGGAGTGGGATTTTTCTGTGGTACGGCTGGTGCTATGGCAACTGAAATCGGCATACCTTTTGCTGGAGTGCAGGTCCTCTGTGGTGGGGCTAGTGGTGTGGCCAGTGAAGTATGGGTACAGTCTGCTGGAGTCGGTCCTATGTTTTGTGTCACTGGTTGTACAGCCAATATAAGTGGGGTGTTGTCTGATTTCTCCGGCACCACCACGTTTTTCAAGGACTTTGCTGGTGCTCCTTCAGGTTCGGCAATCACCCTCTTCCTTTTTGATGTCTGATGCACAAGAATAGCATTTGAGTGGAAAAACATGGTATGATGACAGATGGAATATGTATTGATAATGGATGGGCAAGGCATCTTGACATATATGATGAGTAAACTAAGCAGATGGCGGTGCAACAAAGTAGAAGAAATGCAAGACAACATATGCAAGATACGTGCAATCAATAAAACCTTGCCAAATTAGAACAGGCACCTTGATGGGTGAACAGGACAGGCCATCTGCCTTTGACTCCTCAAGGTTAGAATAGTCATTAGGATCATATTCTGAACAAGAATCTATTGGTGGGGAGCGTATGAGTCTCATTGCATCCAGAATGGCACTCAATGCCATGGTGCCAATTTTGTAAGTCGTTGCAGTGTTCCACAATATTCTTCTAATGCGCGGATTCTGATATTCACTGTAATTACGTATAATATCTGAGAACCATGAAAACATAAATAGTAGTGAGATTATCTTTGTAATGTAGAGGATAATCTAATATAGGGGCGCCCCTGTAAACTCTTGTGTGCTATCACTGGATTCTGATGAGAGAGCTCATGTGTGTTGTAATATGGTGCGTGCATTAATATAATCTGGCACAAGTACACAAAAAAGTAGGTTCCAGAAGTAAGGATAGTTGGCAGATGATAGGTTCATAATATACTATATAGAGTTTATTGCCAAACCATGATAACAAGAGCACACAACAACTAGGCAGATCGTAGTGTACATAAATGGTGTACACCATAACCACGATATATAAATCGGGAAAGTGGAACTGGCTAGAAAATACGGTGTTGTATTGCCGCTACTAATTGAAAGCCTATCGATTACAGGCTAGCTCTGTCAGCTGTTGACTGCAGATGTCCCTGCTCCCCTTCCGGATAAGGAACATACTGTACGTACTAAATACATAATAACAAAAGAGGAACATGTTAAAGAACAGAAGAGGAAGCATATTCTTGAGGTTCCGCTGCATTGCATACAATGTTGGTTGCCCACTCATGATGAATCACAGCGCCCAAAGAAATGCAATTCCATGTTGTCTCTCTATATGTGGCCACATGCATTTGGGAAATAAAGTGGGAGCATTACCTGACCAATTAAATGTGTGTCTGTTAACTAATATCAGTATCATATCACAATTCGTATTTGAAGAAGTAAGCTTTGGACTTATGATTGGTGTGTTGTTTAGCTTCAAGAGTGGATTGCTGCTAGTGCGACACATAGCAGCTACACAGATCATAGTGTAGATATAACAGGAAAACCGTAAGCATCAGGAGTAAAATCAGCAAAGTGGAACTTGCTGGAATATATGTGCTAGTATTGCCGGTACGGCTAGAAAGGCTTCCGATACTAGCTCTCTTCAACTGAAGGTGCGGTACTGTTAATATCAGTGTAACACTCAAAGGCGACACTACTCCCCGCATTTCCTTGCTAATCTTATAGGATTCAAGTGGGCATGCCACTACAAATCCTATTCCTATGTTTACAAAATCCTACGAATCAAAGAGGCCCGAAGAGTTCAAAGTGTCCATCACAACCGACCGTATAGACCTCTACACTGCAAATGTCCCTGCTCATCTTCACTACAAGGAACATACTGTACTACTATCATACTCCCTCCGTTCCAAAATATAAGTCTTTGTAGAGATTTCCACTATGGATCACATACAGATGTATACAGATACATTTTAGAGTGTAGATTCACTCATTTTGCTCCATATGTAGTCCATGGTGGAATCTATACAAAGACTTGTATTTAGGAATGGAGAGAGTACTTATTAAAAAAGAACGAAAGAGGAACATGCTAAAGAAGAGCAAGCAGATTTTGGATAATAAAATGTTTGTTGCGCAGTGCCCACACATGATGAACCAGAGCGCATTAAGAATGCAACTCCCTGTTGTCTCTCTATATGTGGTGCACGTGCTTTTCGAAAGTAAAGTAGGAAAACTAGCTGACCAATTAAACGTTATCTGTTTTAGTAATCTCAGCATCATATCAGATTCATATTTGAGCAACAAGTTTGGAATTATGAGTGGCACGTTGTTTAGCTTAATGGATTCAGGAGCAGTGCTAAGCAGGTACGATGACGGTACTGAATATAAAGGCATGTCTGCATGTAATTCGCGTGACTTTTTTCATTTGGGTCAGTCGACCATCTCAGGCGGTTGGATGAAGATCCTACGTCTCCTAACCCTTCTTCTTCCTCGTCTCTGATTCTTCCCATACATAACACCGCACGGGCCGCCGGCCAAACCACCGGCCCTCCCCTGAACCGCCCCCACCGCCTGTGTTCCTCCGCCACCCCCACCCCCCACCCCCGCACCCACCCGCGTCGAGTTTTCTTCGTTCGGCGAGGCCCCACCACCGCCCCCACAACCACCGTCCCCACACGAGCCCCTTCCCTCGCACCGGCGAGCTCTGAAAAATCGACTGACCCAATTTTGAAATTTAGTCTACTGTCATTTAACTAGTGTGGAATATAAAAGGGGAAAACCATAAGCATTGCGAGTATAGTGTTGACCGTGCCATGGCGGATCTGAAGGTGCAAACCGGACAAAGGCAACTTCACAACCAATGTTTGCTTTCAACTAGCAAGTAAGTGATGGACAAGAAATCAGAGTAAAGCAGTGGCGATCTATTTTCTTGCTGCGATAAATAAGTTGAGCAGATACGAAAGAGTACCGCCTCTGGTGCGGCGCCGTGTATGCATCTGCTGAGAATTTGATGGTGCTGCGGTAGCAATGGCTGTCGGCGGCGTGGAAGCAGATTTAGGAGGCTAGACGGTGGTGGCGGGGCGCGGTGGACGAGACGGTCGTAGGAGCGGTGCCGGCAAGGTGGACGACGGCGGGGATGAAGCGAGAGGATGGGATGCAAGGATCCCGGTCCGAAGCCGCGGATGAGAGAGGTCGATCTCTTGTAATGGACGACGGCGTCGGGGTATCATCTCCGGCATTGTGGAGGAGGACGGCGGTGGATGGGGTGGCGGACGGAGGAGGCTGGGATGGACAGGCTGTTTTGGCGCCCACGGAGTACGAATGGGGAAATGGAGGGAGAGAGGAAGGGGGAACCATGTCTTTAGGGCTCGCTTGTCCCAAATGCGAGGAAATTTACAAACTTAAGCAACCGTTTAAAATTTCCTACATCACAGCAATATTAGTCGCTTGGGGATAGGACGATAATCTCGCATACACTGAATATTTGCCAACGAGAGTTTCTTTTTGGCGCCCACCGTGTATGAATCGGGGAGGGAGTCGATTTCGGCCGAGGAGACACTGTGTTTTCACACCCACCGTGTATGAATCCGGGTGAGAGGCGGTTATGTCACGTTTGAGTGAAATTACAAACCTACCCCTATCGAAACCTATAGAACTCGAGCCGATAGACTTTGCATGTCAGGGATAGGCAGTTATTTCCATCTCGCAGATTTTGGTTTCGGGCGGTTACTGTGACTTTCCCCGCTTCGTTCAAATTTTTGCAGAGCAAGAGTGCACGTTTACCGTGCCAACTCAATTCGAATCCAGTTTGTATTCTATTTTTGTTCGGGCAGGATCCATTTGCGATTGGAATAAAATTCTATATACATCATTTTTTTATATACTTTCAAAAGCACAACAAAGAATTCCGCTCCTTTATATGTATATAATATGATTTACAAGTACAATGATCTCAAAATCATAAGGTTGAATTCAAAAAAAATTAAACCAAATTATGTTCTACTAAAATGTATGCATCAGTAATATCTACATATTAAATAACATAGATGCGCGTGAATTCATATGAGTTTGTCTGATCGGTAAACAAATGAATAATGTCAGCTTATAACTGGGATGGAGACGGAAAGGAGACCGCAACAAATGTTGTGTCTGCAGGAGAGAGTAATTTTAGTGCTATGAGTCATATCTAGAGACATATAGGGTGTGTGAGAGAACCCCATAGAGAGAAAGACAAAGTGAAAGACGAGTGAGACTGTGTGTGTGGCGGTGAAAAAGAAAGCTTAGGTACCTAGTGATACCAGAGAACGGTAGAGATGTGAGAGATAATGAAAACCGTGTAATGTATAATGATAGGGAGAGTGTGATACTTCTCAAGGGAGACGTCGAGAGACCATGTTTGCAAAGATAGGAGAAACATGAAGTGAGTGTGCGGGTGAGCTAGAGAAAAGAGAATGATAGCTACATGAAGGAGCATGCCAGAGAGATGGGTGTGAAAGGAGTCAACATAAAAGGGATTCAAATATTTGAATTCGAGATGATGATACATGTAATTCATACTCGAACCAAAATTGATCTATCAAACATGCAAACTCCCCCCCCCCCGCTCTCTCTCTCACACACACACAGCTCCTGCTTCCACTCCCCTTCCCGACTATCGTCTGTCTCTCACACACAAAAACTCTCGCTTTCGCACCCCCAACTCGTATTTCTCTCACATCATTGATCGACTAGCCTCCAGATAGGTTTATACACCCGCACACTCGTGCTTCCACTATCGCGTACATGTCTCTCTCGCGCTCCTTGTATCTATGTAGATTTTTCGTCCCTTCTTGAGACATGCCCTCTCGATCGTGCACACACACACTATCGCCTCATTTTAAGCTGATACCTCTCGCACACACACTCTTTGTGTCTTTGTCACACATGCACTCCGTCCTCCTCCTCTCTCCTCCTCTCTCACACACACAACACACACATGGGCTTTTTGCAAAAACTAGCAAGATGCCCGTGCGTTGCACGGAACATCAAGATGCATTTGTATGAGTAGTTTATCTTGTGGGAGAAAAGGATGAACGAGGGAAGGCCTTATTTGCAAATGTGGAGAGGGGTGTGGGTATCTTTTTGCAAAATTGCCATAGTTTCCTTCCTATCCGTCAGATATAAATCGGACGGCCTATATTGCAGGATGGCGGCACACCATCATCACCAACTATGTTTTTTATCTCGACTCTTATAAAAAGCATAGTCGGTGATGATGGTGTGCCTACCATCCTGCAATATAGGTCGTCCGATCTATATCTAACGGATAGGAAGGAAACTATGGCAATTTACCCGCACTCCTCTCCACATCTGCAGATAAGGCCTTCCCTCGTCCATCCTTTTCTCCCACAAGATCTTGATGTTCCGTGCAACGCAAGGGCATCTTGCTAGTAAGAATAGAAATTGGAGATATACCACTTCTCGAATCTTGAAACCAACAACATTCCTCCCTTATCTCATCAAAACCGCCAAAGGAATATATTTTGAGTGAAACATAAGATATTTTTACTGATACACGTATTTCAAAACTAGACTCTTTTACTATCAAATCGGTGAATATGCATTAATCTACTTTGATCGTGTGGCAACACATTGGCACATTGCTAGTAGTTATTACTACTGTATAATTTTTTGGACACCAGACAAACGGTGGAGTACATATACGAAGAGAAGAGGCGCACACACGCAGTCCGTCTCTCGCTGTCTCGCACACATGAGAGTTACGTAAAGGCACCATTAACAAATAAACCCTAAAACCCTAGGTGCACGATTGCTGCATGCGCGGGTACCGGGTACGTGGTGGAGTGCACCTTTGTAGGAATGGTCATCTCACGTGACAATTTGATCCGTAGGAGTTGATGGTCGGGACCACAGGTGAACGACCTGGAGGCGGTGGCTCGCCAGTTGCCACAGATCGAGTAGCCACGTTTAAAATATCATTTTTTAGCGGGGTAAGAGTTCCGATTTTCAAGGGCGCGTTATAAGTACTTCAGTAGTTTTTAGAACGATTTGTATGGAGCGAAAATGGAATTCATAACTACTACCTCCTTGGCGTATGGTTGTATGGGTTTATGTTGCGAGATGTTGAACCTGGTAGTTCTAGGGCAAATACTATGGTTTAGATGTTGGTTTTCAGTAATGAAAATCGGAAGGTGGAAACACTTCTTGGATGAAAAAAACTACTACCTCCGTCCTGGTTTACTAGTCCCCATCGTATTTTGGGTCAAAGTTTGTCCACGAATTTTACTTGTAAAATGTGAATGGAAAACAAGATTTTGTTATACCCAAATAAAAAAGGACTGGAGGGAGTGATTGCTCTGACACGGACGCAACCTCTCATAGCGCAGGCATTGAATCGGCGCGCCGGCCAAGAGGGCCCCACTCACTACAGGCCAGGCTGAACACGCCTCCTCGCCACATGCAACTGGCTTCAGACTGTCCCGCCTGCCTCCATTGAATCCGTGCGTGTGCCGGCAACACGTCCTTCCGGCTGGCTGGCTCCTCTCGTCCGCTCGCTATTTAAACGAGGCCAGACGCCTGGCAAGAACCGCACCACACCACTGCTCCCCATATCCTCCTTGCACCATTTTCTCCACACTCTCCATAGCATCCAGTGAGTAGGAAGACGAGTTCTCCGGCATAAAAGCCGGCTGGGTGCCCCGACAAGCCAGACAACTCGCTGCCCCACCTCCCTCCCCGCCCCAGGACGTCAGTACGATGGGCGAGGCTGCAGGTGGGCAAGCAGAGGAGCAAGCCACCGCTCCAAGCTGGCCCCTGGTGCATCAACTCGACGCTCCAAGCCTGCTCACAGAGGAGTGGCCAGTTGCTGCACGCCGACACACGAGGGACCACGAGGTCCAGTGCACCATGGTTGGCCGCGCCATCCGACACAAACGTTGGCGGAACCGCGGCATGCTGGCGGAGGTGGCCAACACGTTTGCGGCCATCGCCGACACCGAGGAATAGTAGACCACGGGAGCCGCCGCCGCTCTGAACCCACGAATGCTACGACCACCGCGTCGCCGGCATAGACACCCGGTGTGTTGCCCGGTTTGGCTCAAAACATCGTGAACCCCAGCCGCGGCCGGCATTAGAAATTATACCTGCTTCCAGAAGTTATTCACGATTAGTCAAAAAATGACCAAAATATAATTAATTACGCATGGTCTTGGCTTGTGGTGCTCGCACTGGTAGTAGGAACTAGAGGTTTTTCTTTATTTATAACTATCCTCACATTTTTTTGGCTTTCAACTGAATCATGGTTGTGGACATTATCTATGAGTGTTCAGATATCTGTGAACATGAGTTTGATGTGGAAGTTGAACTTGGAATGTTGGGCTTGCACATGAACTATACCATGTCCAATGCTTCATCTGTTATTGTTTGGAAAGTAATTGCTGTTATTACATGACCCAAAAAAAATTATTTTGTGCCACATCAGTAGATGCACGGACATCACAACAGGCATGCTGACTGGATAAACATTTGAACCTAGCTATTATGAAGGAAAATTTGTATTGACAACAGTTTTAGATAGCAGGAGACGCCTAGCCTGCTCTGCCTCTGCTAGATTCTTTCTGGCTTCTTCCATCTCTTCTTTGGCTTGGGTGAAGAGAGCATCTCATTGCTCTTTTCGCTTCTTTAGGAACTCAGCTACATTCTCAAGGGCTGCTACACGCTTTCTTTCAGCCTTTACTAGAGCCACGAGGACACAAAGAGTTGACGACTCCACCTGGCTTGTGTGTAATCCAGCATCATCTGGGAATTTGTACCTTGTGGCTAATCCAGCATCATTAGGGAACTGGCACCTTGTGTGTAATCCAACCTCATTTTGGAAACATGATCTCGAGGTTGACCATACTTCCCTCCTCGCAGGAACTGCATCCTGACATGAAGTTACTTCTTTTTTAGATCAATACTCAGAGCAACCAAGATCCATTTAGTAGAAGCTAGATAAACAGGACTCGGAGAAGTGAGTTCAAAAGGAAAAATATAAAAACAGACTACAAGGTGAGAACACCCACTTCCTACATCAAGCTAAAAATGAAAGCACTAGGACGATTAAGACTCTTCTTATTACACATCGAAGAACACGAGGCTAAGAGAAACAGAAACTACAACATATACACATCGAAGAACACGAGGCTAAACGAAAGTAATTGAAAGGGTGTTACTTACCAAAGCTTGTTTTACAGGTTCGGTGCAGCTCCTCTTTAACTTGCCATGCTCCTTGAAGATGTCCCCAATATCCCGTGTTTGGTCTTCGTTGCTCCTCTGCATGTTGGCACTCGTGGTTTTAAAATCTCAACATGGCAAGGAAAATATACTAGTAATACTCACGCATCTTGTGGGAAACATTAAAGCACTCGTCTGCCATGTTAGAGCATCTCCAACAGAAGCGCAACGCGCGGCACTTTAAAAAGCGTTTACAGTGCTGAGATGAAGAAGTAGAGATAGAGAGTAGAGACTAGAGAGTAGAGACATAGATAGTTCTCAGCATAGATATATAAAAAAAGATAGTTCAACTACTCCTCGTCATCCGACTCCTCCTCGGTGATGTCCTCCTCTGACGTCTCAATGTTGGTGTGAAGATACTGATCGTCGTCGGATTCCCAGGGCGACGCTGCTCCTAGCCTCATGTTGAATTGAGCATCAGCTTTTCACGTACGCTTGTCCTCGCGATAGGCGGCTCTCTCCGCCCTCCTCTTGTCCCTCTCCGCCCTCCTTTGCGCGTAGAACTCGCGCTCGTTGATGATGTCCTACGGGAAGCGTTGGCGCCACAACGCCATGGCTTCCTTGTCCATCTCGGCGATGCCGAGACGGTGCTCCCGCCTCCGCTTGTCGCGACGATCCTCATCGGTGATAAGCCGCGGCAGAGGCGCGAGCTCCTGCGCCCGCTCCCGCGTCGGCACATTGGGAAAGTTCAATGTTCTATGAGGCCACCAGAGGCGCCACGCCGCTGCGTCATACGCGCGAGCGGCCTCGTTGGCGGTGTCGAAATTGCCGAGGCCGAGGTGCATCCCGCGGAACCGGATCTCGGTGGAGAAGCCGCCGGAGGGGTGCGCGCAGACGCCGCGGTATCCCCAAGTTTCCCGGCGAGGCGGCGGCATGATGGCGTGGCGGCGGCGAGGCGAGAAAGAGCGGGGAGAGAGCGGTGGCGAGGCGCAGAGCGGGGAGAGAGCGGTGGCGAGGCATAGAGCAGGGAGAGAGCGGTGGCGAGGCACAGAGCGGGGAGAGAACGGTGGCGAGGGACAGAGCGGGGAGAAAGTGGTGGCAAGGCACAGAGCGGTGGGAGGGCGTTGGATTTTATAAAGCGTGCCGCACGCCAAAACTAACGCGCGCCCGACCACTTTTCCCCCGCGCGCGCGATCCTTTCCCGACGTCCCTGCTATCTCTACTCTCTTCTCTACTGTTATATTTATTTTATATTTAATATTTATCTCTACTCTCTTCTCTACTGTTATATTTATTTTATATTTAATATTTATCTCTACTTCTCTACTCTCTACTCTTTTTTTCTACTTTTTTCTTTTAAAAAATAGAGTTGGTGATGAAGGCGTGCCTGCCATCCTGCAATATAGGCCGTCCGATTTATATCCAACGGATAGGAAGGAAACTATGGCAATTTTGCAGAAAGATACCCACACCCATCTCCAGATGTGCAAATATGGCCTTCCCTCGTTCATCCTTTTCTCCTACAAGATAAACTACTCATACAAATGCATCTTGATGTTCCGTGCAACGCATGGGCATCTTGCTAGTTCTAAAAAACTTTCCATCATTTGCCACACTACTGGTTGCAGATGAAGAAGCTACCCAAGCACAGCGTGATACAGTACAAAAAAAAGACACATCCATGACATTTTGGGCCAAACGAAAAAAATTTCTGTCATACTTATGACACTTCTATGACGATAATTGTGACAAAACCTGGTATCATCATAGATGTGGTGGGCTCCTACTTCTATAACAAAAAATCATGACAAGAAATGGGCTTTTCGTCCTGGGCGGGCCGGAGACGCAGCTGCATGACATTCTTTGGGCCATCCATGATGGAAAAAACTATGGTAGAAGCGAGGGCTAGAAAAATATCGGGGTGTTCCCGGTTACGGTGGCTGGTCGGGGCTGAGCGATGCGCGTTTCTCTCGTACATGCACACGCGTGTGTGCGAGGCGTAGGGCTCTAACTGAACCCGAGCGATTGCACTGCAGGCTACGCGTTACTGAACCCGAGCGATCGATCGATGGCTGTTAACTGAACCCGATCGAGCGATTCCTTCGCTACTGCTGCTAACTGAAGCCGATCGATGCTGCCTCTGGATGAAGAGTGAGCATTACTGGGGGGTTTGGATGAACAGTTCCCGGTGGGGGTGGATGAACAGGACCCCGTGATGTTGCCTCTGGATGAACAGGACCCCGATCTATCGAGCCGGTTGGGGCTGGATGAACCGGACCCTGTGGAGGGCTGGATGAACAGGACCACCCCGTGGATGGCTGGATGAACAGTAGACGGTGGAGGGCTGGATGAACAGTAGCCCGTGGACGGGTGGTTGAACAGGAGCCCGTGGAGAGGGCTGGTTGAACAGTAGCCGGTGGAGTAGCGCGTGGTGGAGGCTGGATGAACAGGAGCCCGTGGATGAACAGTCGCAGGTGGAGGCTGGAGGAGGTCGACGGTGGATGAATAGTAGCCCATGGAGGCTGGAGGGGGTCGATGGTGGAGATGAACAGTATCCCGTGGAGTCCAGTTTTGCGGTACGCCACACCCCTCCCGATGAACAGGACCCCCGTTTCGACCGTAGCGCTCCAACACAAGTCCGTTTCCTCCGTTTTGTGGTACGCCACACCCCTCCCGATGAACAGGACCCCCGTTTCGACCGTAGGAGGTCCGTTTCCTCCGTTTGCGGTACGCCAGACCCCTCCCGATGAACAGGATCCCGTTTCGAACGTGGCTGGTCGAACACAAGGCCGTTTCCTCCGTTCTATGGTACGCCATGCCTCGTTTCCATCGGCTGTTCCGTCCAAGCCCTCCCGATGAACTCGACGACGCATTCTGTTCCGACCCAGCCGGTTGGCTCCCCATGAACACGACGATGACGTAGTTTCTCCGTTCCGACCCATCCATGTACACGAGCCCTGGCCGTACGTATGCGCGAGTAGGCGTTCGAGACCCCGCCCGTATGTACATACGTGGCCGTATTTTCTTTCTTGCACACTGGCCGCTGTACATACGTGTGCATGCTACGTGCGCTCCTCTACATCGACCAGTATCTACGTACACGTTCGCGACCAGAATGACAACACTACGTACGCTTCGACCAGGTGGGTCCCGACTGTCAGGAACTTCCTTGCGTGCGAAGATGTAGCTGGTGGGTCCCAGCAGTCAGGGGGCGAATCGTTTTTTGCCCGGACGCACTTCCTTGCGTGCGAAGATGTAGCTGGTAGTTCCCAGCAGTCAGGGGAAACGTTTTTTTTGTGAAATACGGTTGCCCGTCCGATGGGTCCCTGCTGTTAGGTGGAGGAATCATTATTTTCTGCGTAATAAGCAGGCACTTCCTTGCTGCGGCCATGGACCCAGCTGTCAGCCTGTCCACGTACAGTCCACGTCCGATGGAAGCCGTTCCTTGACCACGTTGACCACGCCGCACCGAGAGCTCTAGGGCGGTGGATGACGACGAGGCCTAGGAAGGGGACGACGCCGAGCCGGGGAAGACGCGGCAGTGGATGCCCACGCGTAGAGGAGTATGAGGGTTCACTGGTTCGCTGCGGTGTGAGGCTGCCGTCGCCACAGAATAACAGGGGGTGTGGGTGAGTAGAGGGATGGCCTGGCCAGCAGTGGGACTAGTATGGGGCGGTGAGGCCTCCGCGGCATCGCAGCCGGCCACGGGAGGCAGGAGCACGAGGCACGACCGGCGCTGGTTTGGGTGGCTGGAGCAAGAAGACCAGAGGTTGAAGAAGCACTACGGCCGTTGGATGGACATTGTACGGTCACTGGAGGTAGAATCGTTCATATTGACTAAGTTGACAAAGCCCTCCATCCCCGTCAACCACTACAAGAAATATGTCAACTTGTGACCCTCACTATTGGCCGCTGAAAGGTCATAGTTTTTCATGTGCGACCTTTTTTTGACCAAAAACAGGTCAAAAGCTGGCGGTCGTAAACTGAAATTAACGACCTTCTATAAAAGGTCGTTGGTTCTTCGACCAAAATTTTGGTCACTAGTAGCCTCCCCAGACCACGTAGGATCCAGCGTGGCAAGCTGACGTGGATAAGAATCAGCCCGGTCCAGTTCGGTGTTTTACATGGGCCGAGCCCAACAATTCAGCCTATTTATTGTTTTTTCGGGTGAATTGTTGGTCGGCTACATGGGCCAAGCCCAACGTTGCAGCCTTTTTATTTCCAGGGTTGTGATCCTTTTTTGGTTTCTTTTTTGGGCCGCATCTATTTCTCAATTGGGCCTCGGCCTTTTTACAGTCCATTTCCTTAGTTTTTAGGTTTTTTTCCTGTGAATATTATTTGGAAAATGGCCTTTTATATGCCAAATACTATTAGGTCCCACTTGTCAGGTTCTAATTAAAGACAGCCAATGTTTCAATTTCCACACAATTATTTCAGTTAGAACAGCAAACAAATGAGAATTATCAAACCACATGCCAATTTTGGCTAATAGCACAATCTTTACATAATTCATTTCACCATTACATGTGATACTATCAGAACATATAACTCCTACTACAAATACACTCCAGACTTCTTCACTTTTCTGGACTATCAAAACACGCCACTTCAAACTTGAAATTTCCTAGGCCTGGAGCTCCTGTATAAGGGTGAACACAAAGTCATTAGAGTAGCATTTTCATTCCTGGAGTAGATATTCAAACCTCCAGGTTTAGTGTATAGACTATCTGGAAAATATACATTTAACAAAATTTCACAGAAATGGAGATTTATGGATCGAATGTATGATAAAGCAGCAGAAATGCAGATATATGTCTTTGAAACAATAGGTCAACTAGAGATTCATGTCTACAATTTGCTAGAGAAGAAAATAACAAGTCAGGATATAGAACATGGTTTCAATTTGTTCTTTGCATATTACATCAGTAGTTCTGTTGCAGGTTCTGGTACATCATGATCTACATGCACATGAGATAGATGGACTTGGCGCACATGAGATGAGGGTGGAAGGAGGAGGAGCAGGGCATACCTAAGGTGTCCAGGTCCTGCAGCTCATCGGAGATGTTGCAGGCTCGCCGGCATCGACAGCCACCGCAGCAGCAAGCTGGGTGACGTACAAACTGAAGTTGCATTCATTCAGTTGCAAAACAACAAAGTTTGCTAGTTCCTATCCATCAACAATCACACAAGCATCACTTATACAGCAGAAGGAGCAAAATTGATATGAGTTAGAAGGAGCAGAGTTCGACTAGTACAGCCAGCAGAGCTCAACTAGTACATTGCAGTACACATGAACCATCTATTCCACATCACAAGAGTAAAATCTTGCTATAACCAGTAGATTATCCCCTAACAGAAGCTAATTAGGCACCAATACACAAGGCACAACAAGCACATACTAAATAAGCCATGGCCATAATACATGAGTACTAAACAGATCTTGTATAACAGGTTTTTCAGTCATGAATTTTCAGAAGCAGAACTGGCATGTTTGTTGAAAGTGTTTATCATCACAGCCATGGTCAAACAGAACACATGAATCTAAAAGAATGTCAATAATGAGAGTCTCTTTTTGCCTCATATTAAGAAATTCAACCATGTTTTCCCTTGTCCTTCATGAATTAATCAGAAGCACGGGTAAGGTTCAAATCACTGCCACTAATCCAAAGAAATGGAAAACGCTGCAAAGGGTTGGCAAGTAAACCATTTCTCTATCCGTGCCCACTACATCCCCCTTAGACCAAGTGCAACAAAGAGGGATAGTAGAAGCTAAGTGCAAACAGGACAAAAAGCTGAAGAATTAAAAAAATGTAACTTATGAGAAGAACAAAGTGCACAATTTTTTTCTCTCAGATGCCAACCACAAGGGTAGCACAGATGATGCAGACATATCAACATGGCATCAATTCAGACCGCCCGTCTGCTTGTACTCTCTTCATAGAGAAAGATTTTAGACCAAAAAATTATCAACAAAGATCAAAGCAACTTAAAAAATATGAACATATTTGTCCAGTCATTAGGTGTCCAAAAAGATGGTGTTTTATTCGGTTTTCATCGTTGTCCAGCCATATTCTATACATAGTAAACAACAAAATGAAAAAACTGAAAAATAGATGACATGTAAGTTCGGAAGTATTCAAAAAAACTAGAGTCAAGCTGTTCAATTTGTCCTCAGAATTGCAGAATGACAGCATGGGCGCACTGCGACCTATCAGTCCCGAAAGATGGTATGATTAACAGGTTTTTCATCACCGGACAAATAGAACAGTAACACAAACAAATAGGTCTACAAAACAGAACTTAAATTACTACAAAAAACAAAATCTAACAAAAGAAGACAGAAAAGGAACGACAATAACAGTAATACATACATACACACCAAGAACGAATTCACAGGCACATAAATGAATATCCCCTGGATAGCATGGTAATGAACTACTCACAGGCAATTTTATAGGACTAGTACTAGTGATAACAACCCAACGACATCCTAACAGCCGCAGCAACACGCACACTTCAACCGCCTGAATACTGGTGAATAGCAAAGTCTATCCATACTTGACACACGAGCAAATCATTGTCAAGTTCATCTCAGATGTGTGGTTCATGACAGCGGTAGCAGTTAACAAGATTACTGAGTTTTAATTTGTGGAAGCAAGGAAACAAGCAATAGAATGCCTATCTCGTTCACCACTAGAGTAACAGCAGTACCAAATTCAGTCAAGCATGTGAGTAAGTAAAAGATGTAGATCAGCAGGGAATCAAACTAGTTCAAAGAAATCTGTAACCAAATGTACAGTAACAATCATCTAGTATTAATCAATGGTTCTGTTTTGATCCAAACTAGATGAATTCAAGGCTAATATATTATGTGACAGTAGAGGAGTGAGTGCTATTGTACAATTAGAAAAATGTTACACACAGAGTGGTACATATATACATTCAGTAATAGGTGTAGAACAATAAACAGAGCAAGCATGCGAGGTTGGTTGGTGAGTCAGACTGGCCCTGCAATCCGACGAACATGACGACGTTGGGCTTGCCCTTCTTGGGGGTGAAGACCGGCTTCCCTGGATCCAGCATGTTGCAGAGCTCCGTGAAGACGACCTGTAGCAGGAAAACCACAAGGGCATCAGCCTCCAACCGACCAGTCCCCCCTGGCACGCGCGTCCCTCAATCGAATAGCGCAGGAAATGAATTGAGGGAGGTGGAGTGGGCAGGACCTGCTGTATGATGCGCCGCTTGTTGGTGCCGGTGGCGAGGGTCTCGAGGTTGACGATCTTCCGGACGTCGGACTGGAGGAGCGCGCGGGAGATCTCGTTGAGGCCCTCCCCGAGCACCTTCTCGTCGATCACCGTGGCGTTGCTCATCTGGGCGAGCGCGCGGGAGATGCTCCTGCCCAGCTGCGCGAGCACCATCTTGGCTGGGCCCCCGGGCGGTCGGGCCTCGTCTGCGGCGGGGTGGGGTTCCGGCGGCGGTCAGGGGCGGCACGTGGCGTGATCTGGGAGCGGGGTGCGGACGGGAGGTGAACCGGCCGGGGGAGATGGGGAAGATTTTGGTTGGGGGTGGGGATTGGGGAACGCGGTGGGGATTGGGGACAACATCAGCGGGACGCGATGGGCGTTGCTGCGGGACGCGTCGAGGAAGGAGGTGGTGGCGGGACGTGCCGCTGCAGGACGGGGAGGAGGTGGCGGCGGCGAGGAGATGAGGGAGGGGGTGGATCTGGCCGCCGCCATGGCCATGGCCGTGCCATGCGGCTAGGTTGGTGGGCGTCGAAGAGGGCGGAGCACAGTCGCCGCCGCCGCGCCGGAATTGGTGGGAACACCACCCTCGAAACCCTAGCCATGGGAAGGGGTTGGGGATGAGCTACCGGGGCCGCGAGAGGCGGATCTGGCCGGAGGGGAGGGAAGAGCGGAGGTAGGGGAGCTCGGATCTGGGTTGCGCACTAGCGAGGCCCGCCGGAACACGCTGGAACAAGGGGCATAGGTGGCGGCGGCAAGGGTTTCGGGCGAGGGATTGTGAGGGAGCGAGGGGCGGAGAAAGAAAGGAGGCAGAGAAAGAAAGGAGACGGGGGGTGGATGGAAAACGTCCACGAGTACAGCTTAGGTGGGCTCGGGGTTGGTGTGGTGGGCCGAGGACTGCCGTTGGATCCGCGAGCATCCGACGGTGTTCCATGCACGATCCGCGTGAGACATCCACGGACCAATCAGAATGCAGTACCACGTTATGACCATTTAAATTGGTCGTAGTTGACTAAAAATAGCGTGTTAAAATCATATCAGCTATTTTATGACCTGAGAAAATTCAAAAAGAAAATGACAAACCTAGTCATTGTGTCACCAAATGTCAATAAGTTTTCAGGAAAAGTAACAAACATGAAATAAGATAAATATCTTAAAAAATATGTCATGAGAAATGAGTTTTTTGGCAAAAAAAACATTTTCCATTTTTTGAGTGCCCAAAATGAGTTTTTTTGTGAAGGACCTACCAAATATTTGTTGCAAAATTGGACCAAATCATTTTTATAAATATTAGGCCATATTCAATGCACAATTGACAAAATGGTTGGCTACCAAAAGCTTTCGATCCACCTCTAGTGAAAAAGACAAAACCCTGCCGATTCAGCAGGAACCAAGACAAATTTGAACTGCAGCTGCCTCATAGTTTGCTCTTTGATTTTTCCAAAAATCATTTCTAGGTACATAAGTATCTATTTAATCATAGAAACACAAAAAGTTGTCCAAGATTCAACCACTAGCTAGGAACGGTCATGCCCGCCGTTTTGACCGCATTTTGAAACGGACATAAAAAATTCAAAAAAATCAAAAAAATTAGAAAAGCTTCGCATTGTGTCATTACATGTGACCAAGTTACCAGGTAAAATAATAAACTAGTAATACGACAATTATTTTTAAAAAGTGTTCTAAAAAACGAGCTATCAAGTGTGAAGATGCATGGCTTTCAACCCAAATGCTCAATCTTATGGCCACATTCATGGCATAGTTTGTTCAAATGATCTCATATTGTGCACAAGGGTGCATATTGGAATGACAAACAATGTTGCCTAAGGAAGTTTTCATTTTCTTTGGACGGAAATTTCATTTTCCATTTTTCGAGTGCCCAAAATGAGTTTTTTTGTAAAGGACCTACCATATATTTGTTTCAAAATTGTACCAAGTCAATTTTCTAAAATACTAGGACATATTTAATGCACAATTGACCAAATGGTTGGGTGTAAAAATTTTTGATCCACCTCTCATGAAAAAGACAAATTTCCGCCGATTCAGTTGGAAGCGGGTCAAATTTGAACTGCAGCTGCCTCATAGTTTGCTCTTTATTTTTTCCAAAAATCATTTCTAGGTAGATAAGTATCTATTTAATAATAGAAACACAAATGGTTTTCCAAGATTCAACCACTAGCTAGGAATGGTCATGCCCGCCGTTTTGACTGCATTTTGAAACGGGCATAAAAAATTCAAAAAAAATCAAAAATTTGCAAAACCTTCACATTGTGTCATTATATGTGGCCAAGTTACCAGCAAAAATTATAAACTTGTAATACGGCAATTATTTTAAAAAAGTGTTCTCAGAAACGAGCTATCAAGTGTGGAGATGCATGGCTTTCAACCCAAATGCTCAATCTTATGCCCACATTCATGACATAGTTTGTTCAAATGATCTTATATTGTGCATAAGGGTGCATCTTGGAATGACAAACAATGTTGCCTAAGGAAGTTTTCATTTTCTTTGGATGAAAAATTCATTTTCCAATTTCCGAGTGCCCAAATGATTTTTTTGTGAAGGACCTACCATATATTTGTTGCAAAATTGGACCAAATCAATTTTCTAAAATACTAGGACATATTTAATGCACAATTGACAAAATTGTTGGGTGTAAAAAGTTTCGATCCACCTCTCGTGAAAAAGACAATTTTCCGCCGATTTAGTTGGAAGCGGGTCAAATTTGAACTGCAGCTGCCTCATAGTTTACTATTTATTTTTTCCAAAAATTATTTCTAGTTACATAAGTTTTTATCCTATTTAATCATAGAAACACAAAAAAAATCCAAGATTCAACCACTAGCTAGGAACGGTCATGCCCGCGGTTTTGACCGCATTTTGAAATGGGCACAAAAATTCAAAAAAATCAAAAAACTGCAAAACCTTCGCATTGTGTCATTATATGTGGCCAAGTTACAGAAAAAATTATAAACTTGTAATACGACAATTATTTTAAAAAAGTGTTCTCAGAAACGAGCTATCAAGTGTGAAGATGCATGGCTTTCAACCCAAATGCTCAATCTTATGCCCACATTCATGACATAGTTTGTTCAAATGATCTTATATTGTGCATAAGGGTGCATCTTGGAATGACAAACAATGTTGCCTAAGGAAGTTTTCATTTTCTTTGGATGAAAAATTCATTTTCCATTTTATGAGTGCCCAAAATGAATTTTTTTTGTGAAGGACCTACCATATATTTGTTGAAAAATTGGACCAAATCAATTTTCTAAAATACTAGGACATATTTAATGCACAATTGACAAAATGGTTGGGTGTCAAAAGTTTCGATCCACCTGTCGTGAAAGAGACAAATTTTGGCCGAGTCAGCTGGAAGCGGGTCAAATTTGAACTGCAGCTGCCTCATAGTTTGCTATTTACTTTTTTCCAAAAATCATTTCTAGTTACATAAGTACCTATTTAATCATAAATACATGGTTTTGTGGCAATACGTCAAGGTTTGGACGGTGCCGAGGGCCCCAACTCTAGAGCGCGTAAAGTCGCATGCCCGCCGCGTGGTCACCGCGTGACCGTGGCGTTGCCATGTGTTCTGGGCGGCCTAGGAATGTCTAGTGGGTTGGGAACTCCCCAGGTAGGTGCTAGGAAGAAAATTACAACATAAGATTCTCACGAGGAGACCGATCGATGCTCAAACATGAATTAGCAGCCAAGTGTTTGATTAGCGGTACGGGAAATGCACATGGCTAATGGGCGTGAGTTTTGGCTGAGGATGATCAGTTACTAAGAAGACCGTCTTCACAAAATTTCAGCTTAAAAGGAGGAGCCTAGGTGGTACTTGCTTTGCAAAGTACCACACTGGACATAAATACGAATGTTGAAGCTGGGCTCAAAATAATGAATGGATTGAGCTGGCATTGTGTGGAGGATGGTTATTTGGGCATAGGAAAGCAGTGTAGAAAATGGATACTATTTGGATATGCCAAAGTGGTACTTCCTTCACAATGCTCTTCTCTGGACAAATTAGGAAAATGAATATTGTTGAGTTATTTTTGAACTAGGCAAGGAAGGTCTTTTTACATATTTGACGAATATATGACCCAAAGATTTTATGAGATTTTTTTGGTAATTTTTGGAATGACAGAAATATAGGTTGCTTCACAACCTGGGGCAAAAATTGACACATGGACATGACACATAGGCAAAACTGATGAGGTGGCACCTAGTCCTAGCAACCCACCACAATTTACAAGGTTATGACCATCTATATTGGTCGTGATCAGCTAGAAATAAGACAGCGGACTAGTGCTATCTGCTTTATGACCATTTCGTGTAAGGAAATTGCGACCTTTCTGACCAAAATGGTCGTTATAGTTTAGGGTTTGGAGCCCCCCGAACAGCTTTTGACCAATTGGTCTGAAATGGTCATAGATCTATGACCAATTCTTCCAGGGTCACTGACAGAAGGTCACTAGTTGACATATTTCTTGTAGTGAACTTAGTTGGCCCACAAGTTAGCCTCCCACTATTGTAGGTCCCAGCTAGCACGGGGAGTATTCATTTTTTGTGTGTAATAAGGAGGCACTTCCTTGCGTGCGAAGATATAGCTGGTGGGTCCGAGCTGTCAGCGGCGGTAACGTTTTTTCGTGAAATACAGAGGCCCTTTCGGTGGGTCCCAGATGTCAGGTGGAGGAATCATTATTTTGCGCGTAATAAGGAGGCATTTCCTTGCGTGCGGCCATGGACCCAGCTGTCCGCCTCTCCATGTACAGTCCACTTCAGATGCATGTTGGTCATTGACCACGTTGACCAGGCCGCACCGAGAGCACCAGGGCGGTGGACGACGGTGAGGCCTAGGAAGGGAACGACACGGAGGCAGGGAAGACTCAGCAGTTGTTTCCCACGTGGAGGGGAGTACGACTGTACGAGGGTTTACTGGTTCGTCTGCCATCACCGGAGAATAACAGCAGGTGTGGGTGAGTAGAGGGATGGCTAGGCCAGCGATGGGAGTACGGTGGGGTGCTGAGGCCTGCGCGGCAGCACAGCTGGCCGCGGGGAGGAGGGAGCAGGCAGTCCCGCCGACGCTTGTTTGAGCGGCTGGAGTAGGAAGAGCGGAGATTGAAGAAGCACGACGACCGTTGGATGGACATCCAACAGTCACTGCTTGTGCGTCAACCTTGTTTTTAGGAAAGCCTCAAATCTGTGGAAAACAGCATACAACCCATCTGCCATTATTTCTAATAATTTATAGCCCATTTGCTAATTCTTAAGGGTTTTTTTGGAGCCCATATTCTTTTTGTTAGTATTACAGCCCATATTGTGGCCACGGTTAAAAAATTGTATGAAATTTTGCATATTTCGGTGCGGTCCGAACTGTTTTTAATCCCAAAATTTCGAGTCACATTCAAACTGATTTTAAAAATAAATGTATATCAATATAAAATCGAACAAATTGTCCACGCATAAAAATCAATGCAATTTAAAATCTCGAAATCAAATAAAAAATTTGAATGCCGGTTTGATGTGTTTTAAAAATGTACAGCCCATTTCTCATTACTCATAGGCCATTTTCTCGGCCAGCCGAATGAAACTCTCCTCGTCTTGAAAGATTTGCAGCCCAACAGGCCTGACAAAGCGACTTACATGGAAAATCACAAAAAACTGGGCTGTGGTCGTGGACCCAGCTGTCAGCCTCTCCACATACAGTACTCTTCCAATGGAAGTCGGTCGTTGACCACATTGACCACGCCACGCCGAGAGCACCAAGGCGGTGGACGACGGGGAGGCCTAGGAAGGGGACGACGCGGAGCCGGGGAAGATGCGGCAGTGGATGCCCACGCGGAGAGGACTACGAGGGTTCACTTGTTCGGCTGCGGTGTGAGGCTGCCGTCGTCGCAGAATAACAGGGGGTGTGGGATGCCCTGGCCAGCGATGGGAGTATTAGGGGGCGGTGAGGCCTCCACGGCATCACAGCCGGCCACGAGAGGCAGGAGCATGCGGCACGACCGGCGCTGGTTTGGGCGGCAGCAGCAAGAAGACCAGAGGTTGAAGAAGCACTACGGCTGTTGGATGGACATTGTACGGTCACTGGAGCTAGAATCGTTCATATTGACTAAGTTGAAAAAGCCCTCCATCCCCGACAACTTAGTTGGCCCACAAGTCAGCCTCCCACTATTGTGGGTCCCAGCTAGCAGGGGGATATTCATTTTTTGTGCGTAATAAGGAGGCACTTCCTTGTGTGCGAAGATATAGCTGGTGGGTCCGAGCTGTCAACGGCGGTAACATTTTTTTTCACGAAATACAGAGGCCCTTTCAGTGGGTCCCAGATGTTCGGTGGAGGAATCATTATTTTGCGCATAATAAGGAGGAATTTCCTTCCGTGCGGCCGTGGACCCAGCTGTCCGCCTCTCCATGTACAGTCCACTTCAGATGCATGTCGATCGTTGACCACATTGACCAGGCCGCACCGAGAGCACCAGGGCGGTGGACGACGGTGAGGCCTAGGAAGGGAACGACATGGAGGCAGGGAAGACTCGGCAGTTGTTTCCCACGCGGAGGGGAGTACGACTGTACGAGGGTTTACTGGTTCGTCTGCCATCATCGGAGAATAACAGCAGGTGTGGGTGAGTAGAGGGCTGGCTAGGCCAGCAATGGGAGTACGGTGGGGTGGTGAGGCCTACGCGGCAGCACAGCCGGCCGCGGGGAGGAGGGAGAAGGCAGTCCTGCCGACGCTTGTTTGAGCGGCTGGAGCAGGAAGAGCGGAGATTGAAGAAGCACGATGGCCGTTGGATGGACATCCAACAGTCACTGCTTGTGCGTCAACCTTTTTTAGGAAAGCCTCAAATCTGAGTCACATTCAAACTGATTTTAAAAATAAATGTATATCAATATAAAATCCAAAAAATTGTCCACGCATAAAAAACAATGCAATTTAAAATCTCAAAATGAAATAAAAAATTTGAAACTAATTGCCGGTTTGATGTGTTTTAAAAATGTACAACCCATTTCTCATTACTCATAGGCCATTTTCTCGGCCAGCCGAACGAAGCTCTCCTCGTCTTGAAAGATTTGCAGCCCAACAGGTCTGACAAAGCGACTTACTTGACAAATCACAAAAAACTAGGCTGTGGTCGTGGACCCAGCTGCGGCCGTGGACCCAGCTGTCAGCCTTTCCACGTACAGTACTCTTCCGATGGAAGTCGGTCGTTGACCACATTGACCACGCCGCGTCGAGAGCACCAAGGTGGTGGACGACGGGGAGGCCTAGGAAGGGGACGACGCGGAGCCGGGGAAGACGCGGCAGTGGATGCCCACGCGGAGAGGAGTACGAAGGTTCACTTGTTCGGCTGCGGTGTGAAGCTGCCGTCGTCGCAGAATAACAGGGGGTGTGGGTGAAGAGGGATGCCCTAGCCAGCGGTGGGAGTAGTAGGGGGCGGTGAGGCCTCCGCGACATCACAGCCGGCCATGGGAGGCAGGAGCACGCGGCACCACCGGCGCTGGTTTGGGCGGCTGCAGCAAGAAGACCAGAGGTTGAAGAAGCACTACGGCCGTTGGATGAACATCTACGGTAACTGGAGCTAGAATCGTTCATATTGACTAAGTTGACAAAGCCCTCCATCCCCGTCAACTTGGTAGGCCCACAAGTCAGCCTCCCACTATGCTGGGTTCCAGCTGGCAGGGGGAGTATTCATTTTTTTGTGCGTAATAAGGAGGCACTTCCTTGCGTGCGAAGATAGCTGGTGGGTCCGACATGTCAGCGGGGGCACGTTTTTTTCGCGAAATACAGAGGCCCTTCCGGTGGGTCCCAGATGTCAGGTGGAGGAATCAAAGACTTGAGAAGGCGTACAGAACAAGCTAGTGTACCAGTAAAGAGACGTTGCTGAGTTTTAGAAAAAAGAGAGATGTGCTCCTGTGGCTGGTTCGAATCCAAACCTAGACTATGACTATATATGGTGCTATGCTACACCGCAAGTAATGAAACTGACACATCCAACGTTCGCTTCTCCTCTTCTCTACTTACTCTGCCTAGCATCAGAAGCTCTGGCCGCAGCAACCATGTCCGCTGGCTACTCGTCCACCTGCTCTTCAGCATGCAACAACCAAATATGCGCCAAGTCGCCACCCGTACCATCGCCTGTGGGTCTCATCACACCCCCGCCGGCACGCGCACCGCAGCCGGTTGCTCATCGCAACCCGCTGCCATTGGTTTGGTGCCACTGCTGCAAATCACGCAGAGTCATCCATCGCGTCTCAACCACAATCCTCAACCCTGGTCGAGTCTTCTACAAATGCCCGAATCATGGGGTAATAATATGTTTAAGTGTTCTTCTGCTGCTTTCAGTTGCTGATTTTTTTAATAGTTTGGTTGCTGATCTTCCAATTTGATTGGTGTAGAAAAGGGAAGATTCGTGTGATTTGTATTTCTCGGAAGTTGCTGATGTGGGGGAGTGCAACTAGCTGATTATTTGGTTAGCCGAGGAATCCCAATACCAGCAGGTTGGGGTGTTGGACAAGTAACTGAAGGAACAGCAGAAGAGGAAGATGCAGAGCAGAAGGTTAAACATGTAGTTCCTCTGATCATGGCCAAGCAACAGCTGCTGAATGGCCTTGACAGCAATGAGGAGATGAAAGAGCTTGTGAAGATAATGGGCAAAATCGATGTGCTCTATCGGATGATTGTCTCTTTATTTGCAGTGTATGTATCACTCGTGATGTATTCAGTGGCTATGACATGAGCACTTTGCTGAAACTAGTAATGAATGAAACATGTGTAGCAGGCTGGGCGTAGTGTTGTGAACATCTAATGATTTCTATTAACGGAAATCAGGGGGTATCCCCTTTTGCTCATAAATAAATAAATAGCAGAGGCCCTTTTGGTAATAAATAAATAAATTAGTAGAGGCCCTATCGGGTCAGCTTTATTCTCATTCGAAGATGTCGAGCAAATTGCAGTCCAACAGCAAACTATGTCATCAAATTCAAGTTTCACAGCCAAATATGAGTACAACTAAACAACAATGTCATCATGTTTTAGTCGTCATACAATCACCAAACATAAATCAGCATAAATAACAAGTGATGTTCTCACAGGAAAATACTAAACAACATGTTCATCAGGTTTCAGTTGTCATAGCAAACACAATTTCACATAGTAGATAAAAAACGTCTTCTGACAGGCAAATACGACAAAAGCAATGTAATCAGCATCCGCAGCAGCAGCGTCAACATCTTCGCCATGTGTATCAGTCTGAATCGTAATTCCCCACGGTGTCATCTTCTTCTTCGTCCTCAACGTCCTCGAACGTTGGCTTCTTCTTGATCAACTCTTGTATGTCCACAACACGACAGGCAATCTTTTCGCCGGCGTCATTGACGTGATGGCTCTCAAAGATATTAGGAACATCTGTGTTATCTTGTACATCAAGAGCACTGTAAGCATCATCTTGTTGTGCAACTTCATTAAATGAATTCCTCTGCTCAAACATTTGCAATACTCTCCAGTCATCGCTACGTGCAAATGTGTCTTCCAAGAAAAATATCTGTGTTGCTTGATTTGCCAAAATAAAAGGCTCGTTGGTCTGGTACGCCGCCTTGACATTGATGGATTTGAAATAATCATCAGCTCTGGGTTTTGCGATCCTGGAAAACAGGTTATACCAACGACAGCACAACAGAACCACACACCGATGATCCTCAAAACTGGAGATATACTGCAACTGAACAATGTCTGTTATGTTAGCATACATTTCAGTTGTCTCTTTGTCATACGTATCCGTGCTCATGATGGCACTGTTTTGTGTCTTCCTGCCTTCGTCTCGTGCAAAGGTGTTGTAGCGCACATCTCCAACAACGCAAGATTCATAATGTCTTACCCGAGTATCAGGACCCATTGCTAGTGAGTAAAGGACATCATCAACTGCCTGCCCATCCTCCCGCATCTTCTTAACCTATGGTTAGAAAATAGACAAGTTGATCATCTTATGTACTCAATATATTAAAAAAAACTGACAGTGCAATTCAAAAGCTTACATGGCTCTTGAACCATTTCGCAAATCCTGCCATAACCAGTTTGCCAATGTTTCTTGGATTTTGCGGCAGTAACTCCTTTTTGTAGATGCTTCACAACATAGTGATCGTGTCAAACATCTAAATATATAAGAATGTGCTGCAAGTTTACTAGATTACGATGTATAAGCTGCAGTACTTAGCACTTACTTGATATAAGGTAGTATCTCAGGATAGTTATTCAACACATACCAAACCATTTTGTCCAAATCTTTAGGTTTGTCCTCTTGTCGACTCTTCCCTGTAACTCGAACAAAATAATCAAAAGCATTCAGGCCGGGATTGTCTTCATCCACCTCTTTGCTAAGTTGATCACTTGTTTCAATGTAGGGATAATTGTATTCATACCCTTAGTTGTGTCCCCCTCAACCAAAATGCCCCTAGTTTTTGAAAACACGTGGTCTTGCCCAACCTACTTTGTCGTCTTGTGCTTTTGCCCTTTGACCATTTGACCGTCACTTTGAAAACTTCATAACTAATTCATACTAAATCCGAAAAAATACAAATAAGATGCCAAAATGTTCCGAGAAACATCACCTATATGTCAATGTCACTTGCATTCACGATAAAAGTGTTGGTAAGTGGCCATTCGAGTTTTAGCTCTTATCATACCACCATGAACAGTAAAATATAAAAAATTCAAAAAATTCAAGAAAAAATTGGTGGCAAAGTATTGCAAATGTTTTAAGTGCTTGCCAAGTTTCATGAGGGAATGACATTCGTGGAAGTCGTGGCAAAAATAATAATCTATATTCGAGTGTTTATTGTTTTTTTGCCACGACTTCCACGAATGTCATTCCCTCATGAAACTTGGCAAGCACCTAAAACATTTGCAATACTTTGCCACCAATTTTTTCTTGATTTTTTTGAATTTTTTAGATTTTACTGTTCATGGTGATATGATAAGAGCTAAAAATCGAATGGCCACTTACCAACACTTTTGTCTTGAATGCAAGTGACATTGACATATAGGTGATGTTTCTCGGAACATTTTGGCATCTTATTTGTATTTTTCAGATTTAGTATGAATTAGTTATGAAGTTTTCAAAGTTACGGTCAAAGGGCAAAAGCACAAGACGAGAAAGTAGGTTGGGCAAGACCATGTGTTTTCAAAAACTAGGGGCATATCGGTTGAGGGGGACACAACTAAGGGTATGAATACAATTATCCCTTCAATGTATTTTGAGCAGAATGTCAACGCTTCTGTAGCAATGTAGGCTTCTGCAATGGAACCCTCGGGTCTAGCTCTGTTCCTAACATAGCCGTTGAAAGTGCCTAGCCGCCTTTCATTAGGGTACATCCAGCCATACTGTACTGGACCTCTAAGTAGTGCCTCATCAGGTAGATGAACAGCCAAATGCACCATCACATCAAAGAAGGCTGGAGGATATATCTTCTCAAGGTCGCATAGGATAGTTGGTATCTTGTCTCTAAGACGCTCCAAAGCATCTATCCTGATATTTCTACTACAGAGTTCCCTGAAGAATTGTCCCAACTCTGCAACTGTTCTGTATAAGTCAGGGCGGCCCAATCCTCTAAGGATAACAGGTAAAACCCTTTGAAGTAGGACGTGGCAGTCATGAGTTTTCAACCCTTGTACCTTGTTTCCATCTGCACTGACTCTCCTTTCAGGGTTGGAAGCAAATCCATGTGGGAATCTCACACGTGACAGGACCTCGCAGAATTCTTTTCTTTTTACCTTGTCCAAGACGTACACAGCTGGTGCCATATCCCATGGTTTACCTTCATCTTGCACCTGCAAATCCTGTCTTATACCCAGGTGTGTCAAATCAATCCTAGATTTTAAGGTATCTTTCGTCTTGCCTTCAATATTAAGAAGTGTGCCGATAATGCTGTCACATATATTTTTCTCGATGTGCATCACATCAAGATTATGCCGAAGATCCAAATCTTACCAATACTCCAAGTCCCACAAAGTGGACCTGCGGGTAAACAATAATCTCTCTTCTGCCCTGCCACGCTTCCTTTTCCCGCTACCATTACCAGGATGGTTTCCTGGTGTAATATGTCTGACCTTCTCTAATTCCACTTGCAACTCATCGGCGGTGAGCCTCTTTGGCGCATCACGGTTTTCATGCTTTGCATTGAACACATGTCTTCGATATTTTCTAGGATTCGGCTTGTCCTTGGCAAGGAAACGACGGTGTCCAATGTAACAGATCTTGCTAAGTACTGCGTATGACAGCGTATTCCTGTCACAGCGAACACATGCACTGTAACCATGTGTCGTTCGCCCTGACATAGTGCCCAAAGCCGGATAATCATGGATGCACCAAATTATAACAGCACGCAGAAAGAAATCAGCTGGTGGGCTGCTATATAGGTCCCGAGTGAGAACACCCCTCCATAGCTGTTGAAGTTCCTCCACAAGAGGCTCCATGAACAAATCAAAATCCTTTCCAGGACTTTTTGGACCTGGGATGAGCAAGGCCATCATGTAGTTTGATTCTTTGGTGCAGACATTTGGAGGCATGTTGTAAGGGATAACAAGCACTGGCCACATGCTATATGTGGTGCTCTGGTGGCCAAATGGGTTAAATCCATCTGAAGCTAAGCCAAGTCTAATGTTTCTCGGGCCAGTAGCAAACTTTTCGTGTTTCTGATTGAAGCTTTTCCACTCACTACAATGTGATGGATGGCTCATTACATTCTGATATCTATACTCCTGGTTCCTAGAATGCCACAGTACATCCTCTCTTGTTTCAGCATCATGAAACAACCTCTGCAAACTTGGTGTAATTGGAAAATGTCTCAGAACATTATGAGGAATCCTCTTCACAGCATCGCCATCTTTCCATCTTGATGATTTGCATTTCGGGCATTCACTTAAGTTGGCATAATCCTTCCGGAACAGAACACAATTATTCTTACAAACATGGATCATATCATATCCAATTCCAGCTGCACGAAGGAAATTCTTCATTTTACTATAGGTGTGTGGCAGCTCAGACGCATCTGGGAAAGCTTTCCGGAAAGCAGTCAACATCGCATCGAATGATTTGTTGGTCATCCGCTCAGATGTCTTCACCTAAAGAAAGGTGACCATAGCTGAGAATACTGACAGCTTATTTCCTGGGGTGACACCCACGTTGCATTGTTCCAACATGCGGGCCCACCGTTTTTCTTCCGCAGGTTCACGGAATGCATGAGCATTTCGTAGCATTGTATCAATGTTGGTCAAACTCACTGGCTCCACCACCACCTCCTCCTTCTCCTCTTCCACCTGAGCATCAGGCAGATCAAGATGGTGATCTGCTGCTTCCACGTAGTCAATAACATTGACGTTCACAGCTTCACCATGATGAACCCACCTAGTATATGTGACCGACATCCCATACAAGTGTAGATGATTTTGCACAGTTGACTGGGGTCTTGTAACTGAATTCATACAACTGCTACATGGGTAGAGCACATTGATTTTCGACCACCGTACTCAGCTTTGATAAAGTTCATGAAGTTTTCAACCCCCTCGACATATGCAGCGGAGAATCTTCGAGCAGAAGTTATCTAAGTCATGTCCATCTGTTAGACATACAAATTAGTTCTTCTACTAGATATTACAGGAAAAACATATATGCTTTTTTATGAAGTCCAGAAAAAAATACCTAGGTCGATGTCTAAAGCTATGGCAAGATATTTGGACGAGCAGATCTAAGTAACGAAATATATGTGAAGCTAATTCAGCAAACAGATTTGAGTGCTAAATTATGGCAGGCTATTTCAGCAGTCAATGAGGCCGAGCATACAGCCATCAAACTATCGAAGGCCATCGCAGCAACAAAGATCGAGTATAAAACGGTGTAGAGCTATTTCACCTAACAGATTGGCTACTAGACCATGGCAATCTATGTCACAATAAATATATGGCAGGATATTTTAGCAACTAATCGGCCTTGGCATGCCATCTCAGCTAAGTAGATTGAGTGCAGAACAGGGCAAGGAAGCTTCTTAAGCAGATCATATTGACGGTAAACTACTTCGGCAAACAGTGAGATTAACAGCGTCTATTAGCTAACATTCAGCGCTACACCGACATGCACGGGGCCTTAGTCTAGAATGCGCGTACCGTGGGAGAAGCTGACCGCCGTGCATCTCCACACAAACGTCGCCAGTGGTGGCAGCGCTGACCGCCGTGCACCTCCACAAGAACGTCGCCAGCGGTGGCGGTGCGGCTAGAGGACGGCAGTCTACGAGAGCGTACTGTGGGAGCGAGAGGATCGCCGTGCGTCCCCCTCGATGAACCGCGGCGCTGACGTATCGGCGCAGCGGGGAGGGCGGCTTTGGCGGAGCGAATGGAGTGGAGGGGGATGGTGGGAGGGGGGTTTGGGGAATATTATTGGCTAGTTGGCTGAAGGGCGGTTGAATCCAGGATTAGGGGGGGATTTTTGGGTGGGGGGGGGGAGGATTTTCGCGCGGTGGGCGGGGGGAGTTTGGCGCATGGTCGGTTTCTCCAAGTGCAGTCCCACGTGTCAGTGAAGAGGCAAGCCGAAGCGCGTTCCGTTTGCGTGAGCCGTGTGCAGGACCGAACATGTGTGGGGTGCAATGCGACCGCGACAGGGGTGCTATGAGTGTACCGCCTTTTCCTTTTAAACTAGGTGCTTCGCCCCCTCAAAAAAAACTTGTTGCTTCGCGCGATCCATCGATACTACTACTAGTAATCCGGTAATCCCGACTAAAACGGCGCGGCCGGGTCTTTTCCCTCGCGATATGCTGGGAGGTTGGCTCAGTTGGGTTTTTTAGGATGAGTAATGCTACACCTACGTAATCCCAGTTACGTAATTAACGTAATGTGAGACATGTGAGCTGTTGATTGTAGATTGGGGGGAGGGAGGGGCCCACCACCATGAAAATCAGGAGAGGAGAGAGAGAGGCAATTTACATTAACCCTTTCGTAGGTTCCCGTAGATGTAGAAAGATGTGAAATGCCTGAATGTGTAGTGGACGTACTATTGGAGTGCCTAAGATAAATTGTGTATGTATAGATCCTATGTGTTTATTTTACTTCGCATGTTAGCTTTGTCTCGGTTCAATAAAAAGCAGAGTTGGTGATGATGGTGTGCCTGCCATCCTGCAATATAGGCCGTCCGATCTATATCTAATGGATAGGAAGGAAACTATAACAATTTACCCGCACTCCTCTCCACATTTGCAGATAAGGCCTTCCCTCGTTCATCCTTTTCTCCCGCAAGATCTTGATCTTCTGTGCAACGCATGGGCATCTTGCTAGTACTCCTACAATATACTATATTATTGTGAAAGTTCATATACACCGGCCGAGATTAATGCAAACACGGCAGATTTTCATTACATTTCGAACTTTTATAGGACAGAAAAATAAAAGAAACCCGACCCAAAACCTATTCTACGGCGGCGACGGACGTCCTCCATCTGCGATCTCTATGTATGGGGGTGGGGTTCAAGACCCGTGAAGTGAAGGTGCGGTCTCCGGCGAGGAAGAGTAGAACACGGGATACGGACCGGCCAGTTGGCACACCATGCCCTGCCGCCTCCCATGCCCTACTCATCCTCGGAGGGGTCCCCGACCTCGGCGGTGCCGGACGTTGGACGGCGGCAAGTAGGACGCGTGGCTGACGGTGCTCCCGTCGTCGGCCGCCAGCGTGGCCATCGCTTGTGCGGTCGCGTCCGCGTACGGCTACGCCGCTATTGCGTCGCGAGAGGCGACTTGAGCGAGGGCGGCGACCTCGAGCTTCATCCCCGAAGACAAGCTCTCCCGCAGAGCGTTCGTGCTTGTAGTCATGGAGGATGTGGTGCCAGGTAGGAGGACGATGCGCTATGGTGTGGAGGTTAGCTCGGCGTTGCCGCTTTAAGTAGCGCATTCTGGTGAAGCCAAGCGTCCTGGTGCGTCATTAAGTCGCCGGAGTTGGTTCCTCGGGCACCGAGCCTCTTAACGACGACATACAGACGGACGACATGAATGCGGGCAGCTGGCGCCGGCTGGGAACGCATCGCGTGACGATGCGAGGGACGAGGGTTTTTGGTGTGCTAGTGTAGTCAGCTGCGGTCGTGGCAACGTTGGAGATGCCCTTTTCTCGCATGCGATCGATGCATGTCATTGAAAAATCAAGACGACCCGGCATGGTCTCAGGTCCTGAGAATGCCGTTGGCCGCGCTACACCACTCCGCGGACGCGTCCCGACGCCCCGTGCATCCTCGACGAGCCGTGTGTTGGGGTGTGTTTGGATTGTGGCCAAAGTGCACCTTACCAAAATTTTGGTCATGACCCAAAGATTGGTCTTTGTTTGGATGGTTGCCATTTTTTTGGCATGCCAATGAAATCTAGCCAACTCTAGTTCATTTTTCTTGCCAATGTCGGCCAAATCATGGGCAACCAAAACCTCAAGCAAAATTTTGGCTACCCAATGCTTTGATGGGGCAACCTTGGGCACAAACCAAACATACTGTTGGTCGTCCCACAACACTAACGCCACCCTCGGCACACTGAAACCGACCGTGTCTAGCGATGATGAGCATGTCGCTCACCGTGGTGGCCGTGTCCAGAGGCGGTGCTGGAGCAGCGCCACGTTGTTGGCCCCACAACCCACATGAATGGTAGCCGGTGGCAAGGAGGTCGTGGGCCAGCTCCTCCATTGGACTAGTATGCGCTACGTCGTCCCAACAGGTGTGCCCCACATGTTGGTTTCCCTGTTTTCCCGGCCATATTCGAGCGTTAGTGCTCCGCGTTGCACATTAGGCCTTTTACTATGTAGGCCAAGCGAGACAACTTATTGTTTATTTGAGCCGTTCAAGTATAATCATGAGGAGTTTGCTTATTTCTCATTCCTCTCCAACCCTCTTCTCCATCGATCATGTCGCCCTCCGGTCGAGTCCATCCTCCCGCATGCCTCATTTGAACATTCCGCCGAGTATCGTTCGCATGTGGGCCTAGACCATGCTTGTATTTCCAATGTTTTGTAATTTGTCCGACATGCATACAAACAAATGGTTCGTTTAAAGTTTCACTTTGACTCCACTACGTATCGCTCCGCGTCTTAGTTTTGACATCCCATTCGGTTCATGCCTCGACACATGTTGACGAGATCGATTGATGTTCAGAGATCAATTGCATGTCGTGCAAGGAGATAAAGGTTTGGTCTATTTCAATGATAGAAATGACCCGCAAGGGGGGTCTGTGGGGATCAGAGGGAGTATATTGTACGTTCATAAGCGAAACGAATGTATTGTACCCACCCTAGTCCTCTTTTAATCGATCTCCGGACCCCGAGATGAAATCGAGAGAGAACGAGTGGGGGCATGTGCGATACCTAAGGCGGATTCAAAATTTTGAACCGGTGATCATAGCATCCGCAAATCATATATAAAGGGTATTCAATGTTCGTTTCGTTTTTGAACGTACAATATACTCCCTCCTATCCTTTCTAGTTTACATATAAGTTTTATGTGTAGTCAAAGTATCTCTACTTTGATCAAAGAAGTATCAACATTCAACAACGCCCAATCAATATTGTTAGATTCATACGTACTCCTAGATTTGTACTCGAGATGGTTTCCAATTTGCTTTCAACCACGTGAATGTGCTTGTTCTCGCGCATGCTCTTCCTACTAGGATTTCGCCACGTATAGCCAATAGTAACTTTTTTAAGCTCCCTGTCCAATACTACTAGTGGAGTACTGACAACATCTGTACTAGAGTATGCAGTGCTCATAGTAGTACTCCCTCCTTCCATTTATATAGGGCCTATGTGGAGGAGAGAGATGTGAAAAATTAAGGGGAGTGAGCTCTCATGCAAGAGCCTAGCTATATACGCATTCCTAGTTAAATACAACAAATATGAAGAAAGAGATGGAGAGGAGATGGAAAAAAGTACTAATACAATAGCCAACCTTATAATTTTTTTTGCGGGAAATAGCCAACCTTATAGCCCACACTACTGTATGAGTGCATATAATAGATGATGGCTATAGATGACATGGCAGTTCCTTATAGCCATCGACTGGCTATATTATTAACCATGCTCTAATGCGTTTTTCAAAACCGCATTTGACTATTGACAATATTAATAGTACATGAGATGTATAATGTGAAAATTATATCATTGGAAGCTCCTTTCACATACGAATTTGACCGTATGCTTTGTGTAAGTTGCATGTCATATATTATTACTCTAACATTTTGGTCAAAGTTAGCCTCGAAAAACGCATTAGGCCCGGTATAGTAAATGGAAGGAGGGAGTAGTAGTGGAAGTGGATCCTCTGACGTAGGTATCCCTGCCTTACCCTCCCTTTCGGTCACTTACTGGCGGACCCCATGCTTGCTAGGCCCTACATGTCAGTTACTCAATGGGTTCGGCCACGTCAGGGGATCCTCATCCGTAGTATAATCCCTCTGTTTTTATTTACTCCGCATAAAACGGAGGGAGTGGTAGTATAAATGATGCGGGCAGGGGAGGGGGAGGGACGTCGGTTTGCTCTCAACTGTGGTCCCACAAGCGAGCGAAAATGCAAGACGAAGCGCGTTCCATTCGGTGAGTGACGTGGAGGGTCTAGCGTGCCGGGCTGCAACGTGAACGCGACAAGAGCGATGTACAGTCAAAATTGATTGACCGGTCGTCACCGGAACCACTATTCACACCAGAACCTTCGCTGCTCGGCCTATGCCAGCCACTGCCATAAAACCACACCTAATCTCTAGCCCCTTCCCCCACCTTTCGATCCCCTAGCCCGCATCAAGCGTCCCCTAGTTCGCTGGAAAGCCATGGTGCGCCGCAAGATCACGTACTACAAGATGCTGATGCCGGAGCACCGCACAGAAATCGAGGCAGCGGTCGGCGCCACAGACCTCCGTTCCGAAGCTCGCTTTGCGGCGGGCCAATCCTCGAGTTCTCTAGAGCCAAGCTACGAGGAAGAGGAAGCCGATCCAATGTTCATGGCAGAGGTCACGGCGCAGAAGGCCCCCGATGGGTATGAGACGATGGACGTCGACTTCGTGCCGGTGTCCGAGTCCCCCATGGTGCAGGCGGACCAGCGGTTCAACTTGGCGATACTAAAGGAGGACCGGGAGGCAGAGGCTCAACTCGACGCGGAGCGCGTGCATGCTGCTGCCATCGAGGCTCTCCTGCAGGCGGAACCAGATGTCGTGGATGTGAACCGGGCGGCGGAGGATCAACTTGAGGCAGAGCGCGCGGATGCCGCTGCCATCGAGGCCCTCCTGCACGCGGAACTAGACATCCTGGACTTGAACCGGGCGGCAGAGGCTCAACTCGACGCGGAGCACGCGGATGCCGCTCTCATCAAGGCCCTCCTGCAGGCGGAACCGGACGTCCTGGACTTGAACCAAGCGGCGGAGGCTCAACTCGACGGGGAGCGCGCGGATGTCGCTGCCATCGAGGCCTCTTGCAGGCGAAACCAGACATCCTCAACTTGAACCGACCGGTGCTCTTGTCCGTGCAGAGCACCCGCATGCTCCGCGTGAACGAATAGCTGGAGGCCAAGGACAACCACGGTGCGGAGACACACGTCGGCAACTACGGCTGGTTCGCGCCGGCAGACAAAGATGACGAGGCCGTCTCGTTCCGCGAGCAGTGATAGTTTTTCTTTATGTTGTTGTTTTTATGGATCTTTTGCTGTGTAAAAACATATATTGTTATGCAAGTCACCTGACTTGGGTCAGTCTACCATTTCAGGCGGTTGGATGAATATCCTACGTCTCCTAACCCTTCTTCCTCACCTCTTCTTCTTCCCCAACAGACCACCGCACGGGTCATATGGATACTCCCCAACATGTGGTTGGATAAACATACTCTATGAACGAAAATTATGTGTCAGCGGTAGGATGGCTGAGTTTGGTTTGTTCGCATGCGACAGCACTTGTCAGTGAGGGTGCGTTCCCTTGGTTGGGTTTGCGGCGTGTAGGATCGACTGTGTGAGAGTGCGGTGCGACCGCGGCGTGCAGGAGCGACCGTGTGAGGGTGCGGTGCGACCGCGACAGCCGTGCGCAAGTGTACCACCTTTTCATTTTGAAAACTTTAGGCAAGCTTGGCAAAAATGTGTGGTGAAGTATGGCAATGCAAGGCCTAGACCCAAACAGGATAAGTACGTACTACATACTAGGTGTACTAGTGTTAAAAAAGAAAGGCGGGGTTTTCCTTCGCGGGGTTAATCGATTCAAATCCTCGTTTCACGTGTCAATTAATGCGTATTTTTTCTCCAAAGCCCAAAGAGCTAACCATCTCACTCCTCATCGCTTGATTAATGCAGCGCCATGCAAACCAACCTTCTCACTTCCGCATGCATGCAGGGGATATTAATGTCCTTGGTTGCTAGTACGAGGCAAACTCCATCAATTTTGCCTCGATTAGTGTTAGTGGTCTTTTGCAAATTGTAATTTTGATATACTGGCCTTGTGTACTAAAAAAAATGGAGGTAGTAACTATATTTGACTTCCTTCCACATTTCGGTGACGTCGACGATATCTCGAACGTTGTGGTTTGGCGAAGTGCGTTCGACGGAGAACACCATTGAGGGAGACCACGGTAAGTCGTTCGCAAGTGCCGCCTGCAAGCCGAGACAACCGCCTTATTTTCATCCAGGAAGTCCATTGAACCAAAGGACGCGTAAATGTACTAGTACTACTCGTACACAATAGCGTCGTCCGTCCAGCTTAGTGCGGTGAGATGGTTTCTCGAAGAAGACGACGGAGAAGCGGAGTCAGCGAAGAGTGAAATGATGGTTGCTTCGTCCGTGCTTTGTGATTTGACGCCTCACTGCTTTGTGATTTGTGATAGAAGGGACAGGGGAGTAGACTCTGTGCTCTATACTGTACATGCGTCCAAGCACGGGAGAAAGAGGAGAGACGTTGCATTTTTCTATTCCTTCAATCAATCAATCAATCAATCAGGGAGCTTTGGTTCCATCCTTTTGGCTTTGGCAACACCATCCACAATGGTTCCCACGATGCCAAAAGCTATTTTCACATTTGGCTACACATTGTGGATGCCCTTAACCGTACCAATTGGTTTTGGTCCTCTGTGCTATCTATACAAATCTCAATTATATTGATCTAAAAATTTATAGAATCAAGATTAGTAAAAAGGTGGTGATTTTGCCTCGCGGATGGCGGGGGAGGTTTCTTATTTTTAGAGGATGTTGTCCTGGCGGTTTGCTAACATGCGGTCCCACGTGTCAGTGCTTTACCAAGCCGATCCGCGTCCCACATGAGGCAGAACAACGGCAGAAGCAACACGTGGTTAACTTGAAGAAGATGAGGGAGAAGCGGATTCAGCAACGAGTGAAATGATGGTTGCTTTGTCCCTCCAATTATTTTTTTAGCATTATTACTTTGTCCCTCCAACTTAACTGCGGGAAAGGTGCAGCTTTGTGATTTGACGCCTCATTGCTCATTACTACGCCGGCGCCATGACTGGGTGCTTCACCCCGGCTGCTCTGCACAGTATTCCGGTATGGCACGTGGACCCGATAGCTTGATGTCCCACATGTCAGCGAAAGGGACTAGAAGATTTATGAAAGCGAGCGCTCGACTCTTACGACGGAGGAGTACACGACACGACGGCCCAGTGAACTGTCACTTGTACTGTATAGTACTATAGTTTTGCTGTTTCGCATGATCCATCGGTACAAACCCGATTAAACAGGAAAGGGTGGGATTTTTCCCGCGCGGTATTTGATATTGGCCATACATTTCAAAGGAAATTTTAATGTATGCAAAGTGAATAATTAAGTAACAATATGATATCTAGTAAAACTAAAAACACATATGATTTATTGTGTTAGAGTGTAGTAGTAGTGCTGTATTGCATAGTTGTTAGATGTAACATGCGAGAACGTGTAGAGATGTAGTTTTGGAGGGCCTACAGAGATAAAAGCGTAATACGTTCACCGAACTTCAGAATAAGCTGATTACGGTCACTATATACGTTTTGCGGTGATTATACGGTCACTTGCTCACGGTTCAGCATCGGATTGCACTCTGTTGACCGGCCAAATAGTCTGCGTGGCACCATGTTGACTAGTTAAATTGACCATGTTCCTTGTGGGTCCCACCTGTCAGTTCGCATAGGGAAAAGGTCAGATAAACACAAATCTACGCAGGCGCGCCAAGACTCCAACCCGTGCGCGGGGATCACCTGGTTGTGTATGTGTCTGTCAGGGCCTGATGTGTGCGCATGCACGTGTAGGTTGAGCACTTGAGCGTGAGAGTGTGTGTTGGTCGTGTGGTGTACTGGTGTGTGCATGCATGCGTGCGTGTGTGCGTGTGAGTGTTGCGTGCGTGCGTGGCTGCGTGTGTACGTGTGAGTGTTGCGTGCGTGCGTGGGTGCATGTGTTCGTGTGTGTTGCGTGCATGCAGTTCGTGTGTATGCGTGCGTGTGTGTATAATCACCACCCCAGCTCCTGCTTGTTAAAATAGACGGCTCAGCATACCAATACAAGGCCACCTTGTCTGCTGTGCCCGCGGTCATGACTTCGAACCACCGTCCAATATTTTTTTGTCGTTTGTTTTCATTCTTACTAGCAAGATGCCCGTGCGTTGCACCTAACATCAAGATGCATTTGTATGACTAGTTTATCTTGTGAGACAAAAGGATGAACGAGGGAAGGCCTTATTTGCAAATGTGGAGAGGTGTGTGGGTACCTTTTTGCAAAATTGTCATAGTTTCTTTCCTATCCGTTAGATATAAATCGGACGACCTATATTGCAGGATGGCAGGCACACCATCATCACCAACTCTGTTTTTTTATAAGAGTGTATTTTATATTTTATAAGAGTGTAGATGTAGAGTAGATACAAGCCAACAGGTGGGCCCGATGGTAGTGAGATAATGTGATGCAACACTAGAGGTGCCACGTGGAGCGTTTAACTGGTCAACTAGTCGTGTCTTGAGCAAATACAGAGTTGTACAGTGAGCCCGTGACTGTATAATAACCACAAAACATAAATGGTGACCCTAATGAGTGGATTCTAAAGTCAATGTATGTATCGTGCTTTCGCTTCAAATACAATGATCGTCACTGTATATATCGCTAGAGAAAGATGAAACATGCGTGAATGTGCTGGGGGCTTACTTTTAGAGGACCTGGAGATAGTTTGTGTGCGTACGTGAAAGGGGCGTAGAGGGGGGTATGCGATGGAGAGAGAGATGCTCTTCGTTTCTCTTTATTATGACTAACTTTATATATAGTATAAAAATATACAAATTCACAGTGCAGAATAAATATCATTGTGGGCACCATGCAATGCAAATTAGCGTTCATACTCCTCCATATAACTTTGTAATGTTGTATATATGTAGAAATTCTAAAATAAATTTTTGGTCACACTTTATTCAAAAGGAATGTTGTATGCGAAATAAACGTGAAGAGAGGGCTTTTTAGATCAATGGGATACGTGATGTAACATGTGTGAATGTGTAGTTGATGCATTTGGCAGGGCCTAGAGAGGTATGTGTGTGTATTACGTATTCGAGAGAGGCATCAATAGAGGGGCCGGCGGGGGGCGGGGCGTGGGAGAGATAGCACGAGAAATGAGAGTGGTCTAGAGAGAGAGAGACGAATATGACATCACGGCGAGAGATTCCCTTGAGTTTGTATATGCAAGGGGGAGTGGATAGAGGCACCAGGAGAATATATTTTTTGTGTGTGGTGTCTGTGTTGGTATGTGTGGGTGTGAGAAGATAACGAGACGTGGGGGTGTGTGTCACCGCATGAGGTCCGGTGGGTCGAGGTGAGGCCCTTCGTTCGGTTCCGTCCTGCGCCACATTGGTCAGCCCGTGACGCATTTAGGGAGACCCATGGATGACTAGTCGTACAAGACAAAGATAGCATAATTGTCAAGGACTCTGTGTCCACTAACAAAGCCGGCTAGGATTTGTAACCCTAGGTTCTCGGACTAAGGTAACCCCTTTATCTCTGATATTACTATTCATCCAACCTAACTTTAAGGGGCATCCTACAGAATGCTCTGCTAGAATCATACTCGTCGATTAGGAAGAGAGGTGTGAGACAATGCATGAGAGACAGGCCTAAAGATAATGTGCATACAGGAGACACGTAGGCAGGTCTATGTATATAGAAAGGGTCGACGGGAATTGTGCGTGTGTATGCTTGCGAGAGGAAGAGTGCTTCTGATAAAGGTTAGTGAAAACAGTCGTAAATGGTTACGAGAGGGAGGGAGGGTTATATCGAGAGCATGCGTGCGAGAAAGACACCTCGGGAGAGAGTGTGTGAGCATGTGTGAGAGACCACCGATGGAGAGTAAAACTACACGTAAAAGACTGCTGTACACATTGATTAAAGATATAAATTGTATCCAAATATTAGGATGGGATCATGATATTTGCAATTCGCGTAAGGAACGGTCATTCATCCATCAGACATCTAGATTCTATCGAATTTGAGCATGTCTATGTTATTATTCGACACAATTGATCCGCATAGTTAGTATTTTGAACTCCAGACAATGCATCACTTTAGCAATCGAATATAAACGTGAGTATAGTTCATGTTGTGTGTGTAAAGCACATTATACATACGGAAGTTACACAATGAACATTATAAATAGCTACCTATGAACTAGCATACATTTCAATTCAACTTAAGGTGGTTTAAAAAATTGAATTCAACATGAAGTCCATTCAATTATTTGAATTTGATATCATGGCATTTGTAAATCATACCAAAATTATGGGGGCACCAATCTTTGCACTGATTTTGTACATAATAGCATATGTAGTCGTGTACAAAATAGATTCAAATTTAGTTCCTCCATTCCAAAATAATCGTAGTTATAGGATTTTCAAGTGTCAAAATTTCAAAAAGAAGCGGATAATTTAATGAGGTTTTCAAACATACAAGGTCAAATTTAACGTTGTCTATTTAGGTCAATCCTCAAAGTTCAAGAGTACTCTAAACTTGAATGCTTTTGTTTCAAAATTTCGAACGAAGCGCCAAAAGAGCCTCTACTCGCCCGAAACCGCGTGAGACCAATGTTTGGTAGTACAAGGAAATTACTTTTCTAATAACTCCGACCCGTGAAACCTACCGGCCCGACGTCCAAAGGTCTAAACCGGGGTCTGTTTGTAGCTTCATCTAGACGCCACGCAACAGCCTCCGAAAAACATTCATACACAATGGCCGCCTAAGCACACATGCGCGCGGCCAAAATCGCTCCAGCCCACTATTTGGGACACCTGGGATTACCATCCTACCCCCGACCCGTAGTAGGTCCGAAATTTAAGAGGGGGGCAAAGTTTGTACTTTCCCCAAATTTCAAACAAGCGCGTCCCATCTTCTGTTCAAAAAAGCCAAAAACAAGCGCGTCCCAGACCGAAACATGGCTCTCCCCCTCCCCTCGCCCACTCGTCCGATTCCCCATTCGTACTCCGTGGGCGCAAAAACTACCTCTCCACCAGCCGCGAAACCCAGGCGTCCTCCGTCTGCCACCCCATCCCACCCATCAACCGCCGCCCTCCTCCATCACGCCGGAGCCGATACCCCGACGTCGTCGTCCACCGCAACCTCAACTGCCACGCCCTCCACGGCTAGTAGTTGAAGCCGAGGCTGAGCCGTCCGTACCCGAGCCAGTTCAACCACGCCGTCCTGCGCCTCACCGCTGCTGCTCCAACTTCGCCACCCTCCACTGCACCGGAGTTGTTCCTGCTATGCCATCCTTCGCCGCCTCGGATCTGCTTCCCCTCCGCCGATATACGGCCACGGCAACACAGTCAACAATTTGGCCATGGGTTTGTCCAATTCTACTTTTCCAAACACTTTTGCCCTTGTTTTGGACTCTAACTTGCATGATTTGAATGGAACTAACCTGGACTGACGTTGTTTTCAGTAGAATTGCCATGGTGTTATTTTTGTGCAGAAACAAAAGTTCTTGGAATGACCTGAAACTTCACGGAGATTATTTTTGGAAATAATAAAAAATACCGGCGAAAGAATCAAGGCCAGGGGGCCCACACCCTGTCCACAAGGGTGGGAGGCGCGCCTGTCCCCCTGGGCGCGCCCCCCTACCTTGTGGGCCCCCTGGTGCTCTACCGACCTCAACTCCAACTCTATATATTCACGTTCGGGGAGAAAAAATCGGAGAGAAGGATTCATCACGTTTTACGATACGGAGCCGCCGCCAAGCCCTAATCTCTCTCGGGAGGGCTGATCTGGAGTCCGTTTGGGGCTCCGGAGAGGGGAATCCATCGCCGTCGTCATCATCAACCTTCCTCCATCTCCAATTTCATGATGCTCACCGCCGTGCGTGAGTAATTCCATCGTAGGCTTGCTGGACAGTGATGGGTTGGATGAGATTTATCATGTAATCGAGTTAGTTTTGTTCGGGTTTGATCCCTAGTATCCATTATGTTCTGAGATTGATGTTGCTATGACTTTGCTATGCTTAATGCTTGCCACTAGGGCCCGAGTGCCATGATTTCAGATCTGAACCTATTATGTTTTCATGAATATATGTGATTTCTTGATCCTATCTTGCAAGTCTATAGTCACCTACTATGTGTTATGATCCGGCAACCCCGAAGTGACAATAATCGGGACCACTCCCGGTGATGACCGTAGTTTGAGGAGTTCATGTATTCACTATGTGTTAATGCTTTGGTCCGGTATTCTATTAAAAGGAGGCCTTAATATCCCTTAGTTTCCACTAGGACCCCGCTGCCACGGGAGGGTAGGACAAAAGATGTCATGCAAGTTCTTTTCCACAAGCACGTATGACTATATTCGAAATACATGCCTACATTACATTGATGAATTGGAGCTAGTTCTGTGTCACCCTATGTTATAACTGTTGCATGAATAATCGCATCCGGCATAATTATCCATCACCGATCCAATGCCTACGAGCTTTTCACATATTGCTCTTTTCTTAGTTACTTTACCGTTGCCACTGTTACAATTACTACAAAACTACTACTGCTACTTTTATCGCCGTTACCGTTACTTCCATACTACTTTGCTACTAAATACTTTGCTGCAGATATTAAGTTATCCAGGTGTGGTTGAATTGACAACTCAGTTGCTAATATTTGAGAATATTCTTTGGCTCCCCTTGTGTCGAATCAATAAATTTGGGTTGAATACTCCACCCTCAAAAACTGTTGCAATCCCCTATACTTGTGGGTTATCAAGACTATTTTCTGGCGCCGTTGCCGGGGAGCATAGCTCTATTCTTTGAGTGACTTGGGATTTATATCAGCTGGTCACTATGAGGAACTTGAAAGACGAGAAAACCAAAATTTATCCCTCAACTACGAGGGGAGGTAAGGAACTGCCATCTAGTTCTGCGCTTGATTCACCTTCTGTTTTGAGTAAGCTTGCGACACCTAAACCTGCTTCTGCTATTAATTCTGATATGTCGCATGTTATTGATGATGCCACTTCTGCTATGCATGATACTTATGATGAAACTACTTCTATGCTTGATAATACTGTGCCACTAGGTGAATTTCTCGATGAACAACTTGCTAGGGCTAGAGAGAATGAAATTATTGAAACTGATAATATTGATGAAAGTGATGATGAAGATTCTCCTCCTAAATATGAATTGCATGTTGTGCCTGGGGGTTAGTTATGGATGAAGAAACTGCTAGAGATTTTCTTGCTTGCAACGATAGATCTGATCTTAAGAAATTATTAGCTAAGTTGAAAGAAAAGTCTCTGAATGCTAGAATGAAATATGACCCTGCTTATGCTGCTTCACCTATCTTTGTTACTGATAAGGATTATGATTTCTCTGTTGATCCTAAGATAATTACTTTTGTTGAATCTGATCCTTTCTATGGCTATGAATCTGAAACTGTTGTGGCACATCTTACTAAATTAAATGATATAGCCACCCTGTTCACTAATGATGAGAAAACTCGCTACTACTATATCCTTAAGTTATTTCCGTTCTCATTAAAGGGTGATGCTAAGACATGGTTTAATTCTCTTGATCCTGGTTGTGTCCGAAGTCCCCAGGATATGATTTATTACTTCTCTGCTAAATATTTCCCTGCTCATAAGAAACAAGCTGCTTTAAGGAAATATATAATTTTGTGCAAATTGAAGAAGAGAGTCTCCCACAAGCTTGGGGGAGGCTTCTCCAATTACTTAATGCTTTGCCTGATCATCCTATTAAGAAAAATGAAATACTTGATATCTTTTATAATGGACTAACCGATGCGTCTAGAGACCACCTACATAGTTGTGCTGGTTGTGTTTTCAGGGAAAGAACAACTGATGAAGCTGAAATCCTATTGAATAATATTTTTACAAATGAAAACAATTGGACACTCCCTGAACCAACTCCTAAGACAACTTCGAAGAAAAGGGGTATTCTATTTCTCAGTCCTGAAGATATGCAAGAGGCAAAGAAATCTATGAAAGAAAAGGGTATTAAAGCTGAAGATGTTAAGAATTTACCTCATGTTGAAGAAATACATGGTCTTAATTTACCACCTGTTGAAGAAACACATGGTCTTGATAACCCGACACAGGTAGTAAAGGTAAATTCTCTCTATAGATATGATAAAGCTGAAATCCCGCCTACTAAGTTTGCTAGCCAATGCTTGGATGAGTTTGATAATTTTATGGTTAAGCAAGAAGATTTCAATGCTTATTTTAGTAGACAACTAAAACGTAATGCTTATATGATTGAACACTTGAGTGATTATATGTCTAGAGTTAAAGGTGAACTTAAACTCATTAGTAAACATGCTTCTATGGTTACCACTCAAGTTGAACAAGTACTTAAAGCTCAGAATGACTTGCTCAATGAATTAAATAATAAGAAGAATGATAATGCTGTTAGAGTTATGACTAGAGGGGGTAAAATGACTCAGGAACCTTTATATCCTGAGGGCCACCCTAAGAGAATTGAGCAAGATTCTCAGAGAACTAATGTTGATGCACCTAGTTCTTCTAAGAGGAAGGAAAAGAAAAATGATAGGACTTTGCATGCTTCTAGTGAACCTGTTGTTGACACACCTGAGAATCCCAATGATATTTCTATTTCTGATGCCGAAACACAATCTTGTGATGAACGTGAACCTAGTGATGATGTTCAGGTTGATGGTCAACCTAGCAATGATAATGATGCAGAGATTGAACCTGCTATTAATCTTGATAACCCACAATCAAATAATCAACGTTATGATAAGAGAGACTTTGTTGCTAGGAAGCACGGTAAAGAAAGGGAACCATGGGTTCAGAAACCCATGCCTTTTCCTCCTAAACCATCAAAGAAAAAGGATGATGATGATTTTGAGCGCTTTGCTGAAATGATTAGACCTATCTTTTTGCGTATGCGTTTCACTGACATGCTTAAAATAAACCCTTATGCTAAATACATGAAGGATATTGTTACAAATAAAAGAAAGATACCGGAAGCTGAAATTTCCACCATGCTTGCTAATTATACTTTTAAGGGTGGAATACCTAAGAAATTAGGAGATCCAGGAGTACCCACTATACCATGCTCCATTAAAATAAACTATGTTAAAACTGCTTTATGTGATCTTGGAGCCAGTGTTAGTGTTATGCCTCTCTCTTTATATCGTAGACTTGATTTGAATAAGTTGACACCTACTGAAATATCTTTGCAAATGGCCGATAAATCAACTGCTATACCTGTCGATATTTGTGAGGATGTGCCTGTTGTGGTTGCAAACGTCACTATTTTAACGGACTTTGTTATTCTTGATATTCCCGAGGACGATAGTATGTCGATTATTCTTGGTATACCCTTTTTCAAATACTGCAGGGGCTGTTATTGATTGCAACAAAGGCAATGTCACTTTTCATTGTAATGGCAATGAGCATACGGTACACTTTCCGAGGAAACAACCTCAAGTCCACAGTATCAATTCTATTGGAAAAATTCCATCGATCATTATTGGAGGTTTTGAATTTCCTCTTCCTACCGTGAAGAAGAAATATGATATTCTTATCATTGGGGACGTGCATATCCCCATTGAGGTAACTTACTATTATTGGAAATTTCTCCGGTTTCATGCGATTCGGAATGAGTTTGTTAACAAGACCTGATCAACCTTGTTACTGGATTCCTTTTGATGAGCATGAGATGGATGAAGTTAGAAAGCACAACCTTCTGTACCCTCCTTTTACTTTCTGTTATTTAGATTAAATAAAGTAGAAATAGTATTTTTTGTCCGTTTTCTTAATTATCCATGCAATAAAAAATATCCCAAAAATAAAAGTTGTACAAATGCCCCGAAATTGAAATAAGATTTTTTCTGGAATATTTGAGAATATCTGGCACTGAGAACACATCAGGGGGAGCTGGCACCTGGCCACGAGGCTCCAGGGCGCGCCCCCCTGCCTCGTGGGCCCATGGTGGCTCCCCTCCACTTATTCCTGCACCCACACACTTCTTCTTCCTCCCAAAAAAAATCACCAACCAGCTCAAGCACGAGTTCTAGCTCATCTTGTTGCAATTTTCGATCTCCTTGTTCAAAGCTCCACTCAGAAAACTGCTTTGGGGATTGTTCTTTGGTATGTGACTCCTCCAATGGTGCAATTAGTTTTTGTTCTGGTGCTTTATTTATTGCAAATTTTTGCTGCTTAGGTGACCCTGTTCTTGAGCTTGCATGTCAAATTTATATGGTCCCAAGTAGTTCTAGTGCATGATATTGTTAAGCTTGGTTCACTTTTATTTGAAGTTACTAAAAATTTCAGAAAAATTTCAGAGGAAGAAATATGTTTAGGAAAATGTACCAAGGTGGTTCTTCAAGAAAGCAAGGACCCAGACCCGCAATACGTGAGCCGGACCATGAACCACCAAGAGAAGCTCAAGTGCGGCCTTGTGAATGGCCGTCAGAAAACTTCATGGTCCGAGCAGGAATTAAGGAAGAATTTGAAGCATATGTGCGTAACGCTGATTTGGAGGGCTTCGTGTCGGATAAGTGCCTCCAACACTATTACCTTACTGATTCCTTTGTGAGAAGATTTAGATTTTCATCATCACGCAACTCTCACACGGTCCTGTTTGATCTTTATGATAAATCTTATACCATGGACCTAGAGGATTTTACTACTGCTTGTAAACTCCCGCAGTGGGGTAGTGCTAGTGAACCCCGCAAATCTGAGTTTAGAGATTTTCTTGCTAGCATCACAGTGGGGGAATCTTGAGAAATAACACAAGCTACCATAGGGAGCATTCATTTTCCTGCTATACATTATTTTGCTCTCTTTATAGGCCGATGCATAAATGGCAAGGATGAGGCATGCCACATGTGTGTTCCTGATCTCAGTGTTCTCAGGAGTGCTGTATTAGGAGATAAATATTATAATTTGGGAGCCATTGTGGCGCGTAGGTTGCATAATAATAGTATTAATGGCGATTTCTTTGGTGGAATTTATGCAACCCGTTTAGCTAATTATCTTAAGATACCTATTCGTGATTATGATATGGAATTGCCACCTGCTTATCTAGATTTTAATGCCATGGTTCGTCATCAGTTTGTTGAGAGGAACGAACCTCGTCTCCAGTACCGACTAATCTTTGACCAGCGGCACACTGTCAATATTGTTCTCCCTACTCCTACTCTCTTTGACTTTCAGGAAAAGGGGAGATATGTCATAACCAGGGAGGAGGCAAATGAGTACAAGAGGAGGACGAGGGCAGCTCGCCTCCAAGCTGCAGCCCACGATGCAATAGCCGCTGCATCTCAGTACGACCCCAGTTACAACTTCGGATATCCGACAGGCCAGCCATGGCAATAGACCAACTTAGGCCAAAAGCCTAAGCTTGGGGGAGTACATATTTCTCACCAACATTACATTCATGTTCACACACTCATTTTAGTTGTCGGTGCTCATACTTTTGCATTGTACTATCCATGCTAGTTTATTTTCCTTTTTATGCTTTCTTCTTGTGTGTTTGAAAAACCTTCAGAAAAAACAAAAAATTAGTTGTAGCTTTTAGCTAGTTTACTTTCTTGCTTGTAGTAGTATTAATTAAAAGAAAACCCAAAAAGATTTCTTGTTCTTCTTTTGCTTGTTGGGAGCTTTCCCGTGTAAATAGTTTTATTTCCTTTCTTTTCTTTGGGGGTCGATAGGAGAAGACCATTATGAAAATGTTGAAGTGGCTCTTATATGCATTATTGTTGATTTAACCAAGAGCCCATGTTGCCTTTTCTTCTCCTATTTATTGAATGCTTGTAGATTCCAGCTTAGTCCAATGCACGTGCACTACTATTATTATTATCATTGTCCGGTCGTGCAAGTGAAAGGCAATTATGACGATATATGATGGACTGGTTGAGATGAGAGAAGCTGGTATGAACTCGACCTCTCTTGTTTTTATAAATATGATTAGTTCATTGTTCCTGATTCAGCCTATTATGAATAAACATGTTTGCAATGACAATGAGAGATTATAGTTCCTTATGCCATGCTTAATTAGCTAGGAGTTTATAATGGTTTACCTTGCGTGCCAACATGCTATTAAAATGGTTGTGATGTGGTATGATAGGGTGGTATCCTCCTTTGAATGATTCGAGTGGCTTGAGTTGGCACATGTTCACACATGTAGTTGAAACAAATCAACATAGCCTTCACGATATTTATGTTCATGGTTTATTATATCCTACTCATGCTTGCACTCAATGTTTATTAATTTTAATGCATGTTCATGACTGTTGTCGCTCTCTAGTTGGTCGCTTCCCAGTCTTTTTCTAGCCTTCACTTGTACTAAGCAGGAATACTGCTTCTGCATCCAATTCCATAAACCCCAAAGTTATTCCATATGAGTCCACTATACCTTCCTATATGCGGTATCTACCTACCGTTCCAAGTAAATTTGTATGTGCCAAACTCTAAACCTTCATATGAAATTCTGTTTTGTATGCTCGAATAGCTCATGTATCAACTAGGGCTATATGTATCTTCCATGTTAGGCGGGTTATTCTCAAGAGAGGTGGACTCCGCTCCTCATTCACGAGAAAATGGCTGGTCAACGGGATGCCCAGTCCCATGCTCTAAGCAAATCAAATCAAAATAATTGCAAACAAAACTCCCCCAGGGCTGTTGCTAGTTGGAAGCACTCATTGTTTCGAGCAGGCCATGGATTGATGCTTGTTGGTGGAGGGGGAGTATAAACTTTACCATTCTACTTGGGAACCTCCTATAATGTGTGTAGCATGGAAGATATCGAGATCTCTTGGTTGTTATGTTGACAATGAAAGTATACCACTCAGAATATTCTTTACCTCTGCTTTAAAACCGAGCTCTAGCACCTCTACAAATCCCTGCTTCCCTCTACGAAGGGCCTATCCATTTACTTTTATGTTGAGTCATCACCCTCTTCTTAAAAAGCACCAGTTGGAGAGCATTGCTGTCATTTGCATCCATTACTATTAATTTATATTGAGTATGACTATGACTGGATCTCTTTTACCATGAATTACAATGTTTAGTCAGTCCTTGATCTTTAAAGGTGCTCTGCATTTATGTTTTGCGGTCTCAGAAAGGGCTAGCGAGATACCATCTTGTTATATCATATTATGCTTGTTTTGAGAAAGTGTTGTCATCCGAGATTTATTATTATTGCTCGCTAGTTGATTATGCCATTGATATGAGTAAACATGAGACCTAATTGTTATTGTTAATATGGTTAGTCATAATCTTTGCTCAAACTTGAATGCTGGCTTTACATATTTACAACAACAAGAGCAAACAGAGTTTGTAAAAGTTTTTCTTTATCACTTTCTGTTTATCAACTGAATTGCTTGAGGACAAGCAAAGGTTTAAGCTTGGGGGAGTTGATACATCTCCGTCGTATCTACTTTTCCAAACACTTTTGCCCTTGTTTTGGACTCTAACTTGCATGATTTGAATGGAACTAACCCGGATTGACGCTGTTTTCAGCAGAATTGCCATGGTGTTATTTTTGTGCAGAAACAAAAGTTCTCGGAATGACCTGAAACTTCACGGAGATTATTTTTGGAAATAATAAAAAATACTGGTGAAAGAATCAAGGCCAGGGGGCCCACACCCTGTCCACGAGGGTGGGAGGCGCGCCTGCCCCCCTGGGCACGCCCCCTGCCTTGTGGGCCCCCTGGTGCTCCACCGACCTCAACTCCAACTCTATATATTCATGTCCGGGGAGAAAAAATCAGAGAGAAGGATTAATCGCGTTTTACAATACGGAGCCGCCACCAAGCTCTAATCTCTCTCGGGAGGGCTGATCTAGAGTCCGTTCGGGGCTCCGGAGAGGGGAATCCGTCGCCGTCGTCATCATCAACCTTCCTCCATCACCAATTTCATGATGCTCTCCGCTGTGCGTGAGTAATTCCATCGTAGGCTTGCTGGACGGTGATGGGTTGGATGATATTTATCATGTAATTGAGTTAGTTTTGTTAGGGTTTGATCCCTAGTATCCATTATTTTATGAGAATGATGTTGCTATGACTTTGCTATGCTTAATGCTTGTCACTAGGGCCCGAGTGCCATGATTTCAGATCTGAACCTATTATGTTTTCATGAATATATGTGAGTTCTTGATCCTATCTTGCAAGTCATTAGTTACCTACTATGTGTTATGATCCGGCAACCCCGAAGTGACAATAATCGGGACCACTCCCGGTGATGATCGTAGTTTGAGGAGTTCATGTATTCACTATGTGTTAATGCTTTGGTCTGGTACTCTATTAAAAGGAGGCCTTAATACCCCTTAGTTTCCACTAGGACCCCGCTGCCACGGGAGGGTAGGACAAAAGATGTCATGCAAGTTCTTTTCCATAAGCACGTATGACTATATTCGGAATACATGCCTACATTACATTGATGAATTGGAGCTAGTTCTGTGTCACCCTATGTTATAATTGTTGCATGAATAATCGCATCCGGCATAATTATCTATCACCGATCCAATGCCTACGAGCTTTTCACATATTGCTCTTTGCTTAGTTACTTTACCGTTGCCACTGTTACAATTACTATAAAACTACTGCTGCTACTTTTATCGCCGTTATCGTTACTTCCATACTACTTTGCTACTAAATACTTTGCTGCAGATATTAAGTTATCCAGGTGTGGTTGAATTGACAACCCAGGTGCTAATACTTGAGAATATTCTTTGGCTCCCCTTGTGTCGAATCAATAAATTTGGGTTGAATACTCCACCCTCGAAAACTGTTGTGATCCCCTATACTTGTGGGTTATCACCAAGGATCCACGGTTTTCCAAAACATCGGTTCCCCCGGGAGAAAAAAGAAGATCGCCGCGACATATGGAGGAGACCACACTGGCAACCGATAAGGGTACTCCTCTTCCCTTATTTTTGCAAATCTTACGTGTCTGCTTGCATGGTATTCATCCCACAGAAGACACTAGTTGACCACTTCTTCTTGATACTAGATGTTCCTAGTAACTCGCGATGCACAAGGTTTCTCCTGATATACTATTTCACCTTTGCTAGAGGTTCGTCGCCCCCCTGTATTTCAATTCCTGGTCAGTTGATTCCCAATTAACGGAAGCATTCCCCGGCGTAACAGGCGCTAGTCCGCCTATTACGCCGGGGAAGCAGCGCCTCGGTGTTTATCTTAGGGGTGTGTGAGGCCTAGAGCTACTGGCGTCCGATCTGGAGGTCGGCCGGGATTAAAGGGATGGCCTGGGGGCGCTGCCAAGCACGGCGGTGGTGTGAGGTCGAGGGGAGGGCGGGGCGGCGGAGGCAGGGGTCTGGGCCGGTGGTCGCTGGCGGTTCGAGAAAGATCGTCAAGAGTGACTGGCGGGAGGTAGACAAAGGCCGTCTGCCCATTCCTTATAGATCGGACGGTTCATTAAAAAAATCGACAGACCTATTTATTTTCAGTCGACTGTTATCTTGATATGACCACATGTGGTGGTGTGCTGGAGGAGTACCTGCATTTCATGTGCTCATATATTACAAAATCATACGGAGTAGAATCTAATTTTGTTTGCCATGGAATGTTGTAGAGCTATCATATGTCTCGTGTCATTTATTTTCCAGCCACCTGCTATCTGCTACTTTTACAGTGCACTAGTTCTGCACACACTTCACCCATACTCTCACTATTGTGTTTTTATGCAAGGGTATTTCAGAGTCTGCCTCGAGAGAAGGAGAAAAGAAAAGAGAGAAGTTGCTCCAGCTTTCTACTCGGGTAAGCACGGCACGTTACAACGCTATAAAGGGTGCAGTGTCAGCAGATGGAGACGGTAAACGTAGCTCTGGAGTTGATGACCTCACTCGCAATGAACCACCATCCCAGGTGCTTGCTTTAACTTCGCGGTGTCATATGTGGTTGCATGTTCCATATGGTGTCTAGCTTGTATACGAAAGGCCGAAGTCGGTCTTTATTAAGATAAGGAAAGATATTTTTTACATGAACCACCATCCCGTGAGCACTAGAAGACAAATAGCTAGTCTAGGCACTGGCCGAGCCAGTGACAAGCCAGCAAAGATAGGCATCACCTGGAAGCCAACTAAAAAGCCGCGATGGTGGCGAAGCAGCCCGCCTCCCACCAGGCTCTCAGGTCCTAGATGATCATGCTCACCACTCCAACCGGATGTCTAGCTTGTATTGCTTGCAATTTGGTTAAATTGCATCTGCTTAGCTTACACATTATACATTTGAATATGACATGCCTTTCTATTTTTGGTACGTACTAGTACATCTGTGTATTAACCATGTTCTTACATCAAACTAATGTTCTTGTGTATCCCTCATCAATCACTTATGATGAGGCAGTCAGGCAAGTGGACTACTCCTCATTTAAAGAATGCAGCGTCAGCCTCCCGACATGATTCTCAAGAAACAGCAAGGCTAGATGAAGATAGTGAACGTAGCTCTATAGTTGATTACCGCATTTCCCCTACACTAGCACCGCAGGTGCTTGCTCTAACTTGGCAGCATGATACGTGGTTGCATGTTGCATATGGTGTCTAGATTGTAATTCTTCCAATCTGGTTAAACTGCATGTGCTATTCTCCTTAGCTTATACATTATACCTGTTAATGTGACATGCCTTCCTGTATTTAGTACATAGTACATCTGTCTATTAGGCATGTCCTTACATAAAACTATTGTTTTTTTGTATCCCGCATCAATCAATATGGTGAGACACCTTTAGTTTGCAGTGCGATATTAGTTGCATCTTTCATATGATTTATAGCATGCGCTGCTTCTAATTTGTTGAAATTCCATTTATGATGGCACGCTTTTACCTTGGCAGAGTCATATTGGTTGCATCTTTCATGTGGTGTCTAGCTTGCATTGCTTCTTATTTGTTGGAATGGTTTCTGCTTAGTTTACACAAACAGTTGTGAACATGCCATGCCGTCCTATTTTTCGTACATATTCCATCCTGGTATCATGTGTTTGCCTTACATCAAAGTAGTGATTGTCAGTATCATGCATGAATGAGTTCTGAAGAGAGAATTTTATTGCTTTTTCTTGTCGGTTTACTTGACAATTCAAAATCAATAAAGCGGAAGGAAGTTAGCAAGGTAGCGGATAAAGGTGCTCCTTCCAAACAGAGGGCCTCTACAGTTTCTACTCCTCCATCCCCCCAAAATGATTTCCAAGACAACACATGCATAGACAGTCAACGTAGCTGTGTTTATGATGAGCACGTCTGCCCTAGTGCACCATCACCGGTGCTCCCTCTAACTTGGCACTGTTATATGTGGTTGCATGTTATGTGTGATGTCTAGCTTGTATTGCTTCTAATTTTGTTGAATTCCATCTACTTACTTTACACATTATACTTGAATAAGACACATGATCCTGTTTCTAGAACATACAATATCTGTCTATCACACCATGTTCTTACATCAAATTACTACTGTTGTGTAACCTGCAACAATCACTTATCATAAGACATGTTTGACTTCGGAGTGTGATATAGGTTACATCTCGCATTCTTTTCTAGCTTGTACTACTAATTTGTTGAAATGGCACTTATGACGAGACAGTTTTAACTTGGTAGAGTGATATTCGTTGCATCTTTCATATGGTGTTTAGCTTTCATTGCTTCTAATTTGTTGAAATGCCTTCTCCTTAGTTTACACATCATAAGCTGTGAATATGAAATGGCACTAATGACGAGAGACCTCTAACTTGGTAGTGTGATGTTGTTTGCATCTTGCATATGATTTATTTCTTGTACTGCTTCACATTTGTTTAAACGCCATTTATGATGAGACACTGTTAACTTGGCAGAGCGATATTTGTAGCATCTTTCATATGGTGTCTACCTTCCATTGCATTGCTTCTAATTTAGTGAAATGTCTTCTGCTTAGTTTACACATCATAGTTCTGGTTATCTCTTCCGTGCTGTTTTTCGTACATATTACATCCTCCTATCATGTGGTTGTCTAACATCAAAGTTCAGTTCGTCTGTATCACGCATCAAATTGTTCTGAAGAACTAAATTGTTATTCATTTTTCTTGTCGGCTTGACTTAACATGGCACAGAGAAAGAGGAAGAAACACAGAATGGCAGGGAATGGGAATCGGAAGAATCCTGCAGATTCTGCTGGTACTGATGGTGCAATAGAAGGTCAAAGTCAAGCGGAAAATTCTACAAATAGGGTATCCCATGCTACACGAGCTGCAGAAATAGCTGCTACCAAACAAGCAGAGACAGCCCTAGTTCTTGCAACACCTTCCACACTACTACCAGCTGTAGGAGTTACTCGTGCGTCAACTGAGCTAGCAGCACGTTCCCAAGCTCCCTTGGAACCTGACACTACTTCCCAAGCACTCTTGACACAAGACGAGTTGGCAAGATCAGATGAACCTTGTGAGCTTCAACAGCAAGAAGGTAGTTGCTGGAGTCAAGTTACAGTTGCATGCTTCTTTATACGTAGTCTCACAGTTTGATGTACACTAACACTTCCTATGTTCGTTGTTGGACTAGCACCTAGGCGCAAGAGGAAACAAACATCAGGGATAATGCTCGATAGGTTAACTAAATCTAGAGGAGGAAGAATGGAGATCCGTTTTGAGGCAGGTTTAAAAAGGCCACGTGATGCTACAGAGTCAGCCAAGTTAGTATCAGAGGCAGCGGTTGCCGTTAGGTGTCATGTACGTATCCTCCCAACATGGATTCACTACAGGAATGACAAAGACGAAACCCAGTTCAACACCTTCCTCGACCATTTATCTGTAAGTATGGTTATGTATGGAAACTAGTAATATCGTCTTGCTCTGTCCCATACTTTCTAGGTTGCTGATAATGAGACTCCCATAATTTTCAACAGATGAGGTTCAAGTTGGATAGCCAAGATGATGCAACCAGACAAGCTTGCACCCATGTTTTCAAGTCTGCTCTGCGACAATATCAGTATAACATGAGGAAAACTCACTTTGAAGGCAAGGCTAACAATGAACTTTCCCAAACATCTCCAGTGGAAAATATATCGGATGAAGACTGGAGGGGCCTCGTTAAACACTGGTCTGATCCGAAGTATCAGGTACATTATATATATGTGATCAGATCACATGTTAAAGTCCTATTTACGCATGTGCCACACAAATCTATCTTCTTGTAGGTGAATTGTTCAAAGAACATGGCCAACCGTACGAAAGTGAAATTCCAATAGACGACAGGATCTCGTAGCTATATTGCACACTGCGAGGCTCTTATAATTAGCTGCTGTTTCACTCTTTTTGCTGTACCATATTATCAGATCTATATTGACTTGTTCCAAATGCAGAGGAAAGCCCGCAAGGACCAAAAAGTACCTGAACCAAATGATGTGGAAATCTTCAAGGACTGTCACACCAGCAAGAAGAAGGGCATGACTACACCAGTCAAAGCCGCTGTTGTAAGTCCTTAATCCTCATGCCTTTTAACTACTACTTACTCTGACTCGTGCGTTGAACTGCATGGTTTGCAGCCAATGTCTATTACTCTTTTCAATTTTATACACAATTGTCTTAGCGTATCATTGCACCTTACAAGGTTTAAAAGAGAGGAGTGATGTTCCTTTGATCTTGACCTGTAATCTAGTTCCGTGCTGGACTTGCCCACACAACGTTACAATTGCCTGTTTGTCTGTTCTCAATTGTTTTGTGATATGAATGATGTCATACTATGCTTACCGTATTATAAACTTTGTCTCTTTATCCTTAGCCCTCAATACAATGTGAAGAAATAGACAATACATTAGCGATGGTACATGGTCATATGTTTGGAACCTGGTTTTATTATGTACTTTGCAATAAAATACAACTAATATTTTACATGGGTTCACCAAAATAAGTTATGTATATAGACCAAAGCTATTTTGTTTGGTTTTGCTGCCTCCTTAATATCTTCTGTTCTGGTACTACTAATGTAAAACCTCAACTTTTCAGCGAGCTATGGAAAAAATGGTGGAACCGCCACCTTCTGAAGGTGGCGTGGCAACTATAACCGCAATGTCAGCTCTTGCTGTAGTGCGTCAGTACATGTCCACTAACAGTGCCAAAAGAACGTTCCTGCGTAATACTGGGTTGGTTGTTAAGGCAATCTCGTCCAAACTGCCTCATGATCCAGATATGCAAGCTCAAAACAATGTTGTATCTGCGCTCCAGACACAAGTCCATTCCCTAACAGAGACCCTTTGTGAAACAAGGAGAGACATTGTTCGATGTTGTCAAGATATGCATGGTTTTGAAACCAGACTATCAGACATTTGCTATGTTGTTCAGGAGCCTAGGAGAACTGAAGGCGAAGGTTATGGTGCTCCATCGGACAATACAACATGAAAACGTAACAGTCAGGTCAAATGAACTGAGCTTCTGAACTTTTGGTGGTGCATTTATCTGCTAGACTGTTAACTTTTATGCCAAACTTCCTTTTGTTTTATAGTTGTAATTTGTTTTGGTGCGATACAAAATTTGTTCTTAACGTGCAGCCACCGGCTGAAGAAAACAGCAAGCCATTTTTGTATAGTGTAGGGTGTTCCCTATATTTGCACTGGTGGCGAACTTTGATGCCCAGTGGATGTAATATGTGTAATAGCCGTGATAGCCTAGCGTAAGTTGCTTGCTTATTTATTTCCTTATTGTCTTGTTTATTTGTTTTCTTCTAGTGAGTGCAGTTCTTTTTCCGCGGTTTGCTAGTGGCCACAATAACCTATTTTTTAAAACTAGGCCACATTAACCATGGGCTACATATTTACTATAGTTAACACGGGCCTCCTACGGGCCGTAGAAACAATGGGCCTTCTAAGGGCCGTAGAAACAATGGGCCTTCTACGAGGCGTAGAAACAATGGGCCTTATACGGGCCATAGACTCAATGGGCCTTCTACGGGTCGTATCATCACTGGGCCTTCTACGGGCCATATGATCGGTTGGCTAAACATGGTCCAATAACAGACCACATTATGGCCGTAAATGGGCTAGAGTTGAAATCGTCCGTTCATGGGCCGACCATAACGGGCCGTCGTTAATCGGTCATATTTGATAACGCTAGGAAAACGGCCCAACGTATTAATGGGCCACAAACGGGCCGACTGTAACCACGGGCTGAATTTGGCCCACAAGCAGAAAATGACAGTAACGGGCCGTAAGTAAACGAATGATGGAAATGAGCCCAAGAATAAATGGGCCCTGAGAAGGCCGAAAGATAACATGGGCTGGAAACGGCCCAACGGAATAATGGGCCATTAATGGGTATAAAGTGATACACTGTTCATTACGGGCCAGTTTTACCACGGGCCGTTAATGGGCTGAGGGTTACTAAGGGCCTCATATGGGCCAAAAGACGTCATGGGCCATACATGGGCCGGAAGTTAAAACGGGCTGGAATTATATTGGACGGCCCGGATGACGCTACTGGGCCTAATTCGGATAGGCCGTAAACGGGCCCTGGGTTAGCGGGCTGTAAATGGGCTATATGCGAACATGCCGTTAACAGACTTGCCATGGGCCGGCCCGCCACCTTTTGACCAAGTCAAACGGGTCGGCCTTTTCATAGGAATGGGCCTCTGTTGGGCCGTGCCACATGTCGATGTATCATAGGCACTTTGGGTCCAATGAGTGGATGATATCTGTCCCAACGGTGAGCCGACACGTGTTTCCTCCAGCCAATGATGATTTTACACGTGGAAAATCCCCATTGGTCGGGGCTGTTAACGGGTTATCGGATCCAAAACCGGACCCGATAGCTTAACGGCGTTCCGTTACGGTGGATGCCACGTGTCGGTCACCCTTGACGAAAGCACTTCTGTGACGCGCGATTTATCATCATGGAAGTGGACACTTCCGTGATGATAATTTTGGTAATGTCATGGAACACTTCTACGACAGCACATGTATGACTATCTTGATTCTGTCATAAATTTTTCATGGATGTACATGCATGACAGAAAATGTGACCTACTATGACAAACACGTATCATCACGGAAGTGTATTTTTTTTGTAGTGATACAGGAGCGACACACAATTACAAGCTGATATTATGTTGTACAATGGATGCTATAACCAATTACTTTTCTGGGAACAATAGCAACCAGGAAATTTGAAGGGTAGGTATGAACAAAATTGGAACTGCACATGTACTACTAAGAGATTCAATACACACATTACCAATCGAGGAGTATGATGGTCGCGGCGGCCTCTGTGCATCATGGTCGGCAACGGGAGTCAGTTAGTTGTCCACGACGGTGGTGCTTCTGCGCTTGGCGTTGGCTTCCGGGAAGCAGATCCGAGACCGTGAAAGACGGTGCTGGGGAAGAGGCTCCATGTACGACGACGACGGTGGACTGGCTCCAGTGCGGCGTACGAGGTCGTCGATGAGGCAGATGCGCTGCGGTGGGCGAGTGCGCCGATGGAGAAGGGGAGGAGCACGAAGGCTGCGGTGCCGTGGAGAAGTCTATTTTGGTGTGGGGATAGAAAATGGGGAGTATTCAGGTGTACTACTCTGGGTGCCGGGGTGGGCTTGGCTGGGTAGGGTGAACCTGAAGTTACAAAAACAGGCCCCTACCAATTATAATCCGTAGACCTGTTCCGAAGGTTATGATGGTAACTTCGCACTGCTCGAATCAGGGTCGCGGGAGATTTTCCGGCCGACCTCAAAATTTTGTGACACTGAACTCCCCGTGTGGCGTGTTGGGTGATTGGGCTAAGCAACTAGCGAGTAGTACTAGTAACTACTAGTACTCCCTCCGATTTTATTAAATGCATATTAGGTTTGACCAAAGTCAAACTTCCTAAAGTTTGACCAAGTTTAAAGAAAAATATAAACATTTACCATAACAAATATGTATGATGTGAAAGTACACTCAATAATGAATCTAATGGTATTTATTTGTTATTGTATATGTTAATTTTTTTTGTTATAAACTTTCTGAGAGTTTACAAAACTTGACTTTGACCAATGCTAATACGCGGACTTAAATAAAAACGGAGGGAGTACACATTTGTTTTCTTAGTTTGTAGTGAATTAATCATTTGTTGTAATTGTGAAATAAATATATTAGGCTACTGACTTCGAATGTAATGGTCTATACAATT